>NC_053028.1:28707429-28876569 GCF_003073215.2 Triticum urartu | reverse complement strand
ACCAGAACTTTCGACAGGCTGCACAAGTGCGGAAGAAACTGGATCAAGGAGCTGCCGGTGGTTCTTTGGTCGATCAGGACGACGCCAAATCGAGCCACTGGCCAGACACCTTTCGCTCTAGTCTATGGAGCGGAAGCAGTTATCCCCACGGAACTCGTATACGGGTCACCTCGAGTGCTCGCTTATGATGAGCTCGAGCAAGAGCAGCTGCGACAAGATGACGCGCTGCTCCTTGAGGAAGACCGTCTTCAGGCTGCTGTGCGAGCTGCTCGCTACCAGCAAGCTTTGCGCCGCTACCATAGCCGCAAAGTTAACGCCAGAAGTCTCGAGGAAGGCGACCTTGTTCTTCGGCGAGTTCAGTCCGCCAAGAATTCCAACAAGTTGACGCCGAAATGGGAAGGCCCTTACCGGGTGAAACGAGTCACTAGGCCTGGCGCTGTCCGCCCTGAGACCGAAGATGGCATTCCGGTGAGCAACTCCTGGAACATTGAGCATCTTCGTAAGTTTTACCCGTAAGGCGCGGTTGTCGGAACCTGTTCCGGCAACCACCTTTTGTACAAGTCTTGCCGCTGTTGCATGTAATCCTTTGTACAAAGCCGGGCGCAGACCCCGTGCATAACTAAAGCTCATGTGCTCCGCACATTTTGTCGATTTCATGCTTTCTATTTTTGGCATATATGATCTGACACTTTGTGCAGCACCTACTCCCCGGTAAGCATTAACGAGCCGTAAAGGCCCATATCTGTATTGTCTCTTCTTTCTGTTCAAAGGAAGGTTCCCCTCGCCCACAAGTTTGCCGGGGGGGAAGGAGAAGACGATGGTATGGACCAGGCGTCGTTCAAGAAAAGTTTTGCCTTGCCGGGAAGCAAGCAACAGAAAAAGCTAAGTTGCCAAAGTTTGAGCAATCAAATTTTTTAAATTTTTAAGTTATCTCCCTTGAACAACCGCACTTTGTATGGAAAACCTGTGCACGGAGGAACCAACTCGTAGCTAGTTGCGCCCTTACTTTGTTTTCGAGTCGGCTCAACAACTTAAGTGAGCTGCTAGCGCCCTTACTTTGATTCGAGTCCGCTCAACAACTTAAGTGAGCGGCTAGCGCCCTTACTTTGTTTCGAGTTCGCTCAGCAATTTAAGTGAGCTGCGACTAGTTGTGACAAGGTTTCTTGCCGGTAGCGGCACCGCCAGCAGGCTGCTGACGTCCCGCACTTAGCGCTCGCGGCTCAGGTGCCTGCACCGGCAAGTTCCCTAAAAGCGTAGGGTAAAAAGACATACAAAGGAAGGGATCAAGTAAAGGGAATAACGTTGCAATCATTCCATAGAACAAAGCTATATTACAAAGATAGCTTGTCGCAGCTCTAATAGATTGTTTTCATGACATAATAAACAGCGACAAGGAAAGAAGAAATGGGCGGCCTAATCTACGCGATCGCCTTCGACCCTCTTGATCCCGCTCACCTTGTCCACAATGGGTGCGACAAGGGCCTTGAGCTCCTCTAGTTCAGCTTCCGGCGGCAAGGTCCTGAGGATGTTGGTGAGGCGGAGGCCCGGATTGCGGAAGGCCACCTTCATCAACACTTTCTGAAGAGCTCCCACGCAGACCTTGCGCGACTCGTCGGCCAGCTGCTTGGGGATCCTTTCCCGGAGCCGCTGAAGGGCCGTCGCCACGCCCTTGAAGAACAGGACGAGCTTGGCGCTGGGTTGGAGGTTGTCGTCGGAGGGATACCCGAGATCTTCTATCCCCAGCTGCGCCAGCTCCTTGTCGATGTCTGTGGCGGTATTCACAAGACTCTCCGTCCAGTGCGTCACAGTCTCCCTGAAGGCGTTCTGGGCGGTGGCAGCACTCTCCAGCAGCGCCTTGTCGGCCTTGATTTCCTCCTTCAAGGCCGCCTCCCGCTTCTTGGCGCTGTCCAGAGTCTTGGTCAAAGTGGTTAGCTTCAACTCAAGATCCACGTTGAAGACCTTGGCGGCGCTGAGCTCTTTGCCCTTCTCGGCAAGATCGGCTTCTAGCCGCGCCACCTTCGTCTCCAACTCCTTCTTGGCGGCCTCGGCGGCGGCGGCAGCGTCCTCTGCTCGCTTGAGGTCACCGCCAAGTTTCTCCTCGCGCGCGGCAAGCTCCTCCTCGTGGGCGTCGAGATTGACCTTCCGCTACGCCAGCTCGCCCTCCTCCGCGGCTAGCTTCACAGCGGCAAGTCGCTGCCGCTCTTCGACTTCGGCCTTCTCGAGGAGGAAGGCCTTCTGCGCTTCAACGAGCTGCTCCCGCTCCTCCGCCAGATTTCGGAGGGCTTCCCGATGGAAACCCCCGAGCTCCTCCGCGCGCTTTTCAATGTCTGCTCCCGCCTTCGCGACAAGCGCCTCGCGGGACTCTAGCTTGGCTTGCCGCACGCGGTAGAGCGACATCAACTTCCGCAGCAGCCGCTCTTCTTCGGGCTCGTTGCTGCTGCTGCTTGGCGCGTCGACCAGCGTCAACCCCGCGGAGGCAAGCACTTCTCCGTCAAAGATCTCCCCCTCGATCGGCGCCCTGGAGCTTGACGCCCAGGGGAGGTTGATGAAGACACCTTCGCCGGCCTTCAAGTAAATGCCCGGCTGGGGCTCCTCGGTGCTTGGCGCTGCGGCTTCGGCGGACGGGTCGGCGGTCGGTGTAGCGCCTGGCGCTCCTGCGGCCTCTGGGCCGTCAGTACGATCGCCAGATCCCTCGCCAGTCGCCGCGGCGCCAGCCTTGGCGGCCTCAGCGCCGGCGGGATCACCAGCACCGGCTACGTCTTCGGCGGCGACCTCGGTCTCCATCTGCTCCGCAGCAGATGGGTCTGACAGCCGGCAAGGGGAGAAGAGTCAAGCAAAACCCAAGAAGATCAGAAGAAGAAGAACCCAAGGGAAGTTTTGAAGAAAGAGGAGTACCTGCACCAGGTTCTGCAGTCGTGGTCTCCGCCGTCGGGGGGCCGCTGGTGCTGTCCCTTGCCGGAGAACCCTCCCTTGCCGGAGACTTCTCCCTTACCGGGAAGCCCTCCCTTGCCGGAGAGTTCTCCCTTGTCGGGGAATTCTCCCTTGGCTCCTGGTGGGGCTGCTCGGCTCCTACACAAGTCAACAAGCAGATATCAGCAAAGACAAGTACCCATGCGCGCCTCGCAGTGGAAAGCAAATCATACACTTATGCTGGGGGCTGCTCTGGAGGAAAGTCGCCGGGTCCGGCAAGGTTGTCTCGGGCGCGCCACCTGTTGTTGCAGTGGGCTCGTCCTCGATGACGATCACCGGCACCTTAGCTCTCTTTGCCACTCTCTGGGCCAGAGTCCTGGAGAGGAACAAGTTCAGAGAAAAGCGAGTCAAAAACAAGACAAACAGCAAAGATTGAAGAACTGCAAGTACAGCAAGAGAAGCTTACTCTTCTTCTTCTTCCTCGTCAGAGCTGAACGCGGAGAAGTCGAAGTCCGGCGCGCGCCCGGCGCGAGGAGGCGGAGGAGAAGCTTCCCTTGGCCGCTTGGCGGGAGCAGTGGCGGCGGTCTGAGACGACCCCGCCCCGGCTACCGGCGCGGCGTGAGCAGCGGCAGGAACTGAAGCGGTGGTCCGGCTAGACTCCGCTCCAGTTGCCGTCGCAGCATGAGGCGCTCCCGCGGCAACGGTGTTTGCCGCGGTGGAGCGTGTCACGCGGCGTGGCGACTGTTGACCCGCTTGCCGCTCCGCCACGTCACCGACCTTGCGGAGACGCCTTCTTGGTGGGGATGGAGGCTCTGCTTGCGGTGGGCTGTCTGAAGACGAGGTGGAAGAGGAGTTGATTTCCAACGAGCCGCTCGTGTCCTTGGCGGGCTCGCTCGGCTCGGCGCCACGCCCGGCAAGCTCCTTCTTGCCGGCGGGCTCCCCTCGCTCGGCACGGCTTGTCGCCTCTGCTGCGTCTGCCTCCTCCACCGTGAACCCAAACTCACCCGCGGCTGCGGCTGCCACTGCCTCCTCCAGCCTAGTGGCGATGAGCGCCATCTCTGCGTCGGTGGTGTCGCGGGTGAGGCCATCCTTCTCGTCGGAGCCGCGGCAAGACACCACTGTGCCCGCGCTCCAGCACATCCACCAATGTGTCGCTCTGGGACCCCTCCAGGCGTACGTGGCGAAAGGCTGTGCAGCTTGCAGTGCGCGGTGGCAAGCGGCGCTGACAAGATCGCCATCGTGGCGAACGGTGGCGCCCCTGGCGGTCCTTTTTTGCACTGTTTAGGCGACACAGACAGGCATTTAAGGCCCTTGTCCCCTGTTGTCAGGGTTAGGTATGATACACTGTAGCAGGTAGTTGTACCTACCGCAGCACCTTTCCGTTTTTACCCTTGCCTCTGTTGCCACCTGTCGGTGACCCCTTGAGCATATAAAAGGAGGCCCATGCGCAACGTAGAGGGGGGTTAGCTGGTTCGCAAAAACACTCACGCTCGGTCTCGTTAGCTGCTGAAGTGTACTGTAGCACTCCGCGCTCCCGAGCAAGAAATCAATACAAACCACAAAGCAGGAGTAGGGTTTTACGCATCCGTGCGGCCCGAACCTGGGTAAATCGCTCGCGTGTATCGCCTCGATTTGCTCTTTGCACGACCTCCGCCCCCGCCGAACCGAAAGGGACCCGGTCCGCCGGTCCCATAGGTGCCCGTGGATCAGTACCCCGGCAGCTGCCCATTACACATGAGTTCCTCTCCTCTTGCTGGCGCAGCCCTACCTCTCTCCCTCCTCATATCTCGCGGTGCTTGGCGAAGCCCTGCTGGATCACCACGCTCCTCCACCACCACCACCACGCCGTTGTGCTGCTGCTGGATGGAGTCTTCCTCAACCTCTCCCTCTCTCCTTGCTGGATCAAGGCATGGGAGACGTCACCGGGCTGTACGTGTGTTGAACACGGAGGTGCCATCCGTTCGGCACTAGGATCATCGGTGATTTGGATCACGACGAGTACGACTCCATCAACCCCGTTCTCTTGAACGCTTCCGCTTAGCGATCTACAAGGGTATGTAGATGCACTCTCCTTCCCCTCGTTGCTGGTCTCTCCATAGATAGATCTTGGTGACACGTAGGAAAATTTTGAATTTCTGCTACGTTCCCCAACAGTGGCATCATGAGCTAGGTCTATTGCGTAGATTCTATGCACGAGTAGAACACAAGTAGTTGTGGGCGTTGATTTTGTTCAATATGCTTACCGTTACTAGTCCAATCTTGATTCGGCGGCATTGTGGGATGAAGCGGCCCGGACCAACCTTACACGTACGCTTACGTGAGACCGGTTCCACCGACAAACATGCACTAGTTGCATAAGGTGGCTGGCGGGTGTCTGTCTCTCCCACTTTAGTCGGATCGGATTCGATGAAAAGGGTCCTTATGAAGGGTAAATAGCAATTGGCATATCACGTTGTGCTTTTGCATAGGTAAGAAACGTTCTTGCTAGAAACCCATAGCAGCCACGTAAAACATGCAAACAACAATTAGAGGACGTCTAACTTGTTTTTGCAGGGTATGCTAGGTGAGGTGATATGGCCAAAGGATGTGATGAATGATATATGTGATGTATGAGATGATCATGTTCTTGTAATAGGAATCACGACTTGCATGTCGATGAGTATGACAACCGGCAGGAGCCATAGGAGTTATCTTAATTTATTTATGACATGCGTGTCAACATAAACGTCATGTAATTACTTTACTTTATTGCTAACCGTTAGCTATAGTAGTAGAAGTAATAGTTGGCGAGACAACTTCATGAAGACACGATGATGGAGATCATGATGATGGAGATCATGGTGTCATGCCGGTGACGATTATGATGATGGAGCCCCGAAGATGGAGATCAAAAGGAGCAATATGATATTGGCCATATCATGTCACTATTTGATTGCATGTGATGTTTATCATGTTTATACATCTTATTTTCTTAGAACGACGGTAGTAAATAAGATGATCCCTCATTAAAATTTCAAGAAAGTGTTCCCCCTAACTGTGCACCATTGCGAAAGTTCGTCGTTTCGAAGCACCACGTGATGATCGGGTGTGATAGATTCTTACGTTCAAATACAACGGGTGTTGACGAGCCTAGCATGTACAGACATGGCCTCGGAACACATGCAAAACACTTAGGTTGACTTGACAAGCCTAGCATGTACAGACATGGCCTCGGAACACAAGAGACCGAAAGGTCGAGCATGAGTCGTATAGAAGATACGATCAACATGAAGATGTTCACCGATGTTGACTAGTCCGTCTCACGTGATGATCAGACACGGCCTAGTTGACTTGGATCATGTAATCACTTAGATGACTAGAGGGATGTCTATCTGAGTGGGAGTTCATAAGATGAACTTAATTATCCTGAACATAGTCAAAAGGTCTTCGCAAATTATGTCGTAGCTCGCGCTTCAGTTCTACTGTTTAGTTATGTTCCTAGAGAAAATTTAGTTGAAAGTTGATAGTAGCAATTATGCGGACTAGGTCCGTAAACTGAGGATTGTCCTCATTGCTTCATAGAAGGCTTATGTCCTTAATGCACCGCTCAGTGTGCTGAACCTCGAACGTTGTCTGTGGATGTTGCGAACATCTCACATACACATTTTTATAACTACATGATAGTTCAGTTAAACGGTTTAGAGTTGAGGCACCAAAGACGTTTTGAAACGTCGCGAAACATATGAGATGTTTCGAGGGCTGAAATTAGGATTTCAGGCTCGTGCCCACGTCAAGAGGTATAAGACCTCCGACGATTTTCTTAACCTACAAACTAAGGGAGAAAAGCTCAATTGTTGAGCTTGTGCTCAGATTGTCTGAGTACAACAATCATTTGAATCGAGTGGGAGTTGATCTTCCAGATGAGATAGTGATGTTTCTCCGAAGTCATTACCACCAAGCTGCTAGAGCTTCGTGATGAACTATAACATATCGAGGACATATATGATGATCTTTGAGATATTCGTGATGTTTGACACCACAAAAAGGGTAGAAATCAAGAAGGAGCATCAATTGTTGATGGTTGGTGAAACCACTAGTTTCAAGAAGGGAAAGGGCAAGAAGGGATACTTCATGAAACGGCAATTCAGCTGCTACTCTAGTGAAGAAACCCAAGGTTCAACCCAAACCCGAGACTAAGTGCTTCTGTAATAAGGGGAACAGCCACTGGAGCAGAATTACCCTAGATACTTGGTAGATTAGAAGGCTGGCAAGGTCGATAGAAGTATATTGGATATACATTGTGTTGATGTGTACTTTACTAGTACTCCTAGTAGCACCATGGTATTAGATACCGGTTCGGTTGCTAAGTGTTAGTAAACTCGAAATAAAAGGCTGCGGAGTAAACGGAGACTAGCTAAAGGTGAGCTGGCGATATGTGTTGGAAGTGTTTCCAAGCTTGATGTGATCAAGCATCGCACGCTCCCTCTACCATCGAGATTGGTGTTTGCGTTGAGCATAGACATGATTGGATTATGTCTATCGCAATACGGTTATTCATTTAAGGAGGATAATGGTTACTCTGTTTATTTGAATAATACCTTCAATGGTCCTGCACCTAAAATGAATGGTTTATTCAATCTCGATCGTAGTGATACACATGTTCATGCCAAAAGATATAAGATAGTAATGATAGTACCACCTACTTGTGGCACTGCCACGTAAGTCATATTGGTATAAAACGCATGAAGAAGCTCCATGTTGATGGATCTTTGGGCTCACTCGTTTTTGAAAAGTTTGAGACATGCGAACCATGTCTATTGGTGTATATGCATGAAGAAACTCCATGCAAATGGACCATTTGGACTCACTTGATTTTGAATCACTTGAGACATGCAAATCATACCACATGGGCAAGATGACTGAAAGCCTCGTTTTCAGTAAAATGGAACTAGAAAGCAACTTGTTGGAAGTAATACATTTTGATGTGTGCAGTCCAATGAGTGCTGAGGCGTGTAGTGGATATCGTTATGTTCTTACTTCACAGATGATTTGAGTAGATGTTGAGTATATTTACTTGATGAATCACGAGTCTGAATTATTGAAAGGTTCAAGTAATTTCAGGGTGAAGTTGAAAGATCGTCGTGACAAGAGGATAAAATATCTATGATATGATCATAGAGATGAATATCTGAATTATGAGTTTGGCACAGAATTAAGACATTGTGGAAATTGTTTCACAACTAATACAGCCTGGAACACCATAGTGTGATGGTGTGTCCGAACATCATAACTGCACCCTATTGGATATGATGCATACCATGATGTCTCTTATCGAATTACCACAATAGTTTATGGGTTAGGCATTAGAGACAACCACATTCACTTTAAATAGGGTACCACGTAATTCCGATGAGATGACACCGTATGAACTATGGTTTAAAGAAACCTAAGCTGTCATTTCTTAAAAGTTTGGGGCTGCGACGCTTATGTGAAAAAGTTTAAGGCTGATAAGCTAGAACCCAAAGCGGATAAATGCATCTTCATAGGACACCCAAAACAGTTGGGTATACATCCTGTCTCAGATCCGAAAGCAATAAGGGATTGTTTCTAGAATCGGGTCCTTTCTCGAGGAAAAGTTTCTCTCGAAAGAATTGAGTGGGAGGATGGTGGAGACTTGATGAGGTTATTGAACCGTATCTTCAACTAGTGTGTGACAGGACACAGGGAGTTGTTCCTGTGGCACCTACACCAATTGAAGTGGAAGCTTATGATAGTGATCATGAAACTTCAGATCAAGTCACTACCAAACCTCGTGGGATGACAAGGATGTGTACTACTTCACAGTGGTACGTAAACCTGTTTTGGAAGTCATGTTGCTAGACAACAATGAACCTACGAGCTATGGAGAGGCGATGGTGGGCCCGGATTCCGATAAATGGCTCGAGGCCATAAAATCCGAGAGAGGATCCATATATGAAAACAAAGTGTAGACTTCGGAAGAACTACTTGATGGTCGTAAGGCTGTTAGGTACATATGGATTTTAAAAAGGAAGACGGACAATGATGGTAAATGTCACCATTAAGAAAGCTCGACTTGTCATTAAGATGTTTTCCGACAAGTTCAAGGAGTTGACTACGATGAGACTTTCTCACTCGTAGCGATGCTAAGAGTCTGTTGAAATTATATTAGCAATTACTGCATTATTTATGAAATCTTGCAGATAGGATGTCAAAACATTGTTTCCTCGACGATTTTCTTGAGGAAAGGTTGTATGTGATACAACCGGAAGGTTTTGTCAATCCTGAAAGATGCTAACAAGTATGCAAAGCTCCAGCAATCCTTCTAAGGACTGGAGTAAGCATCTCGGAGTTGGAATGTATGCTTTGATCAGATGATCAAACATTTTGGGTGTATACAAAGTTTGTGAGAAACTTGTATTTCCAAAGAAGTGAGTGGGAGCACTATAGAATTTCTGATGAATATATGTTGTTGACATATTGTTGATCAGAAATGACGTAGAATTTCTGGAAAGCATATAGGGTTATTTGGAAAGTGTTTTTAAATGGAAAGCCTGGATTAAGCTACTTGAACATTGAGCATCAAGATCTATAAGGATAGATCAAAACGCTTAATGGTACTTTCAAATGAGCACATACCTTGACATGATCTTGAAGGTGTTCAAGATGGATCAGTCAAAGAAGGAGTTCTTGCCTGAGTTGTAAGGTATGAAGTTAAGACTTAAAGCTCGACCACGGCAAAATAGAGAGAAAGGACGAAGGTCGTCCCCTATGCTTAAGACGTAGGCTCTATAGTATGCTATGCTGTGTACCGCACCTGAAGTGTGCCTTGCCATGAGTCAGTCAAGGGGTAGAAGAGTGATCCAAGAATGGATCACAGGACAGCGGTCAAAGTTATCCTTAGTAACTAGTGGACTAAGGAATTTTCTCGATTATGGAGGTGGTAAAAGAGTTCGTCGTAAAGGGTTACGCCGATGCAAACTTTGACACTAATCCAGATTATTCTGAGTAGTAAACTGGATTCATATAGTAGAACAGTTATTTGGAATAGCTCCAAATAGAACGTGGTAGCTGCATCTAGGAGATGACATAGAGATTTGTAAAGCACACACGGATCTGAAAGATTCAGACCCGTTGACTATAACATCTCTCACAAGCATAACATGATCAAACCCAGAGCTCATCGAGTGTTAATCACATGGTGATGTGAACTAGATTATTGACTCTAGCAAACTCTTTGGGTGTTAGTCACATGGGGATGTGACCTTGAGTGTTAATCACATATCGATGTGAACTGGATTATTGACTCTAGTGCAAGTGGGAGACTGTTGGAAATATGCCCTAGAGGCAATAATAAATTGATTATTATTATATTTCCTTGTTCATGATAATCGTTTATTATCCATGCTAGAATTGTATTGATAGGAAACTTAGATACATGTGTGGATACATAGACAACACCATGTCCCTAGTAGGCCTCTAGTTGACTAGCACGTTGATCAATAGATGGTCACGGTTTCCTGACCATGGACATTGGATGTCGTTGATAACGGGATCACATCATTAGGAGAATGATGTAATGGACAAGACCCAATCCTAAGCCTAGCACAAGATCATGTAGTTCGTATGCTAAAGCTTTTCTAATGTCAAGTATCATTTCCTTAGACCATGAGATTGTGCAACTCCCGGATACCGTAGGAGTGCTTTGGGTGTGCCAAACATCACAACGTAACTGGGTGACTATAAAGGTGCACTACGGGTATCTCCGAAAGTGTCTGTTGGGTTGGCGCGAATCGAGACTGGGATTTATCACTCCGTGTGGCGGAGAGGTATCTCTGGGCCCACTCAGTAGGACATCATCATAATGTGCACAATGTGATCAAGGAGTTGATCACGGGATGATGTGTTATGGAACGAGTAAAGAGACTTGCCGGTAACGAGATTGAACAAGGTATCGGGATACCGACGATCCAATCTCGGGCAAGTATCGTACCGATGGACAAAGGGAATTGCATACGGGATTGATTAAGTCCTTGACATCGTGGTTCATCCGATGAGATCATCGTGGAACATGTGGGAGCCAACATGGGTATCCAGTACCCGTTGTTGGTTATTGACCGGAGAACGTCTCGGTCATGTCTGCGTGTCTCCCGAACCCGTAGGGTCTACACACTTAAGGTTCGATGACGCTAGGGTTATAAAGGAAGTTTTTATGCGGTTAAAGAATGTTGTTCGGAGTCCCGGATGAGATCCCGGACGTCACGAGGAGTTCCGGAATGGTCCGGAGGTGAAGAATTATATATAGGAAGTTCAGTTTTGGCCATCGGGAGAGTTTCGGGGGTCACCGGTATTGTACCGGGACCACCGGAAGGGTCCCGGGGGTCCACCGGGTGGGGCCACCCATCCCGGAGGGCCCCATGGGCTAAAGTGGGGAGGGGAACCAGCCCATAGTGGGCTGGTGCGCCCCCCTTGGCCCACCCCATGCGCCTAGGGTTGGGAACCCTAGGGTGGGGGCACCCCACCTGGCTTGGGGGGCACTCCACCCTTTGGCCGTCGCCCCCCCTAGGAGATCCCATCTCCTAGGGCCGGCGCCCCCCCTAGGGGAGCCTATATAAAGGGGGGAGGGAGGGGCAGCCGCACCCTTGAGTCTTGGCGCCTCCCTCTCCCCTGCTACACCTCTCCCTCTCGCAGAAGAACGGCGAAGCCTTGCTGCGGTGACTGCTGCATCCACCACCACGCCGTCATGCTGCTGGATCTTCATCAACCTCTCCTTCCCCCTTGCTGGATCAAGAAGGAGGAGACGTCACGCTGACCGTACGTGTGTTGAACGCGGAGGTGCCGTCCGTTCGGGCTAGGATCTCCGGTGATTTGGATCACGTCGAGTACGACTTCCTCATCCACGTTCTTTGAACGCTTCCGCGCATGATCTACAAAGGTATGTAGATGCAATCCGATCACTCGTTGCTGGATGAACTCATAGATGGATCTTGGTGAAACCGTAGGAAATTTTTTGTTTTCTGCAACGTTCCCCAATACCAACCCCTCTGGCGTCGTCTGTAGATGTTGTGAACATCTGGTAGACACGTTCTGATGACTACCTGATAGTTTAGTGCGCCATGCTTTATGGCTTAGATTCGGGGCTCCAAAAGCGTTTTGAACGCCATAGAACATATGAGATGTTCGAAGAGCTGAAATTGGTATTTCAAGCTCATGCCCGTGTTGAGAGGTTGAGACCTCTGACAAGACCTTTGCCTACAAGATGGAGGAGAATAGCTCAGCCAGTGAGCATGTGCTCAGAATGCCTGGGTACTTCAATCACTTGAATCAAGTGGGAGTTAATCTTCCAGATAAGAGAGTTATTTACAAAAGTTCTCCAGTCGCTATCACCAAGCTACTAGAGTTTCGTGATGAACTATAACATGCAAGGGAAGTTAATCCCAGAGCTGTTCGTCGTGCTTAAGGCCGTAAAGGTAGAAATCAAGAAGGAGCATCAAGTGTTGATGGTTAACAAGAGCACCGGTTTCAAAGAAGGGCAAGGGCAAGAAGGGAAACTTCTTGAATGGCAAGCCAGTTGCCGCTCCAGTGAGGAAACCCAAGAACCCAAACCCGAGACAAAGTGCTTCTATTAGGGGAACGGTCACTGGTAGAGGAACTGCCTCAAATACTTGGTAGATAAGAAGGTTCTCAACTTCAACAAAAGTATATTTGATATATGTGTATTATTGATGTGTACCTTACTAGTACTCCTAGTAGCACATGGGTATTAGATGTCGGTTCAGTTGCTAATATTGGTAACTCAAAACAAAAGCTACGGAATTAACGGAGACTGACTAAGGGCGAGGTGACGATGTGTGTTGGAAGTGTTCCCAAGGTTGATGTGATCACCATCACACGCTCCCTCTACCATCGGGATTAGTGTTGAACCTAGATAAATGTTGTTTGCATTGGTGTCTGCGTTGAGCATGAACATGATTAGATCATGTTTATTGCAATACGGTTATTCATTTAAGCCAGAGAATAATGGTTATTCTGTTTACATGAATAATACCTTCTATGGTCATGCACCCAATGTGAATGGTTTATTGAATCCTGGTCGTAGTTATACACATGTTCATAACATTGATGCCAAAAAGATGTAGATTTGATAATGATAGTACCACTTTCATGTGGCACTGCCGCTTAGGTCATATTGGTGTAAAGCGCATGAAAGAACCTCCATGCTAATGGACTTTTCAAGTCACTTGATTTTGAATCACTTGACACATGCGAACCATGCCTCTTTGGCAAGATGACTAAAACCCCATTCTTTAGAACAATGGAACGGGCAAGTGACTTGTTGGAAATCATACATGCTGATGTGTGCGGTCCGATGAGTGTTGACGCGCACGGTGGATATCGTTATTTTCTCACCTTCACCGTTGAATTGAGTAGATATGGGTATATTTACTTAATGAAGCATAAGTCTGAAATGTTTGAAAAGTTCAAGCAATTTCAGAGTGAAGCTGAGAATCATCGTAACAAGAAGATCAAGTTCCTTCGATCTGATCAAAGGGAAAGCATCTGAGTTATGAGTTTGGCAATCACTAAAGACAAGGTGGAATCGTTTCACAGTTGACGCTGCCTGGAACACCATAGCATGATGGTGTGTCCGAACGTCGTAATCGAACCTTATTGGATATGGTGTATGATGTCTATTACCAATCTACCACTATTTTTGGGGTTATGCATTGAAGACAATTACATTCACTTTAAATAGGGCACCATCTAAGTCCGTGGAGACGACACCGTATGAACTATGGTTTGGCAAGAAACCAAAATTGTTGTTTCTTAAGGTTTGGGGCTACGATGCTTATGTCGATAGGCTTCAAAAGCTCGAACCCAAAGCAGAAAATTGTATCTTCATAGAATACCCAAACAAGACAATTGGGTATACCTTCTATATCAGATCTGAGGGCAAAGTGTTTGTCGCTAAGAATAGGTCCTTTCTCGAGAAAGAGTTTCTCTTGAAAGAATTGAGTGGGAGGAAGATAGAACTTGATGAGGTTGTTGAACCTTCACTTCAACCAGAGAGTAGCGCAGCACAGAAAGATGTTTCTGTGGAAACTACATCAGTTGAAGAGAAAGCTAATGATGATGATCATGAAGCTTCAGATCAAATTACTATCGAACCTCTTAGGTCGACAAGGGTGTGTACAACTTCTCAGTGGTAATCCTGTCTTAAAGATCATGTTGTTGGACAACGATGAACCTATGAGCTATGAAGAAGCGATGGTGGGCCCAGATTCCAACAAATGGCCAGAAGCCATGAAATCCGAGATAGGATCCATGTATGAGAACAAAGTATGGACTTTGGTGGACTTGCCCGATGAACGGCAAGCCATTGAGAATAAATGGATCTTTAAGAAGAAGACAGACGCTGATGGTAATGTCACCATTTGTGAAGCTCGACTTGTCTCAAAGAAGTTTCCGACAAGTTCAAGGAGTTGACTATGATGAGACTCTCTCAATCATAGCGATGCTAAAGTCTGTTAGAACTATGTTAGCAGTTGCTGCATTTTCATTTACGAAATCATGCAGATGGATGTCAAAACAAAGTTTCCTTGACGGTTTCCGTGAGGAAAGGTTGTAGGTGATGCAACCTAAAGGTTATTGTCAATCCTACGGATGCTAAAAGGTATGCAAACTCCAGTGATCCTTCTATGGACTGGAGCAAGCATCTCAGAGTTGGAACATACGCTTCGATGAGCTGATCAAAGCATTTGGGTTTATACAAAGTTTGCAAGAAACTTGTATTTGCAAGAAAGTGAGTGGGAGCACTACAACATTTCTGATAGGTATATATGGATGACATATTGTTGATCGGAAATGATGTAGAATTTCTAGAAAGCATAAAGGGTTATTTGAATGGAGTTTTTCAAAGGAAGACCTGTGTAAAACTGCTTACAAGGTCAACAGCTTCAGAGCTAAAGAAGACAAGAGCTGCAGAAGCTGAAGCCAGAAAAAGGAAGAGCTCTGAAGCCTCTCCTTCTGCCCCCAGTAAAAAGAAGCGCAAGACTAAGAAATCTAGGGCTGCTCCCACAGAGCCCTTGATGGTTGAACCCCTTTCTGTCATTCACCCCAATGCAGAAAGAAGACTAACAGTTCATGAGCCTGCTCCCACAGAGGCACCTGACACTGAAGATATTCCAGCAGCCGACCCACTAGCTGCTGAAGACATTGGTCATCAGGACAATGTGCAAGGTGATGCAGCCCTTCCTCAGCTTGAAACAAGCGAACCCATCAGCATTGGTCATCCTCTGACGCCAATGGCACAAGATGAGTCATGGGCGGATCGCCCTCAGGAGGAAGAAGACATTCAGGCCCAGCCCACTCCGACACCACAAGCGTCGTCTGCGTTCCGTAGGCTTCGCAAAGGTCCGTAGCGGGAGTCCTCCTTCTTCTGTAAGTCCGGGTCGGGTGAGGCTGTGGTGTTCGCAGCAGACGCAAGGCATCCGAAGCGTTTCCAGGTGCCGGAGTTCAGGTCAGACGTCTTTAAGGCCGACGTAGTCGGCTTCTGTTACTTCTTCGTGGAGGTCTTGAGTGAGGGAGCGAGGTAGTTCTACGTCAAGGGGTTCTCTTGCACGGACTTCTACAGGGAGTTTGATGATTGTGACTTCGGTTACACCTCGGGCGGGGTGGTTTACGAAGTCGCCTGTCGCTTCGGTGACTCGGTCTGTGAAGTCAAGGACTCAGACGACGTCCAGGTGTTAAACTGATAGTGTATCTCGTGTCCGGAGTACAGGTCTTCGGTCAGGGTTCCGAAGGTTCCAAGGGTCCAGGACGTACTCGTGGACCGAGGAAACTACATTTGTCGAAGTTCCGTCTGTTGTGTAAAAAGCTATCGAGGTTCTTGGGGATAAGTTCCCTTTCCTAACATAGTTTGTCCAAGACCTCGATAAGTGTCGCGTCGATAATAAGAACGTAGAATATGTTGGTTCCAGCGTAGAAGGGTGTGTTCGCGGAACTCCAACTTCGATAACGACCAGACGGTACAGAACTCCTTCGAAACCTGACGAAGTCCGTTCACCCAGACGACGGCAAGCACTGACTACTTCTCGTGACCTTGCTTCTCAAAGACGAAGTCAAAATACGGTGAGAGGTGTAGTTTCCGATGTTGTCTCTAGGATTCTGAACCTAGGACCTCACCTACTGGCCTTTACAGGTAGTACTTCGGTTACGTAAGTTATAGTAACTCGAGTGACCGGACGGGTGAGGTCCGCTTAAGAAGCTCCTTCCCACAGTTGAAGTAAGACTTCGATAACTCTCGTATAAAGTCTCTGGACTTGGGTTATACTCAGTCTACGAGAGTTACTACTTCGGTAACGGAGTTCTACGTGGGATAGGTTGACTCAAGAAGCAACTTCTGGATCTCATGGACGGGTCCTGGTATATAGTATAATAGGCCGCCTGAGAGACCGGGTAATTCCCTGTGAGAGGTGTACGGTTCTAATTCCCACGTTACTTCTGAGAGTATAAGATATAGTACGTACCGTTTACGAAGTTACGTGTCCTAGAAAAATATGCTGTTGAACGACGCAGTCCGAGACTGAATAAACCAGATTTTTAGATACGGGGAACCCACTACTCCGACTAGTTTGACGTGAGATGTTAAAGCATAGTCGGGAGTCGGGCTTTGGTAGCGTAGAAGGACGGTCTACACCTATAGAGACGACTTCGTTATATGGGACTCGGACGGTTCGTTGGTTATTCAGAAGTCTTACGGCTTGTGGTCTCGAAGTGCGTCTTACAACTTCCACAACTTCGGTACAGGTCCCAGATAGGATACCGACCGTGATGTGCACGTGGTCGTAGTTGACTTCGGTGTCTATCCTATGGCTGGCACTACACGTGCACCAGCATCAACTGAAGCCACAGATAGCACAAACGCTCCAAGACCCAAGAAGCGTGCTCGTGTCCTCACTGACCGAGAGCTTCTTGTGGCCCTTCACCAAAAGCAAGATAGGCATCACGACTGGCTGAAACGTCAGATGAAGAGCCTCTTGGTGGATGTCAATCGTCTTCGAAACCTGGCCACCAAGAATGCCTTCGTTACGCATGAGACTTGCCGTCGTACGTGGAAAGGGCTCTCAATGATCTGCACTGAAGCTGAACTTGAAGAGGATGGCTTCACAGAGCGCTTCAAATTTGACACCACACCTCCTAGGAGGGCTGTGATGCGCAACACACCGTCACTTGAAGACTCTGAGTATTCCTCATCTGCTGCCACCGTCACTGCGAGGATCATTGATGACGATGATGATGCTACTTCACCACCACCCGCTTCAGCACCTCAAAGCTCAGCACCGCCAAACAACTCCACCGACCCTGCTGCGCCTGGGAACGCGTAGAAAACTCTATGTCTTCAAACCTTTTTGGTCATTCCTGACAAAAGGGGGAGAAGCATATGATGTTTATAGTCTTCAAGCGGGTCAATATGGGCGGGTGCCTTGTTTTGTTATACTTGCTTCGTGTTTGCAACTCTTGTTTTGCTTCATTTGGTTCTTTTGAGTTGTAAACACTAAAACTCGATGGTCGTCTGCTACTTGTTTTACCACTCTGTTTGCGAAGATAAATTCCGCATGTGCGACGATAAATTCCGCACTCATCTCATTCTGCAGACGTCCATTTTCCATTATGCATGTTATCTTCATATACTTTCACATGCATAGTAGATTGTCATCATAAGCTGAAGCTGATCTCCACAAGTACAACCTGCCATGTGCATTTGCATTCCAAAAGCAAATTAACTTATATGCACATCTTCAGGGGGAGCTTTGCAACTTATGAGACAATTCCTTTACAGACTTCACACTTTATATTCCCCGTTGAAAACTTCAACTAGTTTGTCATCAATCACCAAAAAGGGGGAGATTGTAAGTGCATCTAGTGCCACCCCTAGTTGGTTTTGGAGTATTGACGACAAACCTAGTTGAGGGACTAATGTGTTTGTGAGAATTGCAGGAAAACACAGGTAGAAGTCCCTCATTGATTCGGTTTACTACCAGAGATGACCCCTAAAAATGAATGAAGACATTGAAGCCAAAGGTGGTATATGAAGATATTCACATTGAAGACTATGACAACAGAAGACACGTTATGAAGCCTATGGAACTCGAAGACTTAGATCTTTCGTAGTTCTTTTTATTTTTGTTGAGTCATAGGAACCACCGTACTGTTAAGTGGGGTCCAGGAGAACAAGTCAGAATGACTGAAGTGATGCCTAAATCAAAAACCTATGTCTTCGAGTGAGACAATGAGAGCGAATCTTGTCCAAAGCCGGACAATTCAGCTTTGCTTGTAGCCCAAGTAAAGTTGCCATGAGAGTTCGAAATCTGACCATTGAGACACGTGTCAGTTCCTTAGTGACCCAGGGTCATTTCGGACAAATCAGGTCGGGTTGCCAAGTGGCTATAAATACCCACCCCTTACAACCATAAACGGTTGGCTGCTCAGATTGAGAGTACGGCTTTGTCGTTTGAGAGCAACCCACCTCGAAGCCTTTGAAGAAAATTCCTAGTGAGGAGAAAAGCCCTAACCACCCAGAGCCAGAGTAAATTGGGCATCACTTAAGTCTTCTTGTCTGTGTGATCTGAAGACTTATTACACTTGAGGACTGTGAATCCTCCAGACGGTTAGGCGTCGCGTTCAGAGCATCCAAGAGACATTGTGGATTGCCAGTGAACGAAGTCTGTGAAGGTTTGGGAGTCTACCTTGAAGACTTACCAGAGTGATTGGGCGAGGACTAAGTGACCTTAGCTCAAGGAGATTACGGTGAGGACTTGGTGTCCTGAACTGTGTGTTCAGGACTGGGTGTCCGGGACTGTGTGTCCTAAGGTTTAAATACCTAGCCGCTCCAACCAGACGTACAGTTGTCACAGCAACTGGAACTGGTCCAACATATCATTGTCTTCAACGAGTCACTGGTTTCATCTTCACTTCCTTCTCTTGCTGTTACTCATTGTGAAGTCATTGCGTGCTTGCTTTATCATTTGTCTTCACAACGTGAATGCATGATCTGTTTGGCTTCATAACTTCTTCCTACTTGATCCTTATTACACTGAAGCTGTTTGTCACTGTGCTTTCACTCTATTGAATACATGACCATGGCTGGCCTAGTGTAATCTAACTTCCGCTGCATAGTAATAGGCATAATCTTCACTGTTTGTCTTCATAACTCCCAAGTTTTGAAGACTTTCATAAAAATCGCCTATTCACCCCCCCTCTAGTCGATATAACGCTTTCAATTGGTATCAGCAAGGTGCTCCTTGTTCTGTGTGATTCGGTTTAACCACCTGGAGTTTTAGCTATGTCGACTGCAGGGATAATCAAAGTCTCCGTTGCGTGCCCCGTCTTCGATGGAACTGAATATCCCTACTGGAAGAATAAGATGCGTATGCATCTTGAAGCCATTGACGTCGACCTATGGTATGTCGTCGAGAACGGCGTTCCCAAGGCTGGAGAAGGTGTCACTGCTGCTGATGTCAAGAAATTCGTTCAACTGGACTCTACTGCCAAGAACATCATCTGTGGTCATCTGACCAAAAACAGTATGGCCGTGTGAGTGCCTGAAGACATCCAAACTGGTCTGTGGGACTGCTCTCCAAGGTCAATGAGGCATCTCAACCCAGAGAGATCAACGAATCAGTGTCCTTCACATCCTTCAACCGCTCAAGCGAAAATGACAATGAGAATGTCCAGCACACATTTGATAGACTCACTGACATCACAAATGAGCTTCAAGCCCTCGGCGCCACTGAAATCACCAAACATGAAATCGTCAAAACGCTGCTGAGATCACTTGATAGTTCGTTTGACATCCTGGCCCTGATGATTCAAGAACGTCCTGATTCAAGACACTCGATCCGTCTGACATACTTGAGAGGCTCAACACACATGAGTTTCAGCTTTCTGAGAAAAGAGATATCTACGGTCCAAACTATGGGCGAACTCGCGCCTTGAAGGCAAAAGCTGTCTCCTCATCTGAAGAAGAATCTGACTGCAGTTCTGATGATCCTGAAGACATTGGAAGAGAACTTGCAATGCTAGTGAAGAAGTTCCAAAAATTCACCAAGAAGAAAGGCTTCAGAAAATCTTCACGATCAGCTCAAGAAATGATGAAGCTTCTGCTCATGACTACAAGAAGAAAACATGTCACAAGTGCAAGAAAACTGGACACTTCATCTCTGAGTGTCCATAGTGGGACAATGAGAACAGAAGGAAGAAGAAGAGCAAGGAATATGATCCTGACAACAACAAGAAGAAGAAATACTCAAAGCCTTCTTCCAAGTCTTCCTCAAAGTCTTCATCACACAAGAAGAGCTCATCCTGGCAAGGCACGTGCGTTTGTTGGCAAGGAAATGGATTCAGAGGAGGAGTCCGCATCTGAGGAGGCAGAGGTGGAGTCTGAGGAGTCTGATTCTGGCATTGCGAGTCTGGCTACAGCATACGTCGCCAAGTCCATCTTCAACACTGAAGACAATGACTGCATCACCAACACTGATGCAAATGACAAGAACTACTCCACTCCTACCTACTGCTTCATGGCACGTGGTGCCAAGGTAAACACACGCACTACTCACTATAAAACATCTAGTGACGATGACTCTGATTGTGATTCAAAACCCAGCTACAAAACACTTGCTAAAATTGCAACTGAACAACAGAAAGCTATGGAACATATTCAAAAACTGTTAGACAGAAGCGATGATCTGTTGGGTGCTGAAATGACTCGATCTGAATCCTTAATTGAAGACATAAAAAACCTTCACGTTAAGTATCAGGAACTTGAAGATCGTCATGATACTCTCTCAACAACTCATGAAAAGCTTTCCTATGATTATCTTCAAAGGAAGCAACAACTTGAGAAATTGAGGGTGGCTCATGAAGATCTTCAAAAGGAAAACGAGTCACTTCGCTCCGAACAGATCAGTCCCGCTCAGGAAGGATTTGAACCACCATGTCTTAAATGCATTGAACGTGATAATGCTAATTCTGTTGCTGAATGTTCCACTTCTACTGCTGTTGCAATATCTTCAACTGTTGACGTGGTAACTAACCCCTCTGCTGAGGATACCACTGCTATTGCTGATGAGAATGCTATGTTGAAGACATTGCTTGAAACAGGGATGTACAAAAGTCTTAAAGGACATCAGACACTATGTGATGTCCTCAAGAAGCAGATCCTGAATCGAAACCCTAGGAAAGAGGGTGTTGGATTTGTGAGGAAAATCAATGCAGATGGCTCTTACTGGAAACCTGAGCAGTACCCCAAAACCACATGGGTTGCTGCAAAGGAACTTTCAGCAGATCCATCCAACTTATCTGGCTTCACTTGTGCTAACCCCATTATCATTGATGAATCCTTTGATGCAAACT
Source organism: Triticum urartu (assembly GCF_003073215.2). Classification (NCBI taxonomy): domain Eukaryota; kingdom Viridiplantae; phylum Streptophyta; class Magnoliopsida; order Poales; family Poaceae; genus Triticum; species Triticum urartu. The sequence continues at coordinate 28,855,248 of NC_053028.1, read as the reverse complement.
ATAAACTGTTTAAGAATCAGAATGGTGAAGTGTTTGCCAGGTACATTGGTACTAACTGCAGGAATGGACCGCCTATGAAGAAGATCTAGGTTTCCAAAAAGTGTCTGGAAAATCTTCCTGTGAATGTCTTCATGACACCTCACTTGAAGAAGACAAATCTCAGACCAAAGGCTTCATACGGTCCAATGGCTTCATACAAACAGAGGACTCACCTGAGTCACACTAACACAAATGTTTTGCAGGGAAACCATACTCAGGCACATGAGTATGAGAGCGGTTCATCGAACCGTGTTCATGTGACCAAAAATTATTCTGCTTATTCCTATGAGTATTATTGTCCACCTGCTAGACTGTTTGCTAAGGCTTCAAAGCCAAAATTCTCAGATGCTGCACTTAGACTTATTGCTTCTAAGCCACCCTTGAAGATGTGGGTGGTTAAGAAAGCTTAACTCTCTTTTGCAGGGAAAGGTCTCCAGCAGAAAAACAAAATCTTCTGATGCTATTGCTGGGGACCTTAAAAATCTTGTAGGGCGCAAGATAAAATGCCCGAATGGGATCAATATGTACTTCGTTCCTGAATCGCATGCTACTCTCCCTATTAGTCCTAATCTGGATTTAAGTTTTCATAACCCACTGGTTTGTCAAATGTTTATGCTTCACAATTCTCTTCGTGAAGCCTATCCCCCTAACTGTACTGTAGGGTACGACACCAGCGACTTCAAAATCTTCAGAATGGATTATTGACAGTGGGTGTACAAATCACATGACTGGCAGAAGAAGCCTTCTTATGGACTCAACATTACGTCCATCCGACAAGAGCCACATCACATTTGCTGACACTGGTAAAAGTAAGGTATTGGGTCTAGGTAGAGTTGCAATCTCAAAGGATCAACACATGGATAAAGTCATGCTTGTTGAATCCCTTGGCTTCAACTTAATGTCTATCTCAATGCTTTGCGATCTGAATATGATTGTAATGTTTGGAAAATATCGCTGCCTGGTGCTAATGGAATCTGACAAATCTCTAGTGTTTGAAGGGTATCGGAAAGGTGATTTGTACGTGGTAGATTTCTCAGCAGGACCACAACTTGCGGTATGCCTTCTTGCAAAAGCTTCAGAATGCTGGCTTTGGCATCGGAGGCTTGGGCATGCTGGCATGAGGAACCTCCACACCCTTGCGAAGAAGAAGCATGTCATAGGCATCGAGGGTGTCAAGTTCAAGAAAGATCATTATGCGGTGCCTGTGCAGGGAAGATGACAAGGGCAAAACATCCTTCGAAGACAATCATGACTACTACACAACCCTTCGAACTGCTCCACATGGATCTTTTCGGTCCCACTCACTACTCAACTTTTACTACTACTGCTTGCCTCTATGGCTTTGTCATTGTTGATGATTACTCTAGATATACTTGGGTACACATAATCCTTTACAAGTCTGAAGTGCAGGATGTCTTCAGACGCTTCGCCAATCGAGCTATGAACAATTTTGGCGCCAAGATAAAGCACATTAGAAGTGATAATGGCACTGAATTCAAGAACACTGGCCTTGATACATATCTTGATACCTTGGGCATCACACATGAATTCTCAGCTCCGTACACGCCACAGCAGAATGGCGTCGTCGAACACAAGAACAGAACACTCATTGAAATGGCCAGAACAATGCTAGATGAATACAAGACTCCAAGAAAATTCTGGACTGAAGCCATTGATACTGCATGCCATACAATCAATCGTGTTTATCTTCACAAGCTTCTGAACAAGACATCTTATGAACTCCTAACTGGCAAGAAGCCAAATGTCAGTTACTTCAGAGTATTTGGCGCAAAGTGCTGGATCAAGGACCCACATCACACCTCAAAGTTTGCACCAAAAGCACATGAGGGCTTTATGCTTGGATATGAAAGGATTCACACTCCTACAGAGTCTTCAATCTCTTCCATTACAAAGTGGTCGAAACAGTGGATGTGCGGTTTGATGAAACAAATGGTTCACAAAGAGAGCAACTGCCAAATGTGCTAGATGAAGTCCCAGCTAGTGAATCAATCAAGCTTATGGGAACTAGAGAGATTATGCCTTCTGAAGCTCATCCTGAAGAAGAACTCATCATCTCAGCACCTGATCAACATGAAGACAATGCTCAGCATGAAGACATTCCTCCAAACAACAACGCAGATCAGCAAGAGCAAAGTCTTCGCCCTATACATCCTCGTGTTGCAAATGAAGTGCAGATTGACAGAATACTTGACAGCATCAATGCACCTGGTCCACTCACTCGTTCAAGGGCAACTCAGCTAGCAAACTTCTGTGGGCATTTCGCATTCGTCTCAATATCAGAACCCAAGAAAGTTGAAGAAGCCTTCATGGAACCTGAATGGATTCAAGCTATGCAAGAAGAGCTTCAACAGTTTGAGCTGAATAATGTATGGGAACTGGTTAAGCGTCCCGATCCACGGAAGCACAACATAATAGGCACCAAATGGATATACCGCAACAAGAAAGATGAGCATGGTCAAGTTGTCAGAAACAAAGCTCGTCTCGTTGCTCAAGGATATACTCAAGTAGAGGGCATTGACTTCGATGAAACTTTTGCTCCTGTGGCTAGGCTTGAAGCCATACGCATACTGCTGGCCTATGCAAATCATCATAACATACTTCTGTATCAAATGGATGTGAAAAGTGCCTTTCTCAATGGCAAGATTGAAGAAGAAGTGTATGTTGCACAACCACCTGGTTTTGAAAATCCAAAACATCCTGATATGGTATACAAGCTCAACAAGGCACTGTATGGCCTCAAACAAGCCCCTAGGGCCTGGTATGATACACTCAAGTACTTTCTGAAGAGCAAAGGCTTCATACCTGGTTCCCTGGATCCCACTCTTTTCACGAAGACATACGATGGTGAACTGTTTGTGTGCCAAATATATGTGGATGACATTATCTTCGGCTGCACCAATCGGAAATACAGTGAAGAGTTTGGATATATGATGCAAGAGCAATATCAGATGTCCATGATGGGGGAGCTGAAGTTCTTTCTTGGTCTTCAAATCCGACAACAGCGCAATGGCATCTTCATATCTCAAGAGAAGTATCTCAAAGATTGCCTGAAGAAGTTCGGTATGCAAGACTGCAAAGGCTTCACAACACCAATGCCAGCCAAACGTCATCTAGGTCCTGACGACAATGGTAAAGAGTTCGATCAAAAGGTATACCGCTCCATGATTGGGTCTTTGCTTTATTTATGTGCATCTAGGCCAGATATCATGCTTAGTATTTGCATGTGTGCTCGATTTCAAGCGGCACCAAAGGAGTCGCATCACTTAGCTGTGAAGCGAATTCTTCGATATTTGGCTCACACCCCAACTCTAGGATTATGGTATCCAAAGGGCTCAGAGTTTGATTTGGTTGAATTTTCGGATGCTGATTATGCTGGTGACAAAGTTGATCGCAAGTCTACCTCAGGCACATGTCACTTTCTAGGACGATCACTTGTATGTTGGTCTTCAAAGAAGCAGAACTGTGTATCTCTCTCCACTGCTGAATCTGAATACATTGCTGCTGGATCTTGCTGCGCTCAGCTTCTGTGGATGAAGCAAACACTCAAGGATTATGGCATTCATCTGAAGCAAGTGCCACTTTACTGCGACAACGAAAGCGCCATCAAGATTGCCAACAACCCAGTTCAGCACTCGAAGACAAAGCACATTGAAATTCGCCATCACTTTCTCAGAGATCATGTTGTGAAGGAAGACATTGATATCATACACGTCAACACTGAAGAGCAATTGGCAGATATCTTCACCAAGCCCTTGGATGAGAAGAGGTTTTGCAAGTTACGGTGTGAGCTAAATATCTTGGAATCCTCAAATGTCCTGTGATCAGGCACACATCCTAACACTTATGCATATTGATGACTTAGATGTGCAACGCACAAAGTAAAGTATATCTTCAATCAATGAAGACATACATTCTAAGTGTGAATACATTAATGTGGAATTTGGCTTCGGAGCACCACAATAATTGTGCGCCGTGTCTGGGTCTAATACTTCCTATACGGTGGGTAACGCCACCACCAAACGTTCCATTTTGAAGTGTTTAACTCATGGCGTTACCTTGCAATATCCTCACATTGGTCTGGCTTCGAACTTAACATGTCTTCATGATTATCTTCACTACGATGATTATATATATATATGCTCTAAGTGTTCTGTCCTCTACAGCATTCACTTATAGCTATGTCTTCTTGGTTGAATCTTTTGAATTAAGTGAATGTGATCGGACCCTAACCTCTCTATGCTTTCTATCTCAAACTCTATCTCTCCAAGTCATATGCATTCTGTTGAAACTGTCGAATGTCTTCACTGTGTCCTTGTCAGCTGAAGACATAGAGACAACCATAAAAGTCCGTTTTTAAATGCTCATTCCTCCACATAAGATCCGGAGAAGCAGGAACGACCGCCTGACAATTTAGGCGTGCGTGGGACGTGGAACAAACCCCAAACTTCCGCTAACTGGCCACGCGTGCCTCAAATGCGAACCGCCAGGGGCACCTGCGTAATAGCACAGTGCCGCCTCTGAGTCTATAAATTCACACTTGCCGCAGTCATTATCTCCTTCTTCCATCCTCGCACGAACCCTAGCGCCACCGCTAGCACTCGACGACGCCGGAGACGAAGCGCTTCGCTGCCGCAACCTCTCCAACGCCGTCCTCACGCCGACCGCGGACATCGTCCTCTCCACCGTCGCCGTAGGTGTTTTCCGTCGCCAAGCTAGGGCACGGAGGACTGAACTGCTCGGCATCAACTTCCTTCCGTTTAGCAGTTCCAGTGTGGTAAATAAAACTTCTTTTTACAGCCTCTTTTGATCTCTTGGTTCTGTCACTTTCAACCATAAGAAGTTTCTCTTCACACCAGTTAGATCTCTCGCTGCATCTCATAACATGCCTAGTATATTCACTTGTGCTTCATAAAGTAGTTAGATTCCTCACTTGTACTGATCTATGGGTTCGTACAAATCTGGAGCCAACTTCTTATCTATAAGTGAATGTCTTCGCACAATGAGGTCAATGTCTTCTAAACTGATTAATCTTCAAAACCTTCTGAGAATGCATATGACCTCTTCCCCTTCCCTCTCACCTTAATGCTGTCACAGGTACATGTCCGTGGGAGAATCCTTCGGTTCTCATAGTCTGCATTCATTTGCAGAATTCCTACAGCATCACATAAACTCTCCTGAAGCCAGCTCCTGTTTGTCCAGAAAAAGAAAGCCTTTGAAGCCTTTGAAAGTTTTGAAGCCTTTCAAGTTAAAGTTTATGGCTTCAGTTGCAGCAGCAAGAAAGGGGGGCAGACAGAGACGTGAGGGAACTTCCAAGGATCTGCCTGAAGACTTGGCAGAAATGTACAAAAAAGATCCAGAAGAGAGCTATGGGCAGCGCAAAACCCGAATCCAATGGATTCGACGCTATTGGGCAGAACAGTGGTTCAAATACCGCTTCGTCACCCAGGAGTATGCTGAAAAGAATGCAATCAAGAGTCCATGGGGGGATATCTTATACAAGAACCTTGTACCCAGAACCAGAGATGAAGCCATTGCTCAAGGCTTCTACCCATGCATGGTCCGAGGACCACAGCCTGATGATGCACATCCGTCGTCACTTCTCTGGTGTCGTGACGACAATCTCTTCAAACGCAACTTTCAGTTTGCTCAACAGTCTGCGAAGCTAAACAAGAAGAAATTTGGGCTTGACTTCAATCCTGGTCCCTCCTCACCAAGGGCAGATGGCACACGCGATGCGGAACCCAATATCATCGGTCCGTTTGCCAATCTTGAGGGCCTGATCACCCACATCTTAGTCCAAGGGACTGCTGTGAATGACCCTCCAGCTGATTCTGAGTCTGATGAAGCTCCTGCTGTGCCGAAGCCAGCAGACAAAGAAACCAAAAGCTTCGAAGCCGGCCCCTGCCTCAAAAATCTCAAGGGCGAAGCCATTGAAAACTGCACCTCCTGAAGTCAGTGTGCAGTCTAAAGATGTATCCCGCATCTCCAAGCCCCTGAAGGATAAGGAGCCCCAGCAACACACAGGCAAAGAGCTCACTGCTGCTGCCATTCTACGCAGTGAAGCCATTGATCTATCAAGCGATGAAGATCTGGGCGATGACGCACTAGAACAGCTCATCAAAAGCAAGGAGGAAGCGGAAATCTTCAACAATCTGCCTCTCTTTGATGTCGCCATCGTCCACAGCTTCATCGATGAATGGTTTGACACACCAGATATAAGCTTCAATGATCTGCAGCTGCCTGTTGGACTCAGCGTCGCCTTCCAAGGCGCAATTGCTTCAGAACTGGCCATTGCTCAGCGCATTGTTGAGCTGAAGCAGAAAATTGATCACGAAAAAGCTCAGTTCAAGAAGCACATGGCCAGTCTCAGCGTGCAGGAAGTGAGAAGCTTCAAAATCATGCTGCATGATCTCAAAGAAAACTTTCTGAAGAAGCGTGCTGAAGCTCAAGGCTCGCGTGAAAGGATGAAGTCATTGGCTGACAAATGTGTTCAAGCCTACAACGAGGCTGAAAAGCGCAAGGCACTTGGGCGTCCAGGCATCGACCCCAAGATGGCCGCAAAGAAGAAGAAGCAGCCTGCTGTGAGTGAACCAGAGGCATCAAGACAAGCAGCCACTTCCATTGTCTTCCCAACCGCCACGACTGGCTCGAAGCCAAAGAGCCGGTCAACAGCTTCAGAGCTAAAGAAGACAAGAGCTGCAGAAGCTGAAGCCAGAAAAAGGAAGAGCTCTGAGCCTCTCCTTCTGCCCCCAGTAAAAAGAAGCGCAAGACTAAGAAATCTAGGGCTGCTCCCACAGAGCCCTTGATGGTTGAACCCCTTTCTGTCATTCACCCCAATGCATAAAGAAGACTAACAGTTCATGAGCCTGCTCCCACAGAGGCACCTGACGCTGAAGATATTCCAGCAGCCGACCCACTAGCTGCTGAAGACATTGGTCATCAGGACAATGTGCAAGGTGATGCAGCCCTTCCTCAGCTTGAAACAAGCGAACCCATCAGCATTGGTCATCCTCTGACACCAATGGCACAAGATGAGTCATGGGCGAATCGCCCTCAGGAGGAAGAAGACATTCAGGCCCAGCCCACTCCGACACCACAAGCGTCGTCTGCGTTCCGTAGGCTTCGCAAAGGTCCACGGCCTCAAGTCCAGTCTGCAGAAATTCCGGCTGCATCAGCCGAAGACAATGAAGAAGCACCTCCAGAACTCACTCCCTCGCTCCATCAAGATGCAGTTCCCCAAGAGAACGTGCCTGAAGATGTCCCTCAAACTACTAACACTGAAGCCAATGTGGAGCCCGCCCCACCAAATGCTTCAGCGGACAGCGAAGCCACTGAGCCAGACACTTCAGTTCCTGAGTCTGCTGCAGGTCCACAATTTGACTATCACATAGAGCACAGGCCTCATGTCCAGAAGCCAGTCCCAAGGCTTCCAAGGTTCCCAGGTCCTGCATGAGCACCTGGCTCCTTTGATGTAAACAGCTTCAAGGCAGACAACACATTTTTCGATAGCTCCAAGAACCCCTATTCAAGGGAAAGGATTGTATCAAACAGGTTCTGGAGCTATTCACAGCGCAGCTATTATTCTTGCATCTTATACAACCAAGGTCGCATCTTCCCACACAAGCGCCTTGAGGTTGAAGCTATTGCTGGTCTGCCATGTCTTGAGGAAGCTTTGGACTGCTTCAGGCAAGTGGGTCTGCTGCCGTTCGTGACTGATGAAGAGCACTGGAACGAAGAGTTTCTGCTTCAGTTTTATGCCACTCTCCACATCAAAGGCTACAACAGAGATCCTAAGACTTGGATCCTGGAGTGGATGACCGGAAATGTCCATCATGAAGCCAATGCATTCAATATCATTGAGCTCACTGGCCTGCCCACTCCAGGCGAATTCTTCGAGGAAGGGTGTCAACTTCATTCTGAAGCTATTGAGAGCATATTTCAGAGACCTGAACCCAATATGAGTCAGATGCTCTCAATGATGAAGCCATTGCCTCAAGATGCACCCTATCCAACTGAGTACCTGCCCAGGACCATATATCATATTATCCGGCGGACTCTCTGGCCCATTAAGGGACACTCTCCACATGCCAAGATTAAGGGTGCAATGAAGACTCTCATATTCTATATCATGCATGGCAAATGCTTCAATGCACAGGATCTTTTTATACGACAACTTGCTGCGTCAGGCTCTGACTTATTTGGTCTAAAAATCTATGCCCCTTGGGTGATGAGGCTGATCAAACTGCACTCTACAATTTCGTATCAGCCCTCAGCCCGAAACCATCGCATCTTCCTGCCAGATGTGGATATCTCTGCTGAAGCAATATACCCTGAGCCTGCCAAGCAACCAATAAGTCTTCAGAATGCCGAACACCAGAGCTTCACGCAGAATGTTGAAGGTGTTGAAGCCATGTCCAGGGTCTATCCTATGGCTGGCACTACACGTGCACCAGCATCAACTGAAGCCACAGATAGCACAAACGCTCCAAGACCCAAGAAGCGTGCTCGTGTCCTCACTGACCGAGAGCTTCTTGTGGCCCTTCACCAAAAGCAAGATAGGCACCACGACTGGCTGAAACGTCAGATGAAGAGCCTCTTGGTGGATGTCAATCGTCTTCGAAACCTGGCCACCAAGAATGCCTTCGTTACGCATGAGACTTGCCGTCGTACGTGGAAAGGGCTCTCAATGATCTGCACTGAAGCTGAACTTGAAGAGGATGGCTTCACAGAGTGCTTCAAATTTGACACCACACCTCCTAGGAGGGCTGTGATGCGCAATACACCGTCACTTGAAGACTCTGAGTATTCCTCATCTGCTGCCACCGTCACTGCGAGGATCATTGATGACGATGATGATGCTACTTCACCACCACCCGCTTCAGCACCTCAAAGCTCAGCACCGCCAAACAACTCCACCGACCCTGCTGCGCCTGGGAACGCATAGAAAACTCTATGTCTTCAAACCTTTTTGGTCATTCCTGACAAAAGGGGGAGAAGCATATGATGTTTATAGTCTTCAAGCGGGTCAATATGGGCGGGTGCCTTGTTTTGTTATACTTGCTTCGTGTTTGCAACTCTTGTTTTGCTTCATTTGGTTCTTTTGAGTTGTAAACACTAAAACTCGATGGTCGTCTGCTACTTGTTTTACCACTCCTTTTGCGAAGATAAATTCCGCATGTGCGACGATAAATTCCGCACTCATCTCATTCTGCAGACGTCCATTTTCCATTATGCATGTTATTATCTTCATATACTTTCACATGCATAGTAGATTGTCATCATAAGCTGAAGCTGATCTCCACAAGTACAACCTGCCATGTGTATTTGCATTCCAAAAGCAAATTAACTTATATGCACATCTTCAGGGGGAGCACTTGCAACTTATGATGACAATTCCTTTACAGACTTCACACTTTATATTCCCCGTTGAAAACTTCAACTAGTTTGTCATCAATCACCAAAAAGGGGGAGATTGTAAGTGCATCTAGTGCCACCCCTAGTTGGTTTTGGAGTATTGACGACAAACCTAGTTGAGGGACTAATGTGTTTGTGAGAATTGCAGGAAAACACAGGTAGAAGTCCCTCATTGATTCGGTTTACTACCAGAGATGACCCCTAAAAATGAATGAAGACATTGAAGTCAAAGGTGGTATATGAAGATATTCACATTGAAGACTATGACAACAGAAGACACGTTATGAAGCCTATGGAACTCGAAGACTTAGATCTTTCGTAGTTCTTTTTATTTTTGTTGAGTCATAGGAACCACCGTACTGTTAAGTGGGGTCCAGGAGAACAAGTCAGAATGACTTAAGTGATGCCTAAATCAAAAACCTATGTCTTCGAGTGAAGACAATGAGAGCAAATCTTGTCCAGAGCCGGACAAGTCAGCTTTGCTTGTAGCCCAAGTAAAGTTGCCATGAGAGTTCGAAATCTGACCGTTGAGACACGTGTCAGTTCCTTAGTGACCCAGGGTCATTTCGGACAAATCAGGTCGGGTTGCCAAGTGGCTATAAATAGCCCACCCCCACAACCATAAACAGTTGGCTGCTCAGATTTCAGTGCATGGCTTTTGTCGTTTGAGAGCAACCCACCTCGAAGCCTTTGAAAGAAAATTCCTAGTGAGGAGAAAAGCCCTAACCACCCAGAGCCAGAGTAAATTGGGCATCACTTAAGTCTTCTTGTCTGTGTGATCTGAAGACTTATTACACTTGAGGACTGTGAATCCTCCAGACGGTTAGGCGTCGCGTTCAGAGCATCCAAGAGACATTGTGGATTGCCAGTGAACGAAGTCTGTGAAGGTTTGGGAGTCTACCTTGAAGACTTACCAGAGTGATTGGGCGAGGACTAAGTGACCTTAGCTCAAGGAGATTACGGTGAGGACTTGGTGTCCTGAACTGTGTGTTCGGGACTGGGTGTCCGGGACTGTGTGTCCTAAGGTTTAAATACCTAGCCGCTCCAACCAAACGTACAGTTGTCACAGCAACTGGAACTGGTCCAACATATCATTGTCTTCAACGAGTCACTGGTTTCATCTTCACTTCCTTCTCTTGCTGTTACTCATTGTGAAGTCATTGCGTGCTTGCTTTATCATTTGTCTTCACAACGTGAATGCATGATCTGTTTGGCTTCATAACTTCTTCCTACTTGATCCTTATTACACTGAAGCTGTGCTTTCACTCTATTGAATACATGACCATGGCTGGCCTAGTGTAATCTAACTTCCGCTGCATAGTAATAGGCATAATCTTCACTGTTTGTCTTCATAACTCCCAAGTTTTGAAGACTTCCATAAAAATCGCCTATTCACCCCCCTCTAGTCGATATAACGCACTTTCAATTGGTATCAGAGCAAGGTGCTCCCTTGTTCTGTGTGATTCGGTTTAACCACCTGGAGTTTTAGCTATGTCGACTGCAGGGATAATCAAAGTCTCCGCTGCGTGCCCCGTCTTCGATGGAACTGAATATCCCTACTGGAAGAATAAGATGCGCATGCATCTTGAAGCCATTGACGTCGACCTATGGTATGTCGTCGAGAACGGCGTTCCCAAGGCTGGAGACGGTGTCACTGCTGCTGATGTCAAGAAATTCGTTCAACTGGACTCTACTACCAAGAACATCATCTGTGGTCATCTGACCAAAGGACAGTATGGCCGTGTGAGTGCCTTGAAGACATCCAAACTGGTCTGGGACTGGCTCTCCAAGGTCAATGAAGGCATCTCAACCCAGAGAGATCAACGAATCAGTGTCCTTCACAATCTCTTCAACCGCTTCAAGCGAAATGATAATGAGAATGTCCAGCACACATTTGATAGACTCACTGACATCACAAATGAGCTTCAAGCCCTCGGCGCCACTGAAATCACCAAACATGAAATCGTCAAAACGCTGCTGAGATCACTTGATAGTTCGTTTGACATCCTGGCCCTGATGATTCAAGAACGTCCTGATTTTAAGACACTCGATCCGTCTGACATACTTGAGAGGCTCAACACACACGAGTTTCAGCTTTCTGAGAAAAGAGATATCTACGGTCCAAACTATGGGCGAACTCGCGCCTTGAAGGCAAAAGCTGTCTCCTCATCTGAAGAAGAATCTGACTGCAGTTCTGATGATCCTGAAGACATTGGAAGAGAACTTGCAATGCTAGTGAAGAAGTTCCAAAAATTCACCAAGAAGAAAGGCTTCAGAAAATCTTCACGATCAAGCTCAAGGAATGATGAAGCTTCTGCTCATGACTACAAGAAGAAAACATGTCACAAGTGCAAGAAAACTGGACACTTCATCTCTGAGTGTCCACAGTGGGACAATGAGAACAGAAGGAAGAAGAAGAGCAAGGAATATGATTCTGACGATAAGAAGAAGATGAAATACTCAAAGTCTTCTTCCAAGTCTTCATCAAAGTCTTCATCACACAAGAAGAGCTCATCTGGCAAGGCACGTGCGTTTGTTGGAAAGGAGATGGATTCAGAGGAGGAGTCCGCATCTGAGGAGGCAGAGGTGGAGTCTGAGGAAGAGTCTGATTCTGGCATTGCGAGTCTGGCTACAGCATACGTCGCCAAGTCCATCTTCAACACTGAAGACAATGACTGCATCACCGACACCAACGCAAATGACAAGAACGACTCCACTCCTACCTACTGCTTCATGGCACGCGGTGCCAAGGTAAACACACGCACTACTCGCTATGAAACATCTAGTGACGATGACTCTGAATGTGATTCAAAACCTAGCTACAAAACACTTGCTAAAATTGCAACTGAACAACAGAAAGCTATGGAACATATTCAAAAACTATTAGACAGAAGCGATGATCTGTTGGGTGCTGAAATGACTCGATCTGAATCCTTAATTGAAGACATAAAAAACCTTCACGTTAAGTATCAGGAACTTGAAGATCGTCATGATACTCTCTCAACAACTCATGAAAAGCTTTCCTATGATTATCTTCAAAGGAAGCAACAACTTGAGAAATTGAGGGTGGCTCATGAAGATCTTCAAAAGGAAAACGAGTCACTTCGCTCCGAACAGATCAGTCCCGCTCAGGAAGGATTTGAACCACCATGTCTTAAATGCATTGAACGTGATAATGCTAATTCTGTTGCTGAATGTTCCACTTCTACTGCTGTTGCAATATCTTCAACTGTTGACGTGGTAACTAACCCCTCTGCTGAGGATACCAACATGTCCCTAGTAAGCCTCTAGTTGACTTGCTCGTTGATCAATAGATGGTCATGGTTTCCTGACCATGGACATTGGATGTCATTGGTAATGGGATCACATCATTAGGAGAATGATGTGATGGACAAGACCCAATCTTAAGCGTAGCACAAGATCGTGTAGTTCATTTGCTAAAGCTTTTCTAATGTCAAGTATCATTTCCTTAGACCATGAGATTGTGCAACTCCCGGATACCGTAGGAATGCTTTGGGTGTACCAAACGTCACAACGTAACTGGGTGGCTATAAAGGTGCACTACAGGTATGTCTGAAAGTGTCTGTTGGGTTGGCACGAATCGAGACTGGGACTTGTCACTCTGTATGACGAAGAGGTATCTCTGGGCCCACTCGGTAATGCATCATCATAACGAGCTCAATGTGACTAAGGAGTTAGCCACGGGATCATGCGTTACGGAACGAGTAAAGTGATTTGCCAATAACGAGATTGAACAAGGTATTCGGATACCGACGATCAAATCTCGGGCAAGTAACATACCGATAGACAAAGGGAATTGTATACGGGATTGATTGAATCCCCGACATCGTGGTTCATCCGATGAGATCATCGTGGAACATGTGGGAACCAATATGGGTATCCAGATCCCGCTATTGGTTATTGGCCGGAGAGATGTCTCGGTCATGTCTGCATGGTTCCCGAACCCGTAGGGTCTACACACTTAAGGTTCGGTGATGCTAGAGTTGTTGTGGGAAATAGTATGTGGTTACCGAAGGTTGTTCGGAATCCCGGATGAGATGGAGGACGTTACGAGGAGTTCCGGAATGGTCCGGAGGTGAAGATCGATATTTTGGACGAAGGGTATTGGAGTCCGGAATTGTTCCGGGGGTACCAGGTGACGACCAGCGTGTCCGAAAGGGGTTTCGTAGGCCCCGGCAAGCGTTGGGGGCTTATGGGCCAAGGGGAGGGGGCACATCAGCCCACTAAGGGGCTGAGCGCCCCTCCCACCCCATCTCACGTAACCTGGAGAGGTGGGGGCGCATCCCCTAGGGCAGCCACCCCTCCCGGCTTGGGGGGCAAGTTTCCTAGTGGTGGGGGCACCCAAACCCATCTAGGGTTTCCCCTGTGGCCGCCGCCCCTCCCCTAGGGAACCCTAGGGCGCCTCCTCCACCCCCTTCCCCCTATAGTGAGGGAGAGAGAGGTCAGCCGCACACCCTTCCCCTGGCGCAGCCCCTCCCCCTCTCCTACACCTCATCCTCCTCCGTAGCCCTTGGCGAAGCCCTGCCGGAGAACCACGAGCTCCATCACCACCACGCCGTCGTGCTGTCGGAGTTCTCCCTCAACTTCTCCTCTCCCCTTGCTGGATCTAGAAGGAGGAGACGTCCCCGGGTTGTACGTGTGTTGAACGTGGAGGCGCCGTTGTTCGACGCTTAGATCGAAATCGACCGCGATCTAAATCGCTGCGTGTACGGCTCAACCAATCATGTTCTTGTAACGCTTCTGCTTAGCGATCTTCAAGGGTATGAAGATGCACTCCCTCTCTCTCGTTGCTAGTATCTCCTAGATTGATCTTGGTGACACGTAGGAAATTTTTTGAATTATTGCTACGTTCCCCAACAGGTGCGTACGAGGATTTGAACGCATGCCCGGTATGCGGTGCATTGCGGTATAAGATCAGATGAGATGACCCTGGTGATGCTGACGACAAGCCCCCCAGGAAGATGGTTCTTGCCAAGGTGATGTGGTATGCTCCTATAATACCACGGTTGAAACGTCTGTTCAGAAACGAAGAGAATGCCAAGTTGATGTGATGGCACAGAGAGGACCGTAAGAAAGACGGGAAGTTGAGAGAACCCGCTGATGGTTCGTAGTGGAGAAAAATCGAGAGAAAGTACCGAGCTGAGTTTGAAGGTGACCCAAGGAATGTATCGTTTGGTTTAAGCGTGGATGGCATTAATCCTTTCGGGGATTAGAGCAGCAATCACAGCACCTGGCCCGTGACTCTATGTATGTATAACCTTCCTCCTTAGATGTGCATGAAGCGGAAGTTCATTATGAGCCAGTTCTCATCCAAGGCCCTAAGCAACCCGGCAACGACATTGATGTGTACCTAAGGCCATTAGTTGAAGAACTTTTACAGCTGTGGAATGGAAACGGTGTACGTGTGTGGGATGAGCACAAACATGAGGAATTTAACCTGCATGCATTGCTATTTGTAACCATCAACGATTGGCCTGATCTCAGTAACCTTTCAGGACAGACAAATAAGGGATACCACGCATGCACGCACTGTTTAGGTGACACTTAAAGTATATACATGGACAAATGCACGAAGAATGTGTACCTGGGCCATCGTCGATTTCTTCCGACCAACCACCAATGTCGAAAGAAAGGCAAGCATTTCAAAGGCGGGGCAGATCACCAGAAGAAACCCGCCATGCGTACCGGTGATCACGTACTTGCTATGGTCAATGATTTACATGTAATATTTCGAAAGGGTCCCGGCGGACTATATGTTCCGAATGACGCTGAGGGACGCACGTGACGAAGAACCTTTGTGTGAACCTGCTAGGCTTCTTGGGCGTGTATGAGAAGACAAAAGATACAATAGAGGCACGGGAGGACCTGTAACGTTTGCACGAAAAAGATGGCATGCCTCCAAAGCAGTATGAAGGTCCTGCCAGCTATGCTCTTACCAAAGAAGAGAAGGAAATCTTCTTTGAATGCCTGCTTAGTATGAAGGTCCCATCTGGCTTCTCGTCGAATATAAAGGGAATAATAAATATGCCAGAGAAAAAGTTTCAGAACCTAAAGTCTCATGACTGTCACATGATTATGACACAAGTGCTTCCGGTTGCATTGAGGGGGCTTCTACCGAAAAATGTCTGATTAGCCATTGTGAAGCTATGTGCATTCCTCAATGCAATCTCTCAGAAGGTGATCGATCCAGAAATCATACCAAGGCTAAGGAGTGATGTGACGCAATGTCTTGTCAGTGTTCCCACCATCCTTCTTCAATATCATGACGCACGTCCTAGTTCATCTAGTCGACGAGATTGTCATTCTGGGCCCTGTATTTCTACACAATATGTTCCCCTTTGAGAGGTTCATGGGAGTCCTAAAGAAATATGTCTGTAACCACGCTAGGCCAGAAGGAAGCATCTTCATGGGCCATCAAACAGAGGATGTCATTGGGTTTTGTGTTGACTTCATTCCTAGCCTTAAGAAGATTGGTCTCCCTAAATCATGGTATGAGGGGAGACTGACTGGAAAAGGCACGCTACGAGGGGACTCAATAATATGCAGGGACAGGCATTCTTGGTCCGAGCAGCCCGCCTCGTCAGCAAAAGCGGAAGACAGCCGCCGCCGCTCCGGCTGCTCCAGCGCGTCGTAGCACTCCGCCTCCTTCTTCTCCGCCTCGTAAGCAACGAAAGAAGACAGCCACAGCCGCTCCGGCTGCTCCGGTGTCTAGCAGTACAGCCAGAGGCGGGAGGCAATACAGATTCGGTCCATCTCTCAAGCCTTAGAGAGGTTACCATACGAGATGACCGAGGAGGAAAACGCGAAGATCTGTGATGACCAAGTGAAGGACTTCTTTGAAACGCAAAGAGCTAAGAAACATCCACCTCCAGAGGAGAAGATAGATAAGGTGAAATTTCAGCGCACTTTGGATGCCCTAAAGCGACCACCATCATCTCCGCCAAAAAACAACTATGAGCACATAATTGAAAGGTCATATATCGAAGCGGAGCGGTCAGGAAGTACTTACAGTGATCAAAGGAGTAGAACGAAGAAGTGGGAAAACAATTCCCCAGCTCGGCGAACAAGCTAACCAATCGTGCCCCCCGCTCAAGGTGTCTAGCGATATCGTCGCTAATCATCCGAGGATGCTGCCCGGTACCAATCCTGGAGATTACCTACCTGACGATGCATATTTTGATACAATGGAGGTGGACGATTTCAAATACCGGCACGGGAAGCCTCTTGTCAAACCTGGTCATCCTCCTCTAACAACGATGATGCGAAAATTCCATGACTGGTACATGAAAACCTGCAGCGAGTCTGGGCAGGATACTTTGACTTTGAGAGTTAAAGAGGAGCACGACCTCGTTGGAATTGATCTGTTGTCTGTTCCATTTGAGGAGTTTTTCCAGTTTTTCAATCAAAAAGCCCTCGATAAAATAATTGTCACTTGCCACTATTTGTAAGTACTACTTTTGTAATTAAGTCTCTATATATAGCTCAACTCTTTCATTGCATGTATATATAATTATCCTTACTATATTATGCAGATTGAAGATCGTCGAATGCAGAAAGGTAGAAATCTATGATATTGGGTTCATTAACACAAATATCGTAGATGAATGGACGGTTAAACATGATGCCAAAGAAGTCTAGGCCAACTTGCTAAAATCGTTGCTTCAAAATCAAAACAAAGATAAAATACTTTTTCATTACAACTTCAAGTGAGTGTTACTGTCTTGTACATATTCGGTTTCCAGTATTACTCGAGGTTATAGTAATGTAATTAATGAGTTATGAATGCGTGCGCAGCTTCCACTTTATTCTCCTAGAGATTAAGCTTGAGCAGGGACTAGTAACCGTCTTAGACTCGGGACGAAAAAATCCCGAGGACTATGCGGACATGACTAAAATGCTCGAGAAGTAAGTTCAATCGATCATTATCGCACCATATCCGCAACTTTGTTCATTTCCTAATATGAAGTAATTGTTTTCTTTGTCCCGCCGGGTTTGGAAAGTATTCACCGCACAAGCTCTGGGACTGTCGGGGGAGCTGCGATTTACACGCCCGAAAGTAAGTACTACTAGCTAGCTAGTTCCCTTTATCTCCCGTTGATTCTAGCTACTTTCATCAATACCATTTATAATGCTTCATTATCAGTTTGATTGACCTCTATTTCTCGTAAAGTGCTTGTGGCGGGAAGCCAAGAATAATTATTGTGGATACTACGTTTGCGAGTTCATCTACAACGCGACTTGCAAAAATAACCGGGGCTACTCTAGAAGACAATTTGAAGTGCGTAAGCAATAATATTCACAATTTCATTTTATTATACCATCATTTGTGTTGAGTTTCATCCATATATATGTATTGACCCCCTTCTTCAAATTAGACATGGCAGATGTGGGATGAACTCCTACCACAAGATCGCATACGAGCAATTTAAGAGGAATTGACGGGATTCTTTCTTGATCACGTCATCAGTAAAGCTGGAGAATACCATGTGGAACTTGAGTTCAGAAGTTAGGGGATTGTAAGAGATCTTAATATTCTATATATGTAGCCAGTAGCGTCGGATAGATATACGAAAACTTGTTGTTCGACCAATCTCTCGGAGAAGGAGAGGTCGATCACTTCTCTCTGTATATGTTCATGACGATCTTCTGTACTTAATGGTTTCCTTCATTTGCTTACTAGCCAGCGTGTCGAGTCCTTTCTATACGTATAGTACGTAGTGTCGACCAAGCACGGAGATAAGAGAGGACACTTCTCTCTATTAGCGAGCTAACACAATTAATATATGAAACCCCTACAAACCACCAAAACCCCTAACCCCCCCCCCCTTCCCTTTCAAAAAAAAAACAAAAACCCCAGCCCCTGAATTGCTAACGCGTGGGTGCCTTTTGGTCCCGGTTGGTGCTATCAACCGGGACAAAAGGCCCCCCTGCCTGGGCAAGCCACAGCGGCCACGTGAAGCCCCATCTGTCCCGGTTCGTATAAGAACTGGGACTAAAGGTATTGGGCTTTAGTACCGACCCTTTAGTCCCAGTTCCCGAACCGGAACAAATGGGCCTTATGAATCGGAACAAATGGGTCTTTTTCTACTAGTGACAGGCTTTGAACAGCAAGTCTCAGGTGCATATTCTCCGGCATAAAGACAGGTCTCCCGTGCACATTCAGGCTACTGACGCATCACGAACTGGACTAGGCATATGCGTAGTTTCCTTTTTCACCTTTGGACGGGGCGGGCCACGGCACGGTTTTGCCCATGCGTAGCTCTGCCGGTGGGTGTGTGTCCGCTAAGAAACCATGAACATTTGACTGGAATTAGTGTGTTTCTGTAGATCCAACATCCATGGAACTCATTCTCTGACAGGCTTTCTATCTTATTAAGAACAGTGTAAGCCCGGCAAAATGGATCGATTTTATCCCATGGAGAAGTGCTCAGTTTGTTCGAGTCAAGTTGTAAAGCGTGTCCCATTGATTAACGATAAGCGCTCAGTATGCCCATCAGGAAAAGATGAATCCAATTGTGTAGAGTGGAGACAAGTATGTAATTCATCATTTTCTTTTCCAAGTAATTGAAGAGCATGGCAATACGATAGTTCTCCCTCCAAGTGAGAATATAGAAAGGATGTTATACATCCACACAATATTTATATTATGAATGTCACCATCCATGAATGCAAACACCCGGTCTTTAGACGTTAAGTTGTTTTGGTTGTTTTTTAGGCTGTGAGTTCATCTGGGAGTGTTATTTGTCCGTAATAAGTCCATCTGGAATCGCTAACCTGTGGTAAAGATTCAGGAGGAGGCAACGTGCTTCAGTTCGTGGCAGTGTCTTGTATGGTTCTGACACTAGTAGTATCTAAAGAGCATCTCTGTTAACTTTGCAGGTCTGATGCATGATCAGCATATAATCATAGTTTGTAGTTTAGAGGCAAACTGTGGTTCTAGGAACGCATGCAAACATAGATGATCAAGACAATATAAAACATATGAGAAGTTTATATTCTGATCACAGTATGGTAGATACGAGGAATCAATTTTTTCGTTAAATACATTACAAATGTTTTTCCATACTTTTGAACTGAGGGAAGTGTTTTTTCTTCACATTCAGATAGTCTAAGTAGTACCTCTACTGATTTAGGGAGTTTATTTGCATACTTTCACTTGGGAAAACCGGATCCCAATCCATTTGAGCTTAATGCCCGCATCAATAACGTATGATGAATTCCTTCATGCATTTTTCCATTATGGTCATGCTAGTTAACTCCTCATGAGCTAGACACCATTCAGCAGCATCACACCTCATGAGCTGCTACACTGACTGAAGTTTTGACTATATACTATTAGCTCTGCCTCTATATATATTTTAGACCATTTACACCTTTTTGAGTTTTGTGTTCCTTTGGTTGGTCCTCAGGTTACGGAGCGATGGATTAGACAGACACCTTCTATCTCTGTTGCTAGTGAGGTGAGATTTTAGAAGAAACTGGAAAAGAGATGTGAATAGTTATTGGTGCTCAGTGTGTTGGATGAATGAAGCCATAATTTTTAATTTTATTTTTTTGCTCAAAACAGATAGGACGAAGACATAACTTTTGTGCTCTGGATGCACGATCTAATCAAGTACTCCCTTTGTAAAGAAATATAAGAGTGTTTAGATCACTAAGTAATGATCTAAACAAAACGCTCTTATATTTCTTTACGGAGGGGGTATTAGCTCCCTCGTATTTCACATGTGCTTGCTCGATTTTGCTTTTACAGATTGTTATGAATCAATAATTCTGTTTAATAACGATTAATAAATGCGCTTGTGATTATCGCATGTACCAAAGCCTGCCCAAAGGCCTTTGCAGGCTTATCCTACTCTTTATTCTGCATGTTGTGTTGCCGTATCAGCACTTGTCGACAGAAATCAAGTTCGTAGTAGCAGTGATCTAAAACATCTTACAAAAGTTTACAGAGGGAGTAGTGTTTAGTCATCAGACACACAAACAGCATGATGCAAAGTTTCAAATGAAAAGCAAAGACAGAAAACTCCCCAATTTTCCAGAAAGACAGAAAAACGAGAATAACCGATCAAGACAAGCCATCCTTGATACAATCTACAAGTTTGCACGGTAATCACGGAATGGTACATACAAAAGAAAAGAACTGGACTAATTTAACTCATAGCAGCAAAGGAACACCGAAGGGGCACACAGAACATCTCCCTCACAGACCAATCAAACTTCAATAATAACATCAGCCGATTGATGATCATAAAATAATAATACAGAAAAGAACCAAGACGAGGAATGTGTACATTACAAAGGAAACTAGGTTGTTCTACTTTAACATCCGTGTCCGTGGGTGTTTCCATCTTCCAAGATTTTCATTGCCGCTAATTTACACCCATGAAAACTCCCCAACTCTTCCAGAAAGCGGTTTGAAGATCATATACATCGCTAACCAAACTATCACTCAGGAACAAATGTGATGTTGAATTTGTCAGGCTTTGCTTACAGAGCAAACCGAAAATTAATTTGAGAGCTGGAACCTTCCTGTCGGTTTCCTCTTTCGCCATCCCTGGACAAAGATTATGATGATTAAAATAAGCTCAACTTTTGCAGAATTTGGTGAGAATTAGCTGAGTAATTCAAAAAAAGGACTTACAAAAAGTGCATAGTAGAAGAGGGTGAGTATGGCAAGGGCAACAAAGCCGTACTGGAAAACATTGTACCTGCATATTCAGATGTTCAATAGCAGTATGAATACAAAACTCTGGGATTCTGGTGTCTACAGTGATATATATTCAACTATTCAAGCAACAACTGCAGGTTGATAGTTCTGCTGACTGCATGCTGGTTCAAGACTTACTTGTAGAGATACTTAATTCCACGAAGAGACTGCAGCGTGTGGCCAAAGATCTCCTGAGCTGCAGTTGCTTGTGCGTAGTATGCAAAAGCTGTCGCGCAGAACTGAATCACACTGCAAAATACACAAGCGCGGAAATTCAAGAGAGGACTTCTTAAAGAACAAGTGGTTTGCGTCCATAGAGGCCATCATTCACCCACACAGCAGTGACCGTAACTGTGGTACAGTAATAGCAGAGGATTTGGACCCAGGCCCAAGTTATATGCCCATGCTAAATCAATGCTTCAGGGGTGTGCACTTCCAAGTATTCACTATTACTGACTAATAACAGAAACTACTGTCCTAATGCTTTGTGGAAACAACTTAGATCTGCCACGCATCTCCACTACGTTCTTTAATTCTTGTAAAGTTACAGCCTTCAAACATTTCATTGGAAGTTAGAGGAAGACATGGACTTCTAACAGAAGATATCGGCAGCATACCTGATGGAACAAAGTAGGATCAGTCCAACATTAAACAGGAAAGAGTTCATCAACGTTCCTCCCCATCTGAAACAAGTTAAATGCTTGTTAGTAAATGTAAAAAAAAAGGACACCGCAAAGAAAATAGTGTCATGGCACAAGTCAACTACTTCATTGGGTGAATGGTGATGAAAACTAATTTCAGGCCAAGCATCATTTCTCCAGCAATCACTGCGATGAGGAGATAGAAGCAGAAGAATGCAAAAGCAGCAGTCCCAAGCAGACCTGGTACACAAAACAAATGATTAACCGGTTTATTCTCATAAAGAGGATAACTGGATGAGTTCAGAACAATATCAAGGATCAGAAGTGTACCCCAGACACTGTCCAGCTTTATGAAGATCTCATTCAGGAAAGAAGATAGAGGAGGATCAACCAACAAGTATATGATAATATGCGCAACCCAAGCAATCGATACAATTAACCTAAGATCATAAATCATTGTCAGACGAACCAAATTGCAAATACGTTAGACTGAATGAATGTACAGTTCAGATACATATTTACACTTACCCAACAATGCCGAATATGAGTTTTCCAATGTAAGCAAGCACTGTAAAAGCCCAGGTAGCCTCAGCCTGCACCATAATGGATGTCAAGACAAGAGTAAGTGACAACCATAAAAACGATGAATATGAGAATTCACGAGTAGTTACCTTCTCTCCTTGAGGATACATCTCTTCTAGAGCATTCATGTCATTTTCCAAAAGTAACAACTCCTAATGATTAAGATGGAAAGTTAAATATAATATTAGTTAATAGCATAACAGAACATAACAGAAAGATGTACAACATATTAAAGAGAATGGTTTGTATGGATACAATTAAAGCTTCAAAGCATATCATCCGTTTGAAGGGCAAGCATACCTTCTCGACAGCCTTCACGTTTTTGCGCCATTTTCTGCCTTTGTTCCCACTTCTCTCTTCTTGGTGAAGGGCTTCCGCTGCCTTCTTCAATTCCTTGGCCTTCTTACCTAATTCAGTAGCTTCCTGAAGGAAACATTTTCAACCTCAAGGTCAGATCGATATCTAAATTACACAATAATTACATGAAACAGAAACTTTCGCTGTAATCAGTTGAGGCAAACAGTCTCCACAACAAAAATAAAGCATAACTATACACACCTTTATATATTGTGAGCGTGTGATGACAGCTTTTGGACGCCGGACAAACGAGAATATAAGACTCAATGGAAGGCAAGCAATGCCAACACCACCAAATATCTATAAAATAAACAGAGTTGTTAACATATGCCAAGCCAGAACTGTATAGAAAGAGGCCAGCATGATTGCATGCAACAGTTAAACAATTGAAAAAAAATACATGGTTAAAATTGTTTCTCATACAGCTTTGTCCAAGAAACAAACAAAAGTACAAACTAACCTATCAGATGCTAGATCTACAAAAAACAGTGATCAACCTAATTGTAAACATTGAAGTAAAACTCACTGTGAAGAGCACAGATCCAACAATGGTAGCAAGGGCAACCACGTATTCAGGGAATGTAGCGCGCATTGTCCAAGTTGTTTGGGAGTTAGCAGGTGCAGTATTAGCTGAACACTGAAGAAAAGAAACCATAAAACAAGTCAGTCACCAGATGAAAAATATGAAATGATGAGCTACATGAAGTGAAATGCAGGAAAGCATAATTCCATCAGCGGGTTAACCTGACGGGTCAATGGAGCGATGCAAGGTTGGCCACTTGTGAATGCACTGAACTGGTTTGGGTTTGGAAATGCCTGGACAGATGAAGAGAGGTGCCTGACAGTGAAGTCCACTTTACCAATAAGTGCTGAAGGAACAAAGTGGAAGTGCAGTCAGGTAAAGTCAAGCCATCACGGATTAGTAAGAAGTTAACATCACGAGAGGTATAAAGAGAAACATCACGCATTGTAAGCAGTTCACATCAATGGAGGTACAATTCATCCCATGCAGGTACAAGCATGAAGGGTCTATGTGATGTGACCAAGAAACATGGAGATGTGTCAAATGAGCAGGACAAAATGAAATGTTGTTTTCTACGTTTCCTAGGTGGTTGAAACTAACGAGTCCAAATGTATAAGCTGCAACCTAGGACAAGAAAACAAGTGGGCGCAGTAGAAAATTCCAGAGCCTAAATGGGTAAAGTATAGATACAGACAGGA
This sequence comes from Triticum urartu, assembly GCF_003073215.2. Taxonomy (NCBI): domain Eukaryota; kingdom Viridiplantae; phylum Streptophyta; class Magnoliopsida; order Poales; family Poaceae; genus Triticum; species Triticum urartu. The sequence goes on along the minus strand of NC_053028.1, from coordinate 28,831,242 downwards.
AGGATGAACCACAAATGCAGTTAGTAGCAACATGAAGTAATTTTTACATGATGTGAGGCAGAAAGATGGATGCTGCCCACCATTGCGAAAATGACATGGATAAAATGATGTGTTGTTCTCTATGTTTCCTACGGTGAATACTAGACAGTCAAAATGTAGAGCATACTGCCTAGTACAACAAAACAAGCTGTGGAAAGCACAATTCAAGGGTCCAATGGGCACTGGACATACACAGGTAGGATGAACCCAGCAAAAAGTAACTGTAAACCGGGTTTCAGATCTGGCTGTACAGCATTGGCTGCTCATGGATGAAAAACGTGAAAGCTTTGAAGCTCGAGGCCCCTCCAATCCAAATTAGAATTGAAATGCAGAGCAACACCTCGAGATTCACATTTCAAGCCCAAATCGGTTCAGATTATCCCAAAGCAGATTAGGGGCGAGCATAGCAGAGCGTCGCAAAAGGCAAGGGCGATCCGCACGCATACGCACCGTATAGGATTCCGAGGATGAGACCGCAGACGACAGCGGAGGCGACGACCCAGATGAGGGCGCTCTTGAGCCTCTTCCCGACGGACCTGGACGCAGGAGCAGAAGAGAACGGATCTAGTCAGTCAGCGAAGCAAGCCGAGCGCGGAAGGAAGGAAGAATCGAAACGGACTTGTCCCGGTCGCCCTCGTAGTAGAACATGGCGAATGGGATGACGAGGAAGACGAGGACGGCGTCGATGATGTAGACGACGAGCCAGAGCGTCTTCATGGGGAGGGTGAGGGCGCAGGCGCCGCTGTAGACGGCGCGCTTGCAGGCCTGGCGGTTGGCGACGTCGGCGGGGAGCATGAGGATGGAGAGGACGGCGACGGTGATGCCGAGCACGACGACGAGCTTGGGGAACCAGGCCTGGTTGGCGTCGTCGGGGTGCTGGTAGTTGACGAGCAGGTAGACGCTGACGAGGAGGACGAGGACGCTGACCACCGCCGCCACGATCACCAGCGCCACGTTGAAGTCCCCCATCTCGGCCGGGTTGGGGTCCCGGTTCCGCTTCCGGTCCGCCGCCTCGGGCCCGTCAGTCGGGCGGTCAGATCTCCGCGCAGAGGGGAGGGGGAGGGGGGGCTAGGGTTTTGGGCGGCGGGGAGCGCTGCTGCGGTGCCGGTCGGCGGCGGGCGGGCGACCGGCGCGCCGGATCTGCGAGGCGCGGGATTCGGGGTGGGGGGGGGGGGGGGAGGGATTTGGCGGTGATGGGGTTGACGACGGCGGAAGGGAGTGGGGAAAGGGAGAGGGGGGGTTGGCGGAGTGGCGTGGCGTGGTGGAGGTGGGCTAGGCTGGCGGCCGGCTCGGGTGGTTTGGTCTTGGTGTTGGGCTAGCTGTGCTGTGCTGTGCTGTGCTGGGGGCGGACGTTGGATTTCGAAAAAAAACACGGCGTGGATTTGGCCCGCCCGTTTGCTTCGGGGCGTGGGGATGGGGACGGGATGATTGGGACGGCGACGCGCCCAGTCCATGGAGGAAGGGTCGCTGTTCGTTTGTTCGGTCGGTCTTGATCTCTCAGCCAGTGTCACAGCAATTCCATCCCCGATGACCCAAAGTGTTCGGGTTGAAACGGACACAAAAGACGCCCAATGCGTCGACACAAACGGATCCGTACACGTTCTTTGACTCATTATCAGGCTCAAATTTAGGCCACATTTACGTCGGCGCAGACACGCGGTGAACGCACACGACGACTACGCCTATCTTCCCTTGCCCCTCATCGACCGCCATCGCATCCAGCCGCCCCTCCTCACTGTCGCCGCCCAGTTCCGGTGCCCATGCCGGCCGCCCACGCCCAAATACCTCCCGCAGCAGCACGCCACCCCACGAGTGCACCATACTCCGTCGTTGGGGGTCTATTTTCGTCGTCGTCGCCGCACTCCAACGTCGACGGCATCCCCTTGCCTCCACCGCCGGCAGCACCGCCTTGCGCGTCCACCTCACTCGTCGGACGCCGCCACGTTCGCTTCCACGCCAGCAGGCCTGCTACCTGGTCTCAGAGAGGCGCGAGGCTCTGCACCAGTCAGCTTCTTCCACTACACATGCAGGTGTTCAACGGTTCACCGGCAAGGTACAGATGGACTCCGATGACGCGTACTTTTTCAACAATTTCATTTGCGATTCGAATTATTAGTCGTCCAATGATGAGGATATTGTGGTTGTTGCTTTGGTCGTCCATGACCACATTAGTAGGCAGCGGCCGATGTTCAGGGGCTTGATCCCATGGCATACTCCGGCAACAGAGAGAGCGGCCATGTCACGGTTGACAGGGAGGGCCGGACTCGCCAGCTGGAACGGGACCCCACGGTCCCAGCGTCAGCGTGAAGGATGCTAAGGAGACCAGCGACGCGTCGCTAAATGGCCCTGCAGTTGGGCCGTACTCGACAAGGGGCCTGCGTGCTCTGCCATTTGTGTATAACTAGGCCAGAGTCATGTAAGTGGGGATCATCGAGAAACTGAAATCACGAACCGGCTGAGAGAGAGACGTTGTCCTTCTCCTCCAGAACATAATCTTCCTATTCCTTTCTCAATTATCCCCTCTCCCTTCCCTGTAGCGCCGCCACTGGTAGATCGGTCTGTAACATCTGGTATCAGAGGTTCTGTCCGTCGATCTGGAGACTGCCTACCCCAAGCCCCGCTACCAGACGAAACAAGCCAAGCGGGCGGCAGCAATGGAGGAACAAATCGCAGCACTGGCCAAGGCTGTCAACGATGGGCGGGTGGCCAACGAGGCCCGCCTCGACACAATCCAGCAGTCTCTGGAGCTCTGGAGGCCGGCGGTCACCCATCTCGAACAACAAGTCGACGAGTTGCGCACGCAGGTGGGGCGCATCGCCCTTCACCCCCTGCTCGCGGCGCCTCCGGATCCGACGCCGGAGGACGACACAGTGGTGCGTTTGGGGTCGACGGCGACGGATTCCAACCAACGCAACCACGGGCAACATGGCCACGGCGGGATCAACAACTCCGGGGGGGGGGGCGGCATATGGGGTAGTCACTACCCAAATGCCACCTCCGGTCAAGGGTGCGTGTACTCCTCCCTCTGAAATTTGCCCTTCGACCCAATTAGATGTGCATAAGTTTAGGATTCTGGGGGAAATACAAGAACAATCACACCCCTCTTACTCACATCACGCACATTGGGCGCTACCAAAGATGGATTTTCCATCCTTCGATGGAGACAATCCCCAATTCTGGAAAAATAGATGTGAAAAATACTTTGATGTTTTTGGAATTGCTCCGGATATGTGGGTTAGGCTAGCGACTTTGCACTTCACAGGCAACGCAGCCCGTTGGCTGCAACTGCATGAATCGCAGCACACGGTGTTCACCTGGGACACACTTTGTGGTGCGTTGAGTACCAAATTCGGACGTGAGCAATATCAAGCACATATTCGGCAGTTTAACACCTTGAAATAGACGGGTACAGTGAGTGCTTATATGCAACGCTTTGAGGAACTGATGCATCACATTCTAGCTCACAACCCGGCGTTTCATTCCATCTATTTTACCACTCAATTTCTGGAAGGGCTTAGAACTGAAATTAGAGCTGGTGTTATGCTACCAAAAAATCTGGAAACTGCCTTCTCTCTTGCTTCGTTATAGGAAGAGCTACTGGAGGCGTTGCCGCGGTGTGAGTACCGGCGTCAGGACACGGCCCCACCACGGCAACCGGCGCCAAGACCGTTGTTGGCCTTCGGCGCACTTCCAGCTCGACAAATGCTGCCGGGTCCACCAGCTGCTGATGATGATAATCGGGCCAGAGAAGCAGCCCGTGCACCTGATCAGCATGAGCAAGGCCTTGGCGATAATCGAATTGCCACTCTCTGCAACTACCGCCGTATGCGCGGATTATGCTTCAAATGTGGTGAAAGATGGGGACCAGGACACTAATGTGGACCAACTGTTCAATTACACATTGTGGAAGAGCTACTGGAAATACTGCAAGCAGAGCAAGTGGAACCAGCGATGCCTGAATTAGAAGATGAAGAAGAGGTACTCATGTGCATATCCAAGGTTGCCACTATGGGACATACTACTCCTCACACAGTGCGGCTCGTGGGCTCGATTGCAGGCAAGGAAGTGTTGATTTTGGTCGATTCGGGCAGCTCACGTAGTTTTATCAGTGAAGAAATTGCAGAGCGGGTGCACGGACAGGTTCGCCTACAGAAACCAATGGTGGTCAAGATTGCTGATGGAGGTGTGATGTCTTGTACAGGAGGACGAACCAAAAACAGCCTTTAAGACCCATCAAGGGCATTTTCAGTTTCGGGTACTGCCTTATGGAGTCACGGGAGGGGCAGCTACTTTTCAAGGTGGCATGAACTGGGTGCTCTCACCTCTCCTCCGCAAAGGAGTGCTAGTTTTTATGGACGACATTCTGGTCCAAACGTGTACCTGGACAGCTCATGTGAGGTTGCCCAGGTCGGTTCTGCAGCTACTCTCGGACAATGGGTTGAAGGCAAAACTTTCTAAGTGCACGTTTGAGCAAAATCGCATCAACTACTTGGGGCATCAGATCAGTGACGCCGGTGTGGCCACGGATAGCACTAAGGTTCAGGCAGTTCGGGATTGGCCGCGGCCAGACTCAGTTCGCAAGCTCCGAGGATTTCTCGGATTGGCAGGGTACTACCGTAAATTTGTCAGAAATTTTGGGGTGATCTCGAGACCATTGACTGATATGCTCAAAAAAGGGACAATCTTCATCTGGACACCAGTAGCTGATACAGCATTCAGAGAGCTTACAAAGGCATTGGTTGAAGCACCAGTCTTAGCATTGCCCGATTTTGCCAAGCGATTTGTTGTTGAAACAGATGCCAGTGCTACCGGTGTGGGAGCAGTACTGATGCAAGACGCACATCCTATAGCCTACCTTAGTAAAGCATTAGGACCGAAAAACATAGGGCTCTCTACCTATGAAAAGGAATGTCTTGCTCTCTTATTGGCAATCGATCATTGGAGGCCGTACTTGCAACATGCCGAATTCACTATCCGAACAGACCAAAAAAGCTTGCTCAATCTAACCGACCAGAGGTTGAACACACCAATCCAACAGAGGGCGTTTACCAAGCTGGTTGGTCTGCAGTTCGTCATCCAGTACAAAACAGGGATCACTAACCGGGTCGCAGATGCTCTCTCTCGCCGTGATCATCCGGCAGGTGCAGAACTGGTAGCAATATCTGTCTGTAAGCCTGCCTGGTTGGAAGTCATTGCCTTGAGCTATCGTGTCGACCCTGAAGCACAACAGAAGTTGGCCCAACTGGCAGTACAGACACCAGATGAACACGGGTATTCTCTGAAGGATGGCATCATTCGATACTGCGACCGTATTTGGGTGGGGGTCGATACCAACACCCAACGATCCCTGATAACTTCCTTACACGACAGCGCTGCCGGGGATCACTCAGGATTTCATGCAACTTATAACCGCATCAAGAGACTCTTTTACTGGAAAGGCATGAAAGACATGATCAAACAATATATTAGGGCATGTGTGACTTGTCAGAGAACCAAGACTGAACGGATATCACCTGCTGGATTGTTGCAGCACTTACCAATTCCAAAGAAGCCGTGGGCAGTGGTGTCATTAGACTTTATCGAAGGCCTTCCCCGATCAGGTGGTTATAACGTCATTTTGGTGGTTGTTGACAAGTTTTCGAAGTATGCTCACTTCGTGCCCTTGACTCACCCGTTCACAGCGCTGACGGTGGCAACCATTTACATGAAGACCATCTTTCGCCTGCATGGCCTGCCGCTAGCCATCATCTCGGGCCGTGATCGCATATTCACCAGTGTTGTGTGGCAAGAACTGTTCAAGCTATCCCAGACTCAATTGCGCATGAGCTCATCATACCACCCTCAAACGAATGGCCAAACGAAGCGAGTGAATCAATGCTTGGAGGGGTATCTTCGCTGTGCGGTCCATTCTTGTCCGGGTAATTGGAGTAAGTGGCTCTTTCTTGCTGAATATTGGTATAACACCTCATTTCATTCCTCGCTGGGGTGCACGCCGTTTGAGGTGATTTATGGCCACTTGCCTCGTGAGTTTGGTGTGGTGCAAGTGGAAGAGTGCTCAGTGCCTGATTTAGCGTCACGGCTGCGGGAGCGCGAAGTGATGATGCAACACTTGCAACAACATCTCAAGTGTGCCCAGGATCGTATGAAGAAACAAGTTGATAAACATCGCACGGATCGTGAATTTGTTGTTGGTGACTCAGTGTTCCTCAAGCTGCAGCCGTTTGTGCAAACATCCATGGCTCAACGACCTCATTAGAAGTTGGCCTTCCGGTACTATGTACCATACCCAATCATCGCTCGTGTTGGCGCAGTGAGTTACAAACTGGCACTTCCAGAAGGCAGCAAAATCCACCCCGTGGTACACGTGTCTCAGCTGAAGAAGATGGTGACCCCGGACATTCCAGTGAGTGCCACTTTGCCCCCAATTAACACTATCTTGCAGGCAGAGCACCAGCCAGCATCCATATTGGAACACAGGCTCGGCAAGATGCAGGGCGTGCTACAACCCAGGGTCCTGGTGCAATGGAGTGAGCTCCCCGCTTCACTAGCTACCTGGGAAGAACCACAAGACCTTCAGCTTCGTTTTCCGCTGGCACCGGCTTGGGATCAAGCCGGTTCTCAAGAGGGGGCGAATGTCACGGCCGACAGGGAGGGCCGGACTCGCCAGCTGGAACGGGACCCCACGGTCCCAGCGTCAGTGTGAAGGAGTGCTAAGGAGACCAGCGACGCGTCGCTAAATGGGCCTGCAGTTGGGTCGTACTCGACAAGGGGCCTGCCATTTGTGTATAACTAGGCCAGAGTCCTGTAAGTGGGGATCATCGAGAAACTGAATCACGAACCGGCTGAGAGAGAGACGCTGTCCTTCTCCTCCAGAGCCTAATCTTCCTCTTCCTCTCTCAATTATCCCCTCTCCCTTCCCTATAGCGCCGCCACTGGTAGATCGGTCTGTAACAGGCCATCGCCTACTCTAGCAAGACTACTCTGAGTCCACTGGCCCGCCCTTCAAACACAACATATCCTGGCGCCGCTTCCGGATGGTTAGGCATGTGTTCAACCGTATCCGGGAGGGGGTGGTGGCATACAACAACTACTTTGAGTGCAATGAGGATGCCCCGGGAAAGATTGGCTTCTCCTCTTTTATCATAAATGCATTGCAGCTATTCAGATGCTTGCATACGAAGTACCCGGTGGTCTCATTGATGAGTATGTCCGGATGAGCGAGCCCACATGACTAGACTCCATGTACAAGTTTTGCAAGGCTGTGGTACAAGCGTTTAGCCCGGAGTACTTGGGAGATCCAGCTGCTGCAGATACAAGCCAGTTGTTGGCGACCAATGCCAGTAGGGGATTTCCGGGGATGTTTGGTAGTATAGATTGCATTCACTGGGAGTGGAAGAATTGTCCTTCTGTTTGGCAGGGGCAGTATAGGGGCCATGTGAAAGCTTTCACTGTCATACTAGAGGTTGTGACCTCACAAGATCTCTGAATTTGACACTCTTTCTTTGGCCTGGCTGGCTCTCACAATGACATTTTTTTGCGGGGTGCTCTCACAATGGCATTTAACATGCTTCATCGCTCTCCGATATTCGCAAGGCTTGCAGAAGGCAACTGCCTAGAGATCAATGGCGGCCCCTACTACAAGGGATACTACCTAACTGACGATATCTATGCTCAGTGGACTACTCTTGTGAAGACAATCCCCAACCCTGTAGGAGATAAGAGGAAGAGATTTGCCCAACAATAAGAGAGTACTAGGAAGGATGTGGAGCGTGTCTTTGGCCTTTTTTAATCTCGACGGGGCATCGTTCGGTATCCTGCTAGAATTTAGAGCACTAAGAAGTTTTGGAAGGTGATGACTGTTTGTGCGATCACAATTCACCGAATTTTAATCATTAATGCGTGATTGTGAAATTGACATTCAACTGCAAGATGATTTGATTGGTTATACGTGGGCTCATACTGGCAACCAAGATATGTATCGTTCTTTTTTTCAAATGTATTTGTGATAATTTAAATTTTATTCTTGTAAACTATGAGATATTATTTGGTTAAGAAACCATGAAATATTTGAATTTGATTGAATTATGTGTATTTGGGGTAAATTTTTTTGATATGCACGTAAAGGAAGGAAAAAAGTGCGTGTACCGACCGCGCGGACAAAAATGCGTCCGTGTGTTGGACACATTGCCAACCCAAACAAATAAGGCCCCTCCCAATGCTCCACCTCGTACAGGTGTTAAGCCTTCCACGTAGGCAAAAAATCTGATGTGGCAAGTTATTTAAGAAGAGAGAGATGAGCGTGGTGATCCCAGAAAGAAACGATGCTAAGCGCGTGAATCTAGACAAAACATTTAAGGCCTCATTTGGTTTGTAGGATTTTTGTAGGAATTCTATAGGATAGGATTTGCAAAGGAAAAATTCCTTTGAAACCCTTTGGTTTGTAGGAATGGATTCCTCAATCCTTCATGTTTTGGAGGAAACAAAACATTAGCCTAGACTCAATGAAAAAATCCTATCCTATGCATCAAATGACATCTCTTTTTCTATAGGAATTGACATGCATGTCATCTCACTTCTTATAATTTTTCTTTTCCTATAAAATTCCTATCCTATGAACCAAAAAAAGCCTTAAAGGAAGGAAGCCTATCAATACATAAAGAGTTTTAGTTGCTAAATCATTAAATGAAGCAAGCTTAGTAACCATAAGCTAAGCACCTATGCATTGGGGAGTATAGCTGCTAAGCTATTTAATGTGCTTAGCACCTCATCTAAATACCCATGCATTGGGAGCAGCCTAAAGGGGCAGACACGGCAACCACAAAAGGCGGACAAAGCAGGCTCTGTTTCGGTGGGATCGTTGGAGTTGCTGTCAGTCTCGTGTGATGCGCATCGGTGCGTTTTTTGGTCCGCCTGCCTGCCCGCGATGCATGGAGTGGGGCTGCGATTGGAGGGGCCGGACGGCGGTTGGTGATGCCAGCGGATCGCTTTCTGTTCAAGATAAACCCAAACGAGTGTATAATAATTATATAGTCTGCCTATGGATTTTAATTTCGAGGTTGGTAGTACGATCAATTGGTTGTGGGCCAGGTTAGCACGGAATTCGGTCAAGGACGGACGTATTTGGAGCCAGCAGATTTCACGGGAAGTTCGTCTGAAACAATGTTCTGTTTTTTTTCTCACTTAATAAATATTAAGCCACAGCAAATTTCACGGGAAGTTCTTGTGGTGGTGGTGGTACGAGCTACTAGCTGCCGCGCATGTGAGTTTCTCCGTAAACAATCTCATCCGTCAAGGGCAGATATTTCGGTGACACACAGCAGGGAGCAGTTAAGCAGAGCAAAGTACGTATTTTTATTTATTATTTTCCCCTGAGGAGGATGGAATGTCCAATGCATCCTTGTCCGTTTCAGAGGACAGGTGGGGGGCATAAAAAAATGCAAGTGCAAGGGTGGCAGATGGAGATAGTAGATGGAACCGGGGAGAGTTCCGTTGTGCCCAGCTATAGCCGCCTATGGCTGCGGGGCTGAGGGTCCGGGTCTAGGAGAAATCAGCTGCTTCTTTTTCGTCTCATGAGACTTGTCGCCTCTCCGTGTTAATCTTTTTCTTTCTATTACGCGGCATCTCTATTATTAAAGAAGAATCGAACGTCGTGATGGCTCGACCTCGCTTTTAACCTTCCTCCTATCGATAGCTACCTCGCACATCCCACATGATTTTTTTTTCCTTTTTCTTTTTGGCTTTGAGGCGTCCCGCACGAGCACGACCCACCAAAGCTGGGAAACAGAAACCGAAAGAGAAAACAACCGCGACCCACGAATTCATCCATGCCCCCATCTCTCGGAACCCCTCCATCCTGATCGCATCTTCTCCTTGCAGCGTGTTTGGTTCAGGGGAATTAGAGATGGGGAATGAGAGTTGAGGGGTGAGGAGATTAAAAGTCCACTGTTTGATTAGATGGAGTGGGAGTTTAAGTGGGAAGGGGAATGGGAGTTGGAGAAGCCAACTCCCACCGATTTCATCCCAGGGGTATCCTGTTAATTCGTGAGCAGAGTTTTATCCCACGCCAATTCCCATCATACACCAAACAAGGAAATGGGAGTAAAAATCTACTTCACATGCCTAATCCCTTCATAAACATCCTTGTGCATACTGTCATTCCCCTGGCCGAGTATTTACCAAACAAGCTGTTGGAAAAATTGCCGCCGCGCGCCCACCATCCTGTACACGCCATTTCGCCAGTCTAGATCCTAATCCGTCGCGAGGAGCCGTCCCTCAAACTGCAGTGCCACGGCCGAGCCATCTCACAAGGAGGCAAGACGCCGTCTCACCTCCTCGCCTTGATGCGGCCATCCAGGACGCGCTGCCGCCGCTGTTGAGCCATCTCACCTGGCGCCGCTGTCCCCAAGCAGGCAAGCCGCCATCTCACCTCCTCCGTCCCGGACGTGCTGTCGCCGCAATCGGCCCATCTCACTTCCCGCCATCGTCGCCAAACAGGCAAGCCGTCGTCTCCCCTCCACCCTCGTCTCTATTGCGGGCGGCCCCGCCCTTGTACAACAGCAGAGGAAGCGGGCGTGCAGGCTGGAGCTGGAAGCTGCATTGTTGTGTTTGCCGGCAGGAAGCACGGGAGGCGGGTGGCCATGGAGAACGGCCACACTGTTCAAGCGCCGGACTCTGCTGTCGACCTCCTCATCTTCAGGCCCCACCCCGAGCTCGACCCTCCGCAGCCATCTCGTTCTATGTTCAAGCACCGCCTAGATATCATTTTCTCCTCCCTACAGCCAGCTCCCCCCTGATCTCCTCCGCAACGTGTTGCTCCATGCATTGGCAGCTATAAAAGGTATCGAGTGTGGCATCTATCTCCCTCCCAACTCCTTTGTGTTCTTTATCTTTCAAGAGAATGTGAGATATTTAATGCTATTTTTGTGGAGAGTGTGTCGTAATGTTGAGTTATTGTGCACAATTTTTTTGCTAATGTGTACAATAGTTTTTACAGAATGTGCTATTGTCGATTCTGCGGGAATATTTGTGCTATTTTGCAGATTTGTGTTGTCATGGATTGTGCTTCTTTTTCTTATTAAATGATGTAGTTTAAAACAAGATCATGCCTAAATCAGTTTGCCCATGAAAGTGCAGCCCTAGCGATGGATTCGAACACCGGCAGCCATGTGAGCGCCCATAGTTGTGGACGTGGACGCTTGCGGTGAGAGACGCAGAGCAGAAGCACACTGCTTGCCCTTTATTGAGTTAACCATGGTGACAGCTCCGGTGGTGTCGTCCTTGCTAGATCTGCACGTCAATGGTGACGTAAATTGCAGTGATATATGTATTGACACCAATTGTTTTGCAGATGGGGAGGATATAGATTGTAAAAGAGCCTTTATTTTGTTCTTCTTATCTAGGACAGGAGATGTTAATTCTCACTTATTTAAATTACTGGTTCGTATTTCCATTAGGCAAAGTGGCTTGAAAATAGATTGTCTTTACTCTCTCTATGAGACATAGGGCCGCAAATTAAAAAAAGAGAGGATCCAACCAATTTGTTTTTCATTTTTTCCTTGAGATAATAATATCCTATATGCTCTACTGGGTCACCTTCACACTACAGGTTGTTTCAGCTATTGGTTATCACTGAGGTCCTGCTGCTAGCTATGCAATCCAATGATGGTCGGATACGAAATGTTGTACAATGAAATATCCAACACTTCGAGGAGTAGAGTTTTTCAGTTTATGCAAGCACTTCATCTTCTTCATCAGAGACCCTAAAGGTAATTTCTCAATGGTACGCTTGTGTGTATTCATCAATGATTTGAGTTGATGGTTAGAATTTGGGAAACTTGTGAAGCTTCAAGAACAAAATTTAAATTTGGTCATTTAAGTTCTGGAGCAACCAAGTTTACCATTCACTTAATATAGAATAGAAGCTAATATCTCAAGAAATATGTTTTCACTCTATCTTGACACTTGACAGTAGGAATGGTATGGATAACATAGCAACTTCTTTTACCAGACATGGAGTACACTTCCATACTTCTATTGTTGGATAGTGTTTCTTTCATATGCCCTTATTTGCACCATTGTTAGTAGTGTTTTCTTTCTAGAGTTACTGTCCTTTTGGGATCATTTTTTTGTAAAATATTCCTCATTTTGACCAAATCATGTTTTTAAACTGAATTTCTTTCATTTTAAAATCTCAGGTCAAAGCTATTACTGCGCATGTGATTCGGAAGTATTTTGTGGCCGCTGCCAGGGATGGCCCTTGGTTCTTCTATGATATTTTAACATGTTCCTGCCTTCTCACAGGTCCACTCGCATAGGCTACATTCAGCAGTTCCCATGTGTGCACTTGCATACATGTGTATGCAATGCTAATTTTTTATCAGATTGGCAGAGGCTTCAGGATATACATATGCGTCTTTCCACCTAAATGTTCTCATCCTTGGAACATGAACTACTAAAGTTTATGAAAATTTTGTATGTGAAGACTCAGGTTCGTACTGCAATTGTCAGGAATACCTTTCAGATGGTCACACATGTCTGCGCTTGATATATATTTCCGAATGGAACTTCTTTTTTGTCTGTAGTTAGATATTTCAAATTTTGAGGGGCATGTTGGACCCAATACTGCTGTATCCTTCTCTGAAAATAGTAACTTCCTGCCATTATGCATGTGCCCCATAAAAACAGTGTGCACAATGTTGGATGCCTTCATTATTATGATATTTTTACCATCCCCCTAAAATGCCACCGTTGATGGTGTCAAGCTTTGGGATCTACAGAAATTGAGAAATTTTAGGGCTTTGTCGCCATATATTCAAGCACGCCAACAAATTTTAGGGCTTTGCCGCCAACTTTGTAGGTCATTTTCTTGTTACATACACACGTCTGATAGAACATGCTACCATATTTATTGTGCGCTTACACACACATGGCCGGTACCGTTAACATTCTTTATTCAAGGGAACACATCTATCTTGACTATGCAGGCTGGAGTGTAGTGTTAAACATTGGAGTGAGAGGAGAGTATATGGGCAAAGATGGATCAGGAGCCTGGCCAGATGGTTTGTGACCCAGCTAAGGCACGAGATTGCATTGCAATGTGGTGCTAGCTTAGGTGATCTGCTTTTTGAGGATAAATTTCCATGTGGGTTTGAGGGATTAATTTAATAAAGATTTGTAGGGATCTATTGTGATCATGACTGCATTGTGGATCACTAGTAGAAAATGGGGCAAAGGTCCAGGCCGGGTCAGCCATTAGTCCCGGTTCAGTCCAAAACCGGGACCAATGGGGGCATTGGACCCGGTTCGTGAGCCCAGGGGGCCGGTCGGGCCACGTGGGCCATTGGTCCCGGTTGGTCTGGACCTTTTGGTCCCAGTTGGTGGGACGAACCGGGACCAATGAGCCTCGCTCCTGGCCCACCACCATTGGTCCCGGTTGGTGGCTTGAACCGGGACCAAAGGCTCCCCTTTAGTCCCGGTTCATGCCACCAACCGGGACCAATGAGGTGCCTATATATATACCCCCTCGCGTAAGAGCAGAGCACACTGCTCTGTTTTTTCTGGCCGAGGGGGAGAGGGCTTGGTGGTGCTCTAGTTTACCTCCTATGCACACAAGGTGTTCGATGAAATGCCTGAGCCACACTACTTAAGCTTTCTCCTCTCCAAACTCGACCTCCAAGCTCCATTTTCCTCAATATTTGTCTAGGTTTAGCGGTCCGTCACACCCCGTCCCCGTCTTCACCGCCGTCGATCACCCGCGCCGAGCTCATTGCCGGCACCACCGTGGTGAGCCTCTTGTTCTTATCTTCTTTCTGAAAGGAAAAAATATTCTTACTTGTATGTTTACATAGATACTTGTATTATTTTCTTACTTTTATTATTTCATCTTATATAGTGCGATGGTTTTGGTATCCGCCCCCGTCGGCCCTCGTCCTGTCTATGATTCGGATGTGGTATATATATTATCTTTATAACTATTGGTTCATTTATTGTTTATGAAAATTATGCCGACCAACGTGACATAGATTTTATTTATCTAGGATGTATGTGAACCGGAAATTCCAACCGACCCTATTGTCGAGAGGTTAAATTTAGTTGAAGAAGAAAACAATTTCTTGAAGGAAAAAATAAAAAAAATTGAGGAGGAGAAGATGATATTGGAGTTGCATGTTGCGGATGTCGTCGATGATCACAAGATCAAGATGGATGCAATGCGCTTGAAGATGAGAAAGATTAGAAAATATGCCATTCATACCGAGGCTAGGTATCATTATGCCGTTGGATCAATTGTTACCTTGGTTGCGATTATGATCGCATTTGTTTTCGCATTGAAATGTTTTACATAGTTTCAATGTATGGTTTAATTAATTAGATGCTCTGGAGAGCTATATGTTGTTAGATGAGAACTATGTATGTATTTTGGTTTTAATGTGATGATGAACTTCTATTAATTTGGACACTTAATTATATATAATGCACGCAGATGAACCGGCAATGGATGTACGGTGACAAACACACCTCCGAGTATATTAAGGGTGTGCATGAGTTTCTCGATGCGGCTGAGGCAAAACAAGCAGAATGGTTTTATGTGTTGTCCATGCACTGAATGTGGGAATACAATGTCTTACTCTAACCGGAAAATCCTTCACTCCCACCTGCTTTACAAGGGTTTCATGCCACACTATAATGTTTGGACGAGGCACGGAGAAATAGGGGTTATGATGGAAGATGGGGAAGAAGAAGAGTACGATGATAACTATGTGCCCCCTGAATACGGTGATGCTGCAACGAGGGGAGCTGGTGAAGATCAAGAGGAACCAGACGATGTGCCCAATGATGCTGCAATGGGTGAATCTGCTGAAGATCAAGAGGAACCAGACGATGTGCCCAATGATGATGATCTCCGCCGGGTCATTGTCGATGCAAGGACGCAATGCGAAAGTCAAAAGGAGAAGCTGAAGTTCGATCGCATGTTAGAGGATCACAAAAAGGGTTGTACCCCAATTGTGAAGATGGCAACACAAAGCTCGGTACCGTACTGGAATTGCTGCAGTGGAAGGCAGAGAATGCTGTGCTTGACAAAGAATTTGAGAAGCTACTGAAAATATTGAAGAAGAAGCTTCCAAAGGATACCGAATTGCCTGACAGTACATACGCAGCAAAGAAGGTCGTATGCCCTCTAGGATTGGAGGTAGAGAAGATACATGCATGCCCTAATGATTGCATCCTCTACAGCCTGCAGTTCAGAGGAGTTCGAAAGGGAACACAGAGCAGGGCTTATAAACAGGTGCAGGAGCTCTTCAGCTAGCGACGTGGGACTAAACTCCCACCACCGCGCCAGCGCAAGGCCATTGGTCCTGGTTGGAGGCACCAACCGGGACTAAAGGGGGGCATTGGTCCCGGTTCGTGGCACAAACCGGGACCAATGCACCCTTTAGTCCCGGTTGGTGCCACCAACCGGGACCAAAGGCCGCCGCTTCCCGCCCTTTGGGCTGCTGAAAAGAGGCCTTTGGTCCCGGTTCGTGGCACAAACCGGGACCAATGCCCCCCTTTAGTCCCGGTTGGTGCCACCAACCGGGACGAATGGCTTTGCTATATAAGCAAAGACTTAGTGTTTTTCATTTCATCTTTGCAGTTGCCCGCGCCGACGACGCCGCCAGGCTGCCCGATTCACACCCCGCCGACGCCGTCGCCGCCCCCGTCGCCGCCCGCGCCCCGCGCCGTCACCACCCCGCGCCGCCCCGACGCCGTCGCCGCGCGCCACCCCGCGCCGTCGCGGTTACCTCCCCGTGCCGTCCTGCGCCGCGCCCCGACGCCGTCACCTCCCCGCGCCTCCCCGACGCCGTCGCCGCCCCTCCTTTGCCTCGCCATCGCCTCTGCCTCGCGCGTCGGTGCCTCTGCCTCGCTTTGGTCAGGGCCGGCACCGCCCCCCTCTTCCCCCTGTTTTTTTGCAAATATATAGATGTTTTTTTCCTGATTATATGTATATGTATGAGTATATGTATGTGTGTATATCTGTTTATATGTCCTTTTTTTAGATTTTTTGTTTTTTGCATTTTTATAAAAATGTATATATGTATGTATATATGTTCTCTGTGTATATATATATATGTTCATGTATATATGCAAAAGATAGATTTTTAGAAAAAATAGTATTTTTTCTGTTCATAGATTTTTTTGGTGATATTGATTATTGTAAATATGCAAATGTTTGTATATTCATATGAACTGTCTCGGAGAAAAAAATGTTATCGGGGAGAAAAAAAAGTTCTAGGATCGTCAAGGGGTCGAGAGGGGGTCGAGGGTCGCCGAGGGGTCGAGGGTCGAGAGGGGTTCGAGGGTCGCCGAGGGGTCGAGGGTCGAGAGGGGGTAGACGGTCGTCGAGGGGTTGAGGGTCGAGAGGGGGTCTAGGGTCGCCGCAGGGTCGAGGTCGTCGAACATGAGAGGAAGAAGAGGATAAAAAAAGAAGAGGAAGAAGAAAAAAAAGAGGAGAAGAAAGAATAGAGGAGTTCTTCTCCTCTTTTTTCCTTCTTCTTCCTCTTTTTTTATCGGGAACGAGGGTCGTCGAGGGTCGCCAAGCGGTAGAGGAAACCCTAAATAGCAAGTATCATCGGTGTGAGATACATGTGGCCGTCGGTGTCGGACACTACATCCACGTCCCACAAGTGACGTGGGCGTTGACGGCCACATGTATCTCACACCGATGATACTTGCTATTTAGGGTTTCCTCTACCGCTCGGCGACCCTCGTTCCCGATAAAAAAAAGAGGAAGAAGAAGGAAAAAAAGAGGAGACTCTATTCTTTCTTCTCCTCTTTTTTTCTTCTTCCTCTTCTTTTTTTATCCTTGAAGCGTTGTCGAGGCCACCCCAAACCCTAGAGAAGCAGCGTCGAGGCCACTAATTAATATTAGTTCTACGTTTGCCACTAATATATCAATCTGTCATGTTTGAATAATAATTTCCATGTTGTAAATATTTGTAGAAACTATGGACACCGCCCGAGACGAAGTACAAGAAGAGTTGTTGGGGACATAATCGCACGAGGAAGTGATGCCGTCTGCTCGTTGTTTCTCAACGACACCGATGGTCTGGAAGCAGCTGGCTATGATTATGATGGCTCCGGTGACCCAATGCCGGTGCAAGAAGGAAACCGTGAGGACGGCTCCGGTGACCCAATGCCGGTGCAAGAAGGAGACCGTGATGATGGCTCCGGTAACCGAACCGAGTCCGGCCAGGTATATATATTAGTTAAGCCTGTGCTGACTAGCTAATTGATGCATTCATTGTTTTGGTATGTACACATATTAATTAAGTCTTTGTTCTTTTTTCTAGCCCTCCGGATCGAGCACAACTTCGGTAAAGAGACGAGGCCCGAAGAAAAAGTTGAGCTCGGATGAAAGGTTTGAGATCATAGCAATCGCGCCCGATGGCCAACCGATTGAACCCATCCGGACAAAGAGCGCATTTGTTGCTCAGTCAGGGTTCTGGTTAGGGACAAGATCCCGATCAGCAGCCAGCAATGGTTAAAGCCGGCTACAGAAGACCCTGAGGTGTCTTATGTCAATGATATGCAGAAAATGATCTTTGGACTGAGCTGAAGTCAAATTTCACCCTACCGCCAGAGGATGATACGGAGAAGCCAGTTAAAGAGCAATTAATCAAGTCTTTTGCTCTTAAGAGGATGGCAGACCTATTCAGGAGGTGGAAGAAAGAGCTGAATAAGTTTGTCGATAAAAAAGAGACACCAGAATTCAAGGGCAGATATGAGAAGATCAGAGATCATTGGCCCGCATTTGTGGCCCACAAGACATCGGAAAAGAGTAAGAAGATGTCGGCGACAAACAAGCAAAATGCTGCGAAGAAGAAGCATCACCATCGCACGGGATCAGGTGGCTACCTCGTAGCCCGGCCTAAGTGGGCCAAGACTGAGAATGATCTGGTTGATAAAGGGATCAAACCAGAGACAATTAACTGGCCAGACTGTTGCCGGACTTGGTTCTTCGGGGCTGGCGGAACCTTGGACCCTGTATCAGGGAAGTGCATTTGGACGGACGAGCAAATGGAAATACCAGTCAAGAGGCTTAAGCACTATATCGAAGCAGCGCAGCAAGGGACGTTCGTTCCAGACAGAGAGAACGACGAGCTCACAATGCCCCTCGGGAATCCTGAGCACCCTGGACGGACACGAGGCACGCCAGGCTCCATTCCGTGGAAGGCTGGGTTTCCAGACGCAGGCGGTTACAAATGCCACGAGAGGAGGAAGAAAGTGAAGCAGACCCAACTGCAGGCGCTGCACGCTAGGGTACAAGCAATAGAGGAACGAGAAGCAAATCGCAGCAAACGAACTGCCGAAGCTTCCCCCAAAGCTACCCCGCCATCTCAGCGGAGAAGCAGCGTGGCTTCCATCGAGCTGCTTCAGCCGGAGCATGTCTTGACGGCTCCTGCCAGCTATCCCGTGGATGCTATCACAGAGTCTCAAAATTGCCACCTTATGACGCAATGGATTAATATGAAGGTCAAGGCGGCTGTTGGCTCTGTTTTTCCTACTGAACCCGACGCAACTTTTCACTGCCAGCCGATTCCAGAAGGATATGCTAGGGTGATGGTGGATGAAATAACGGAGGGATTTGAGGAACTCCAGCTTGACAACCCTACTGGTGAAGGGGAGACTCGGCTGGGTTCTGCTCTGAAGACTCCATGCCTATTGCGCAAGGAGCTCATTAACCTTCCGAACTGGAGGTCTCCGCCTCCTCCTCCTCCTCCGGCGAGTCAGGGCACTCCGCCTCCTCCACCGCCTCCTCCTGCGGCGAGTGACGATCAGGGCACTCGGCCGGCTCCTTCTCCGGCGCGTGGCGGCACTCCGCCTCCTTCTCCGCCTGCGCCGGCGTGCCCGAGCAGCCAGCCTCATCCTTCTCCGCCTCGTCAGCAAGGGCGGAAGAGACCCGCCGCCGCTCCGGCTGCTCCGGCGCGTCGTAGTCCTTCTCCTCCACCTCGTAAGCAAGTAAAGAAGACAGCCGCTCCGTCTGCTCTGCTGGCGTCTAGCAGTACAGCCAGAGGCGGGAGGACATACAGATTCGTTCCTTCTCTGAAGACTCCAGAGAAGTTACCATACGAGAGGACCCGGAGGAGAACGCCGAGATTGCGCGAGAAGAAGTGAGGAACTTCTTTGAAGGAGTGAAAGCAAAGAAACATCCACCTCCGGAGGAGAAGGTAGATCCGGTGAAAGTGAAGCGCACTCTGGCTGCCCTGACAAAACCACCCAAGTCTCCGCCGAAAGGAAACTATGAGCGCATTATTGGATAGGTATTTGCCGAAGCGGAGCAGTCGGGAAGTACTGTCAGTGATCAAAGGATGAAAGAACGACGAGCTGGAAAACAAATTGCCCAACTCGGCGAACAAGCGAAGCAATCGTGCCCCCCGCTCAAGGTGCCTAGCGACATCGTCGCTAATGATCCGAGGATGGTGCCCGGTTATAGCAATCTTGGAGATTACCTGCCCGACGATGTACATTATGATTTCTTGGAGGTGCAGATACAAAGATACGAGTACGGTAAGCCTCTCATCAAAGATGAAAGATCTCTATCAACGATGATGCGAAGATTGCATGATTGGTACTTGAAAATCTGCAGAGAGTCTGGGGGAGGAATACTTTGTATGTGAGAGTTAAAAAGGAGCACGACCTCGTTGGAATTGAACTGTTGCCTGTTCCATTTGAGAAGTTCTTTCAGTTTTTCAATCAATTGGCCCTCGATAAAGCAACGGTCACCTGCTACTGTCTGTAAGTAGTACTACTTCTGTCATTAAGTCTCTCTATATAGCTCAGCTCTTTCATTGCATGTATTTATAATTATCCTCACTATATTATGCAGATTGAAGATCGTCGAATTGAAGAAAAGAAAAATTGGTGATATTGGGTTCATTAACACAAATCTCATAGATGCAACTGAGGTTAAATTTCATGCCGCAGATACCGAGGCCAACTTGCTACGATCATTGGTAATAAATGAAAACAAAGATATAATACTCTTTCCTTACAACTTCAAGTGAGTGTTACTGTCTTGTGCATATTCGGTTTCCCTTATATATTAGTCAAGGTTATAGTAATGTAATTGATGAGTTATGCATGCGTGCGCAGCTTCCACTATATTCTCCTAGAGATTAAGCTTGAGCAAGGAGTAGTAACTGTCTTGGACTCGAGATGAAAAGATCCCAGGAGTATGCGGACATGACTCAAATGCTCGAGAAGTAAGTTAAATCGATCATTATCCACCATATCAGAAACTTTGTTCATTTCTGATATCAAGTAATTGTTTTCTTTGTCTGGCAGGGTTTGGAGAAAATTCACCAAAAAATCTCTGGGACTGCCGAAGAAGCTGGAATTTAGACACCCGAAAGTAAGTACTATAGTAGCATGTTCCGCGCATCTCCTAGCGATTCAAGTGCTAGTTTCATCAATACCATTTGGCATTCTTGCTTATCAGTTTGATTGACCTCTATTTCTTGTAAAGTGGTTGTGGCAGGAACAAGGGAATGATTTCTGTGGATACTACGTTTGCGAGTCCATCCGCCACACGACCTATGAGCGGGGCTACTCTGATGAACAATATGAAGTGCGTAAATAACAATATTCACAATTTTATTTTATTACCATCATTTGTGTTGAGTGTCATTCATTCATATATATATGTATTGACCCCCTTCTTCAAATTAGATGTTTCGGAAGCGGGATGAACTCCTAGCACCAGCTCGCATGTGAGCAATTCAAGAGGAATTGGCGGCATTCTTTCTTGACCACGTGATCGCTGAAGACGGAGAATACTATGTGGACCATGCGTCCGTATGTTAGGAGATTATATTTGTAAGAGATAATTATTGTATATATGTAGCCGGTAGTGTCGGATAGATATACGAGAACTTGTTGTTCGACCAATCTCTCGGAGAAGGAGAGGTGGTCGATATCACTTCTCTCTGTATGCATATATGTTCATGACGATCTTCTGTTTCCTTCGTTTGCTTACTAGCTAGCTAGCGTGTCTAGTCCTCTCTATACGTATGTATAGTACGTAGCGTCGACCAAGCACGGACATAAGCGAGGACACTTCTCTCTATTAATTATAGCTAGCTAACACAATATATGAAACACCTAAATTAACCCCCCCCAACCCCCCCCCCCCCCCAAAAAAAACCCCACCCACAGAAATGCTGACGCGTGGATGCCTATTGGTCCCGGTTGGTGCCACCAACCGGGACCAAAGGCCCTCCTGCCTGGGCTCCACGCATAGGCCACGTGGAGGCCCAGTTGTCCCGGTTCTGTACTGAACCAGGACTAAAGGGACAGGGCATTAGTACCGACCCTTTAGTCCCGGTTCAGGAACCGGGACAAAAGGCCCTTACGAACCGGGACAATAGGCCCGTTTTCTACTAGTGGATACCATAGCGAACAACTTGTGAGATTCAGGAATTGTCATTAGGTTTGATCTAATTGGTTGTTGTGCCAAACAATTCATGTTGTTTAATCCTTTTCAATTCTTGTGGCATATAAGAAAAGGGGCAGCACAACCTAAGCATGAAGATGAGCATGCGAAGCAGGTGAAGGCAAAGCTCAGCTTGGTCTGGATCAGATGCCTTGGACATGGTAATGGAGGTTGAACACCGATTAGTTGCAACTTGTTATGTAGGAGACTGAATATGTATATGAAGTCTGTTTTATTAGGTATAACATTGATGTGCTCATTTAAAATTGTTTTAGGGAGTCATTCATAATAATTGTTATTAGTGCACATAGCATTTAGTACACTGAAATCAGATCCAAACATTAATAAAAAATAGCCAACTGAATCACTGTTATTCTATTTGCCCATCTAATGAGCGACCATCATTTGGTAGCCAAGCTCAGGTTTAGGCATCGAAAACATTGTTATAACTTCAAAACAAGGATGGGTTCCCCTTTTTTGTTTAATAATCATTGGTACACATGAAAAGTGAAGGAAATATGCCCTAGAGGCAATAATAAAGTTATTATTTATTTATTTCCTTATATCATGATAAATGTTTATTATTCATGCTAGAATTGTATTAACCGGAAACTTAGTACATGTATGAATACATAGACAAACAGAGTGTCACTAGTATGCCTCTACTTGACTAGCTCGTTGATCAAAGATGGTTATGTTTGCTAGCCATAGACATGAGTTGTCATTTGATTAACTGGATCACAACATTAGGAGAATGATGTGATTGACTTGACCCATTTTGTTAGCTTAGGACTTGATCGTTTAGTATGTTGCTATTGCTTTCTTCATGACTTATACATGTTCCTATGACTATGAGATTATGCAACTCCCGTTTACCAGAGGAACACTCTGTGTGTTACCAAACGTCACAATGTAACTGGGTGATTATAAAGGTGCTCTACAGGTGTCTCCGAAGGTACTTGTTGAGTTGGTGCATTTCGAGATTAGGATTTGTCACTCCGATTGTCGAAGAGGTATCTCTGGGCCCACTCGGTAATGCACATCACTATCAGCCTTGCAAGCATTGTAACTAGTGAGTTAGTTGCGAGATGATGTATTACGGAATGAGTAAAGAGACTTGCCGGTAATGATATTGAACTAGGTATTGAGATACCGACGATCGAATTCGGGCAAGTAACATACCGATGACAAAGGGAACAACGTATGTTGTTATGCGGTTTAACCGATAAATATCTTCGTAGAATATGTAGGAGCCAATATGAGCATCCTGGTTCCGCTATTGGTTATTGACCAGAGACGTGTCTCGGTCATGTCTACATAGTTCTCGAACCCGTAAGGTCCGCACGCTTAATGTTCGGTGACGACCGGTAATATGAGTTTATGTGTTTTGATGTACCGAAGGTATTTCGGAGTCCCAGATGAGATCGGTGACATGACGAGGAGTCTCTAAATGATTGAGACGTGAAGATCGATATATTGGACGACTATATTCGGACATCGGAAAGGTTCCGAGTGATTCGGGTATTTTTCGGAGTACCGGAGAGTTACGGGAATTCGCCGGGGAGTATATGGGCCTTATTGGGCTTTAGGGGAAAGAGAGAGAGGAGGCTGCGCCCCCCAAGGCTTAGTCCGAATTGGACTAGGGGAGGGGCGGCACCCCCTCCTTCCTTCTCTTATCTTTTCCCTTTCCTTCTCTCCTACTCCTACCACTTGGAAGGGCTCCTAGTTCTACTAGGAAAGGGGGAATCCTATCAAGTGCAGAACTGGGCTTTAGTCCCAGTTCGTAAAGGCCTTTAGTGCCGGTTCCATAACCGGCACTAAAGGGTGGGCACTAAAGCCCCCCCCTTTAGTACCGGTTCGGCACGAACCGGCGCTAAAGTGCCACCACGTGGCACGAGCCAGGCCACGGGTGCGGTAGATCATTAGTACCGGTTCCCGGTGGGAGTAGGACTCCCCTAGGGCGCGCCATAGAGAGGGCCGGCCCCTCCCCTCCTCCACTCCTTTATATACGTGGCCAGGGGGCACCCCATAGACACACAAGTTGATCATTGATCCCTTAGCCGTGTGTGGTGCCCCCTTCACCATAATCCACCTCGATCATATCGTAGCGGTGCTTAGGCAAAGCCCTGCGTCGGTAGCAACATCATCACTGTCATCACGCCATCGTGCTGACGGAACTCTCCCGTGAAGCTCTGCTGGATCGGAGTTCGTGGGACGTCAAGTGCAGAACTGGGCTTTAGTCCAAGTTCGTAAAGGCCTTTAGTGCCGGTTCCATAACCGGCACTAAAGGGTGGGCACTAAAGCCCCCCCCCTTTAGTACCGGTTCGGCACGAACTGGCGCTAAAGTGCCACCACGTGGCACGAGCCAGGCCACGGGTGCGGTAGATCATTAGTATCGGTTGGTAACACCAACCAGTACTAAATGTTTATGGGTTTTGGTTTTATTTTTTATTTTTGCTTTAAATTTGTGTTATCAATTTAATTTAGGATTGTTTTATGTTATAATGTGTTGTTAAATCATTAGGTGAAAGTACCGTAGATTAGTTTCGACTGGATGCATGTGGATCCTAGTTAGCTGAGTGATCAAGTATATGCCATATATCCATATTAGGTGATCAAGTAATATGGATATGGCATATATCACTTAGCTAGGATCCATCCAGTTCAAACTAATTTGCGGTTTCTTTCATAAATGATATATATAATAACTCATCATCATCATCACCATCATCACATATTAATATATAAACTCTTGCATCATATCATCACCAACAACAGTATACTAGCTAGCTAAAAATCATCGTAGTCGTCATTACCACTATTTAATCATCATAGTCATTACCGCTATCTAATCACCACCAACACTAGCTTAAAGAAGAAACATTCACTTGTACCAGAAGCAAAGATATCATTGAGTTCAACATGGTCATGATATTATAAGCGTTCATAACAAGCAAATCACTCTTTGAGATTAAGTTCAGGACGAAGAATACAGACATGAGAGGACAAGTACTAAGAGCATGAACTAGCTAAATCACTCCTGCTGCTCCCTCTCAGGTAAAATAGCATAGAACATGTATAGCTCTCCTGATTCATCATACTGGAGCATGCAGATGACTCTGTCTCCTAATCGTGGGATGCGCTTCTCCTTGCTGCCCCTAATACTTCTCTGGGATCGTTAACAATTTTGCTCCAGTCTTTCACTATTAAGAATTCATCGCTTTCAGAAATCCTGAATTCACTCATGTGCAATGTAGGATATCTTGGTCGTAAGCTAACCATTGACATGCGACCTTTAGTCTCGATCCACTGAGGCACAACTGTCATCGGGAGTCCCTGTTGAAGAACATCGTATAGTAATTAATATACTTAGCAATGAAAGTTTAGCTTCAAAAATAATGTATGCAAAAGATGCACTAAGGACAAATAGTAAAAATCTTACCATCTTTCCATTATAGATGTGACCATAGTTCAATACGATCACTATTGGTCGCACGTTTTGAGTACTAACATTTCTAAGTGCAGGAAGAAAATTTGTCTTGACAGTATGAAGATCCTCAAGCCATGAAACATAATGACTTATCTCCTCGCAGTTTAGTTCAGCCCCGGGACAGTAGTAGGTCCTGTCTACCAAGCGCCGGACATGTTTGCTTGAACCGAAATAAGCTGACAATAGAAATTAGTTGTCAACTATTTTTGGATAAACAATATCAAAGACATAAACATGGTTGAGAAAAACTCACATAATGGTAGAACTGGAGGCGTCTGCACATCGACCTAGATGTCTCTATTACCTTCAATATCATCTTTCGAACGAATATCAAAGGTGATAACCATATCAGGCTCAAATGCATAAGCCTTGCATAGTGCTTGCCAAGTTTTGCATTCAAAATGGGTGTATATGTCTGCATTGTATAATTTGACGTTGAAAGTATACCCATGCTCGGTCTTCAAGTAAACTCTCTTTACCTCCATATTATCCATAGCACTGAAACCTATCTTATCCAAGACAAAAATTCTTGCATGGCAACAGATGCGCTAGTAGAATAGTGAAAATTTAAAATTATAAGTTGAAGCAAATGAAGCATAAGTCATGCTTTATTACGAAAAAATACTTGCCGTTGTGACTTACTGTATCCACTTCGAATGTCTTATCCAGCTTGATGCTGAAGCACCTATTATCAACAAGAAAATTTCTGTCGCACAGGCCGTGTTGGTCTTCATAGTGTTTGCACATAATGAAATCTTTTTCATCATCAGATGACATTTCCTATGTTCATATAGGTGAAACATTAAACAGTTACTATCTAACATTAATTAATATCTAGCTAATTCTAATATTCATCTAACATTTGACATTAATATCTAACATATATTTCTATCTAATTAACCTAACATTTGACATTAATCTAACATTTATATAAACTAAATATATATATATATATATATAATTAAAAAAATAGAAAAAATCATTAACAAATAACAGAAAAAATCATTAATATTAACATCTAGCTAGTTAAGTTCTATATATAGGTGAAACATTATTAGTTCTATTATTTCAACTAATTGAACTAGTTCTATTAATTCAACTAGTTCTATTAATTCAACTAATTCAACTAAGCATTTACTAAAAATAAACTAGTTATATTAATTCAACTAGTTCAAATCTCATATACCTAATTAATATCTAACTAATTCATCTAACAATTGACATTAATATTTAACTTTTCTATCTAATTCATATCTAACATTCGACATTAATCTAACATTCTTATCTAGGTAATTTATCTAATTAACAATTTGACATGCATTAATCTAAAAAACAGAAAACAGAAAATAAGTAAAAGAATTGTGTGTGTGTGTATGTGTGTGTACGTACGAGCGGGGGCGGCGGCGCGAGACGGCGACGACGGGGATGGCGCGACGGGGGCGGCGACGTCGACGACAGGGACGGCCGGGGCGCGGGACGATGGGGATGGCCGGGGCACGCGCGACGACGGGGACGGGGACGGCCGGGGCATGACGACGGCGACGTGGACGGGGCGCGATACGGGGCGGGGGCGGGGGCGGCGACGGGGGCTGAGCGCGACGAAGACGAACAGGAACTAACTAAATTTTTTCGTAAGTGTTGTATAGATAGGAGAGGCCTTTAGTACCGGTTGGAGCCACCAACCGGTACTAAAGGCCAACTTTGGCCAGGCCGAGAGGCGGGAAGAGCAGGCCATTAGTACCGGTTGGTGGATCCAACCGGTACTAAAGACCACCCTTTAGTACCGGTTGGAGCCACCAATCGGTACTAAAGGTGGTGCGCTGCCACCCGCGGTGCACAAAGTTTAGTCCCACCTCGCTGGGCGAAGGGCAGTCGCACTGGTTTATAAACCCAGCCGCGGCTGCCCTTTTGAACTCCTTTATAAAGCAGGTTTCTGAGCCTAACTATGGCGCGCTGCCCTGTGAGCCTGCTGGGCCTTGTGGGCCTGAAATTGCACGCCCGTGGTCTAGCAGGCCCACATGGCAGCACCCCAAATTTTTTTATATAGTTTTTTTCTTTTCTGCTTTATTTTTTCTTCTATTTATTTCTGAGTAGTTTTTTATATAGTTTTTTCTTTCCTGCTATATTTATTTTCTTCTATTTATTTCTGGGTAGTTTTTTATATAGTTTTTTCTGCTTTATTTATTTTCTTCTATTTATTTCTGAGTAGTTTTTTTATATAGTTTTTTTCTTTTCTGCTTTATTTATTTTCTTCTATTTATTTCTGAGTAGTTTTTTTATATAGTTTTTTCTTTTCTGCTTTATTTATTTTCTTCTATTTATTTCTGAGTAGTTTTTTTGCAGAGTTTTGATTTTTATTTTCTGCTTTTTTTCCTTTCTGCTTTATTTATTTTCCTCTATTCATTTATTTTTATATACCATGCCAAGTTTCGACTTTTTCAGAGTTCATTCGTAGTGCTTTTCAATTTTAAGGTCATTTAGCTCTCAAAACAAATCATTAAATGCATGAAAAATAGCAAATGAAGGCAGAAATGGTTGAAAGTTGATGGCGTTGCTTTGAATGGTGCATACTGAATGCACAAAAAGTCTGAAATTGTAATAAATTTAAAAAAAATGAAATGCCTTTGTAACAGATGAGTTTTCATCAGAAACCTGAATACTTTGAAAGAGATTGTCCAGTTTGTAAACGAAGTGCATCCAGTTTTTGCCATAACCCTCTCTACTTTTTTGCACATGCTATGTGGGTGAAATGATGATACCATGCCAAGTTTCAACTTTTTCAGAGTTCATTTGTAGCGCTTTTCAATTTCAAGGTCATTTAGCTCTCAAAACAAATCATTAAATGCATGAAAAATAGCAAATGAAGGCAGAAATGGTTGAAAGTTGATGGCGTCGCTTTGAATGGTGCATACTGAATACACAAAAGTCTGGAGTTGTAATAAGTTTTAATAAATGAAATGGCTTTGTAACAGATGAGTTTTCGTCAGAAACCCGGATACTTCGGAAGAGAGTTTGTAAACGAAGTGCATCCAGTTTTTTCCGTAACCCTCTGTACTTTTCTGCACATGCTATGTGGGTGAAATGATGATACCATGCCAAGTTTCGACTTTTTCAGAGTTCATTTGTAGTGCTTTTCAATTTCAGGGTCATTTAGCTCTCTAAACAAATCGGTAAATGACTGAAAAATAGCAAATGATGTCAGAAAGGGTTGAAAATTGATGACGTGGCTTTGAATCGTGCATACAGAACGCAAAAAATATAAGAGCATTTAGATCATGATCTTATATTTCTTTACAGTCTGGATTGTCAATATGATCTTATACATCAAAAATACTTTGATCATCAATGATCTTTTTGTGTATAATCTGAATTGTCAATATGAGTCCTCAACGATTTGTAAACCGGTGAAGACTCATATTGCGGCCACAAATTCTACACATAGAGTTCAATGAAGACCAAGTGCTTGTGATAGTTTGAGAAGTAACATATTTAAGGTGGTAAAAACCTTGTTAGGGGAGCGAGGTGGGACTAAAAACAGCTTGCCATAATCTCATTAGTACCGGTTCGTGGTACGAACCGGCACTAAATGGTGATGATGGGGCCATAGCCTGACCGCAGGCTGCCACAACCTCTTTAGTACCGGTTCGTGGCATGAACCGGTACTAAAGGTTCTCCATGAACCGGTACTATTGATCGCCGGCACGAACCGATACTATTGATCACATTAGTGTCGGTTCTGTTACAAACCAGGACTAATGTGCTTCACAATTGACCCTTTTTCTACTAGTGTCATCGAGCTGAACGTGTGCTGAACTCGGAGGTGCGTTCGATACTTGGATCGGTCGGATCGTGAAGACGTTCGACTACATCAACCACATTCTCATAACGCTTCCACTTACAGTCTACGAGGGTACGTGGACGATACTCTTCCCTCTCGTTGCTATGCATCACCATGATCTTGCGTGTGCGTAGGAATTTTTTTGAAATTACTACGTCCCCCTTCAATGGCATCTGAGCCAGGTTATTACGTAGATGTTATATGCACGAGTAGAACACAAGTGAGTTGTGGGCGATACAAGTCATACTACTTACCAGCATGTCATACTTTGGTTTGGCGGTATTGTTGGATGAAGCGGCCCAGACCGACATTACGCGTACGCTTACACGAGACTGGTTCTACCGACGTGCTTTGCACACAGGTGGCTGGCGGGTGTCAGTTTCTCCAACTTTAGTTGAACCAAGTGTGGCTACGCCCGGTCCTTGAGAAGGTTAAAACAATACTAACTTGACAAACTATCGTTGTGGTTTTGATGCGTATGTAAGAACGGTTCTTGCTCAGCCCGTAGCAGCCACGTAAAACTTGCAACAACAAAGTAGAGGACGTCTAACTTGTTTTTGCAGGGCATGTTGTGATGTGATATGGTCAAGATGTGATGAGATATAAATTGTTGTATGAAATAATCATGTTTTGTTAAAATTATCAGCAACTGGTAGGAGCCTCATGGTTGTCTCTTCATTGCATAAGATGCAAGCGCCATAAAATTGCTTTACTTTATCGCTATGCGACAGTAATAGTTGCAAAAGCAATAATTGGTGAGACGACCATGTGACAACATGTTGATAAAGATCAAGATGATGGAGATCATAGTGTCATGCCGGTGACGATGGAGATCATGACGGTACTTTGGAGATGGAGATCAAAGGCACAAGATGATGATGGCCATATCATGTCACATATTTTGATTGCATGTGATGTTTATATTTTATACATCTTATTTTGCTTAGTTCGACGGTAGCATTATAAGATGATCTCTCACTAAGTTTCAAGGTACAAGTGTTCTCCCTGAGTATGCACCGTTGCGAAAGTTTGTCGTGTCGAGACACCACGTGATGATCGGGTGTGGTAAGCTCTACGTTCACATACAACAGGTGCAAGCCAGTTTTGCACACGCGGAATACTCAGGTTAAACTTGACGAGCCTAGCATATGCAGATATGGCCTCGGAACACTGGAGACTGAAAGGTCGAGCGTGAATCATATAGTAGATATGATCAACATAGTGATGTTTACCATTGAAAACTACTCCATCTCACGTGATGATCGGACATGGTTTAGTTGATTTGGATCACGTGATCATTTAGATGACTAGAGGGATGTCTATCTAAGTGGGAGTTCTTAAGTAATATTATTAATTGAACTTTAATTTATCATGAACTTAGTCCTGATAGTATTTGCATAACTATGTTGTAGATCAATAGCTCGCGATGTAGCTCCTCGTTTATTTTGATATGTTCCTAGAGAAAAACTAAGTTGAAAGATGTTAGTAGCAATGATGTGGATTGGATCCGTGATCTGAGGATTATCCTCATTTCTGCATAGGAGAATTATGTCCTTGATGCATCGCTAGGTGACAGACCAATTGCAGGAGCAGATGCATACGTTATGAATGTTTGGCGAACTCGATATGATGACTACTTTATAGTCTAGTGCACCATGCTTTACGGCTTAGAATCGGGGATTCAAAGATGTTTTGAACACCACGGAGCATATGAGATGTTCCAAGAGTTGAAATTAGTATTTCAGACTCATGTCCATGTCGAAAGGTATGAGACCTTTGACAAGCACTTTGCCTACAAGATGGAGGAGAATAGCTCAGCTAGTAAGCATGTGCTCAGAATGTCTGAGTACTACAATCACTTGAATCAAGTGGGAGTTAATCTTCCATATAAGATAGTGATTGACAGAGTTCTCTAGTCACTATCACCAAGTTACTGGAACTTCGTGATGAACTATAATATGCAAGGGATAACGGAAACGATTCCCAAGCTCTTTGTGATGCTGAAATCGACGAAGGTAGAAATCAAGAAAAGCATCAAGTGTTGATGGTTGACAAGACCACTAGTTTCAAGAAAAGGGCAAAGGGAAGAAGGGGAACTTCAAGAAGAACGGCAAGCAAGTTGCTGCTCAAGTGAAGAAGCCCAAGTCTAGACCTAAGCCTGAG
The DNA here is from genome assembly GCF_003073215.2 of Triticum urartu. Lineage (NCBI taxonomy): Eukaryota > Viridiplantae > Streptophyta > Magnoliopsida > Poales > Poaceae > Triticum > Triticum urartu. The sequence continues at coordinate 28,800,243 of NC_053028.1, read as the reverse complement.
ACTAAGTGCTTCTACTGCAAAGGGACTGGTCACTGGAAGCAGAACTACCCCAAGTATTTGGCGGATAAGAAGGATGGCAAAGTGAACAAAGGTATATCTGATAAACATGTTATTGATGTGTGCTTTACTAGTGTTTATAGCAACCCCTCAGTATTTGATACTAGTTCAGTTGATGCGATTAGTAACTTGAAACGGGAGTTGCAGAATGAACAGAGACTAGTTAAGGGTGAAGTGACGATGTGTGTTGGAAGTGGTTCCAAGATTGATATGATCATCATTACACACTCCCTATACTTTCGGGATTAGTGTTGAAAGATCGTGGATGTCGCCTAGAGGGGGGGGTGAATAGGCGCTTTAAAACATAATTACGGATTAGGCTTGAACAAATGCGGAATAAACCTAGCGGTTAATTTGTCAAGCACAAAACCTACAACAACTAGGCTCACCTATGTGCACCAACAACTTATGCTAAGCAAGATAAACAACTAACAGATATCAAGATATATGACAAGAAACAATATGGCTATCACAAAGTGAAGTGCATAAGTAAAGGGCTCGGGTAAGAGATAACCGAGGCACGCGGAGATGATGATGTATCCCGAAGTTCACACCCTTGCGGATGCTAATCTCTGTTTGGAGTGGTGTGGAGGCACAATGCTCCCCAAGAAGCCACTAGGGACACTATAATCTCCTCACGCCCTTGCACAATGCAAGATGCCGTGATTCTACTAAGGGACCCTTGAGGGCGGTCACCGAACCCGTACAAATGGCAACCCTTGGGGGCGGTCACCGAACCCGTCAAATTGCTCGGGGCGATCTCCACAACCTAATTGGAGACCCCGACGCTTTCCCAGAGCTTTACACCATAATGATTGAGCTCCGAACACCACCAACCATCTAGGGCGCCCAAGCACCCAAGAGGAACAAGCTCAAGGGTACCAAGCACCCATGAGTAATAAGCTTCTCAACTTGTAACTTCCACGTACCACCATGGAGAACTCAAACCGATGCACCAAATGCAATGGCAAGGGCACACGGAGTGCCCAAGTCCTTCTCTCCCAAATCCCACCAAAGCAACAAATGCTAGGGAGGAAAATGAGAGGAAGAACGAAGAAGAGAACACGAAGAACTCCAAGATCTAGATCCAAGGGGTTCCCCTCACATATAGGAGAAAGTGATTGGTGGAAATGTGGATCAAGATCTCCTCTCTCTTTTCCCTCAAAAACTAGCAAGAATCCATGGAGGGATTGAGAGTTAGCAAGCTCGAAGAAGGTCAACAATGGGGGAAGAACACGAGCTAAAGAGATAAGGTTCATTGGGGGAGAAGACCCCCTTTTATAGGGCCTCCCGAATCCAACCGTTATGTGCTCAGCCCGCACACGAGCGGTACTACCGCTGCCACAGCGGTACTACCACTGTGGCAAGCAGGCAAAGGGCAAACATGGCTGAGGGAGAAGAAGTACACGCACTAGGACGGTACTACCGCCCCGCGGGCGGTACTATCGCCTATCAGCGGTACTGCCGCTCCCTACAGACGCTGGAAAACAGAGGAGGGCAGCGAGCTGAGCGGCAGTTGGAGCGGCAGTAGGAGCGATACTACCGCTTATAGGCGGTACTACCGCGCCCTACTTCCGTCCCTACTAGCGCTCCCCTGCGAGGTCCTTTACGGAAACCCGACACGGAAAATCGAGACCACCGCAGGGGCGGTAGTACCAGCGGCACTAGCAAGCGGTACTACCGCCTATAGGCGGTACTACCACCCTGACCGTGGTACTATCGCTTAGCACTTGGATGCCTTCAAAACGTAGCTAAAGACATCGGATGGATCCAATAAAACCAGAACTACCATAACTTCTGCAAATGAGCCCCGAATTGAGCAAACTCAAGCTTGTTGGATACAAGACAATGAGTAGCATCAAAACAATGACTGATTATAGCAAGAAGAGGCAGGGGAGGTAAGCCTAACAAAAATAGGAGTGAAACCTCCAACAGAGAAGAACCGACAGAACCTCCAACATTGAAAACATCATAGAAGATGCATGTGAACTCCGTTTTTGATGAACTCGAGCTTGTCATCAAGATGACCATAAGCTCTAAGACTCACAAAGAGAACCAAACAAGAACCAAGAAAGATGATGCAAGGATGCAATGGTTTGAGCTCTCTACGAACGATACGATCAAGCTACTCATCGAGAGCCCCCCTTGATAGTACGACAATTGATCCTATAACCCGGTCTCCCACAACTACCATGAGACCGGTAAAATAGAAAACCTATCAAGGGCAAACCTTTGCCTTGCACGTAGTCCACTTGAGCTGGATGATGACGATCTTGACTCCCTCAAGCTGTACCACCTTTCTTGATTGCGTTGGCTCGGTGAAGACTAGTAGATTGCTCCCCCATACTCCACTATGGGTGAGCCACTCTTCGGCACATCTTCACAAGTCCACTTCCACCATAATGGACGGCAAGCTTCAAGCATATGATCTCTTTGTGATGATCCTACTTGAACTTGCACACCACAACCTAACCCCACAAAGAACTCTCACGAAGACTATGGGTTAGTACACAATGCATAATTGACAATGCTTACCATACCATGGGATCGCTTGATCCCTCTTGGTACATCTTCTATGCTTTGTGTGTTGATCAACTTGATTCACTCTTTGACTTAGTTTTGGTCAACCTTGAATCTTTCCAACTCTCTTCATTTGGATGATGTCTTGAAGGTAAACATGAATGATCACACACTCTTCTTCTTCAAGACATGCTTGCAATAAGTTCAACCCTCACAAGACCAATCTTTGGATAATTCCTGAATAGCACCTTGGTCATCACAAACTCTCCTTGGAACCAACAAATGTACTCCAAGAAAAGCCTATGGACAAACCCTTCAAATATAACTCAAGGCAACCATTAGTCCATAGAGATTGTCATCAATTACCAAAACCAAACATGGGGGCACCGCATGTTCTTTCAAGTGTTGAACCTAAATAAATGTTATTTGGTGTTTGCGTTAAGCTTGAATATGATTTGATCATGTTTATTGCAATATGATTATTCATTTAAAGTGGGAGAATAATTGTTGTTCTGTTTACATGAATAAAACCTTCAATGGTCATACACCCAAGGTGAATGGTTTATTGAATCTCGATCGTAGTGATACACGTATTCATAATATTGAAGCCAAAAGATGCAAAATTAATAATGGTAGTGCAACTTATTTGTGGCACTACCGTTTAGGTCATATTGGCGTAAAGCGCATGAAGAAAATCCATGATGATGGGCTTTTGGAATCACTTGATTATGAATCAGTTGATGCTTGCGAACCATGCCTCATGGGCAAGATGACTATGACTCCGTTCTCCGGAACAATGGAGCAAGCAACAGACTTGTTGGAAATAATACATACTGATGTATGCAGTCCCATGAGTGTTGAGGCTCGCAGCAGGTATCGTTATTTTCTGACCTTCACAGATGATTTGAGTAAGATATGGGTATATCTTCTTGATGAAACATAAATCTGAAACATTTGAAAAGTTCAAATAATTTCATAGTGAAGTGGAAAATCATCGTAATAAGAAAATAAAGTTTCTACAATCTGATCGTGGAGGAGAATATTTGAGTTACGAGTTTGGTCTTCATTTGAAGCAATGCGGAATAGTTTCGCAACTCACGCCACCTGGAACACCACAACGTAATGGTGTGTCTGAACATCGTAAGTGTACTTTATTAGATATGGTGCAATCTATGATATCTCTTACCGATTTACCACTACCGTTTTAGGGTTATGCATTAGAGACATCTACATTCACATTAAATAGGGCACCGTCTAATCCGTTGAGACGACACCGTTGATAACCCACAAGTATAGGGGATCGCAACAGTTTTCGAGGGTAGAGTATTCAACCCAAATTTATTGATTCGACACAAGGGGAGCCAAAGAATATTCTCAAGTATTAGAAGCTGAGTTGTCAATTCAACCACACCTGGAAACTTAATATCTGCAGCAAAGTATTCAGTAGCAAAGTAATATGATAGTAGTGGTAACCTCCATCTTGCAGGTTAGCTAGTCCTTTCGAAGACTACAGTATGTGGACTGAACTACAGAATGCCGGAATAAGAGGGGGATAGCTAGTCCTTTCGAAGACTACGCTTCTGGTAACCTCCATCTTGCAACAGAAGAAGAGAGTAGGTGGTAAGTTCACCAAGTAGCATCGCATAGCATAATCCTAACCGATGATCCTCCCCTCGTCGCCCTGTGAGAGAGCAATCACCGGTTGTATCTGGCACTTGGAAGGGTGTGTTTTATTAAGTATCCGATTCTAGTTGTCATAAGGTCAAGGTACAACTCCGGGTCGTCCTTTTATCGAGGGACATGGCTATTCGAATAGATTAACTTCCGTGCAGGGGTGCACCACATTTCAGAACACGCTCGATCCCCTTTGTCCGGACACACTTTCCTGGTCATGCTCGGTCTCGGAAGATCAACACGTCGCAGCCCTACATGGCACAATAGAGAGGTCAACACGCCGGTCTAAATCCTATGTGCGCAGGGGTCTGGGCCCATTGCTCATTGCACACCTACATGTTGCGTGGGCGGCTGGAGAGCTGTAACACCCCGGATATGATTTTCCCAATTTGTACTCCAACTCTTGCCATTTCCGGCATTAAGTTATTTTATTTTCTCGGGTTCAGGTTTTTGTCTCCGTGTGTTGTTGTCGTTGTCATGCATCTCATATCATGTCATCATGTGCATTGCATTTGCATAAATGTTCATCTCAGAGAGCACATCATTTCATCTCATTGCATCATTTTCATTTGAGTTCATCTTGATGCCCGAAATGCTGTTAGAAGAATGCTATTTGAGATAATTGTCAGATCTGCTGCTCCAATTAGCTATTTGTCATTTTTGCCATGATTATTGTGTGCATGATATGCCCCTGAGCTCTTCATGAGTTTTGTTATGTTTTGCCATCTATCCAGAGGTGCAATCCATGTATTTTTGTGATGTGTGTGGTGACTAGCACAAGCTTGCAAAGTGGGGCATTCGTTAGTGTTGATTTCAGGGACTTAGCATTTCCACTAAGCCCTTGAGCTGTTTATCTCATATTGACATATGTTCATGTTGTTTCCTAGTGATCCGTGCCTCTTTTGAGGATGATCAGTAAGGATGTTTTGTTAATCTTGTAGTGCTCTATCCATCCATGTCTTTGTTTGCAATTTTGGAGCACCCTAGCTTGAGTCAATCGAGCTCTACTTTTGTCATTTCATAAATCTGGGCAGATTGTCTACTTGTTAGCAATTTTGCCGAGGATGTTGTAGTTGATCCGTGCATGCTATGCTATTGATCTTGCCATGTCTAGCTTGTATTTTGTGTATTATTGATGGGTGTATGCTTAGATTGTCATGACTTGCTCTGTAGTGAGTGCATCGAGCTCGTAAACATGCCTACTTGATATCTGTTTCAGCATGCTCCAGTTTTCACAAAGTCTGAGAACTGATTATGTTTTTGCCATGTTCACATGCTTGCAAATGTATTTTCTGATCCCTTTTGGCTCAAGGTCACTAAGGGACTTTTGTTAAGCTATTTGAGTAGCTCCATACCATGCTTTACTTTGCCATGTTAAGGTCCTGTAGCATATTGTTTTCATGCTCCAAAGTGTGCTATCTGATCTGAAATTCCAGACAAGTGTTAATTTCACTAAGTCTGAAATCTGTTTACCAAATGCATTTTTGCCATGCTTGTTTGAATCTGTTAATGGATGATTTGGCCGTAGCTCAGTGCTAGTCTTTTGTTAAGCATCTTGAGTGGATCCCTGCCATGTATTTTTATGCCATGTTTGGGTGCCGTAGCATGTTCATCTTGTTGCATTTAGATGGCTACTTGCTGTAAATCGCAGAACGTGGTCATATTTGAATTGCTTGCCATTTCCAAACCGTAACTCCGATTCCGGCGTTCTTTATATCGTTTTCAAGCGATTTCATCTCATCTTTCCAGTGGCATACTTGGATTTCCATGTTGAGGCCAGATTCATGCATTACTTGTCAAATCTTGCATATGCATCACATATTGCATCCCGCATAGCATACCATGTTGCATCATATTGTTTGAGCCTTGCACGTGGTTGATTGTGTCCTTGTTGCTTGTTTTTCTTGTTTGGGTAGGGCCAGGAGACGAGTTCACTAACGAGGAGCCCGTTGAGTTTGCTTTCGAGGATCCAGTCAACTCTGACAACTTCGCAGGCAAGATGATCATACCCTCGAAATCACTACTATCTTTGCTTTGCTAGATGCTCGCTCTTTTGCTATGCCTATGCTACGATGCCTACCACTTGCTTATCATGCCTCCCTAATTGCCATGTCAAACCTCTAACCCACCATGTCCTAGCAAACCGTTGATTGGCTATGTTACCGCTTTGCTCAGCCCTCTTATAGCCTTGCTAGTTGCAGGTGAAGATTGGAGACCGTTCCTTGTTGGAACATTATTTTACTTGTTGGGATATCATTATATTGCCATGTTATCTTAATGCATCTATATACTTGGTAAAGGGTGGAAGGCTCGGCCTCTCGCCTAGCGTTTTGTTCCACTCTTGCCGCCCTAGTTTCCGTCATATCGGTGTTATGTTCCCGGATTTTTGCGTTCCTCCCGCAGTTGGGTGATAATGGGAACCCCTTGATAGTTCGCCTTGATTAAAGCTTTTCCAGCAATGCCCAACCTTGGTTTTACCATTTGCCACCTAGCCTATTTTTCCCTTGGGTTTCCGGAGCCCGAGGGTCATCTTATTTAAACCCCCCGGGCCAGTGCTCCTCTGAGTGTTGGTCCGAACCAGGCAGCCTGCGGGGCCACCTCGGGGAAACTCGAGGGCTGGTTTTACTCATAGCTTGACCTATCTGAGTGTGCCCTGAGAACGAGATATGTGCAGCTCCTATCGGGATTTGTCGGCACATTCGGGCGGTGTTGCTGGATTTGTTTTAACTTGTCGAAGTGTCTTGTAGAACCGGGATACCGAGTCTGATCGGAATGTCTCGGGAGAAGGTCTATTCCTTCGTTGACCGTGAGAGCTTGTCATGGGCTAAGTTGGGACTCCCCTGCAGGGATTTGAACATTCGAAAGCCGTGCCCGCGGTTATGGGCAGATGGGAATTTGTTAATGTCCGGTTGTAGATAACTTGAACCTTAACTTATTTAAAATGAATCAACAGCGTGAGTTACCGTGATGGTCTCTTCTCGGCGGAGTCCGGGAAGTGAACACGGTGTTGGAGTAATGCTTGCCGCAGGATGCCCCTTTAGTTGTTCGCTCGCGCTTTGCCTCCTCTTCTCGCTCTCTTTTGCGAACAGGATAGCTACCATATATGCTAGTCGCTTGCTGCAGCTCCACATATTTACCTTGCCTTACCTATAAGCTTAAATAGTCTTGATCGCGAGGGTGCAAGATTGCTGAGTCCCTGTGGCTCACAGATTACTTCCAAACCAGATGCAGGGCCTGATGATTCCGCTCCAGATGACGCGCTTGAGCTCAAGTGGGAGTTGGACGAGGACTCATGCCGGTACTACGTGTCTTTCCCTGATGATCAGTAGTGGTGCCCAGTTGGGGTGATCGGGACCGTGTCACATGTTGGGTTTATCTTTTATTTTGGCGCCGTAGTCGGGCCATGAGTGTTTGAATGTTGTAATGCTATTTATGTAATTTGCGTGACGTGGCGAGTGTAAGCCAACTATGTATCTCCCCTTTTATTATCTATATTACATGGGATGTTGTGCTGATTGCCTAACTTGCGACATTGCTTTCAATGCGGTTATGTCTCTAAGTCGTGCCTCGACACGTGGGAGCTATAGCCGCATCGAGGGCGTTACAAGTTGGTATCAGAGCCTTCCCCGACCTTAGGAGCCCCCATTGCTTGATCGTTTTTAGCGGCCGTGTTGTGTCTAGAAAAAAATGTTTTGAGTCATTTAGGAATTATGTATAGGAGAGTTTAGGAATTCTTTTACTTCCCAGTCTCCTCATCGCTCTGGTAAGGCATCCTGACGTAGAGTTTTGACTATTCTCTTCTCAAATTTCACAAAAAAATTAGGATCACGCGGGTATCTTGGAATCGTTCCAATGGTTTTGTGACGAGAACATTGTTCTTGGTGCCTCCTGTCTTTAGGGGTTGTGGCAGTGTCCCAGGGAGTTGAGCTCCCAGGTGTTGTCGTGACAATTTTATCGTTGCAGTTCTGGAATACCTGAGTTTAGTACACCGACATCGAAAATCTCTTTTATGCAGTTCGTTGGTGAGATAACCTCGACGCCACCCAGTACTGGGGCGGGAGTTCGGGAGCATCGCCATAACTTGTATAACGGATGCTTTTCGAAGGTTGAGGTAGATGGTTTCCGAAGTTTTTCTTGGTTATGTGTTGAAGGATGGATACAGCTGGATGTAGGATTTGCTAGATTTGGGTGAGATATTATGCTTCCCCTGTATCCCGAACACCTGATTGCATAACCGGAAAGGTTTGGGAGTTTCATAGGTGGGAATTCTTGTAGCTCTATTTCTTCTTCCACGGATATTTGGTTTGAGATTGGGATTTCTTACCGAGTATTCGTTCTTGATCCGTACCTTGTTGATTTATTCCTCTACCTAAATTCTAAGTGGCTTCTCAATTTATGGATATGTGACCATTTCAAGTGGAATGCATTCGTTCATTTTGTTCGGATGTGAAGACTATATGTTGCAATTTCAACCCGTTTGATTCAGCTTCATTTTATCTGTGAATGTTCTAACGGTTGTCACCCTCTTCAGGATGGCTCCCGCTAAGAGCACCAAGCAGAACCAGAATCAAGATCCGCCACCACCTCCACCTCCCCCGGAGGCATGGCAAGCTGTGATGGCCGCGACCAATGCAAACACACAGTTGATCATGCAAATTCTTCAAGAGCGCAATCAAGCGAACCAAGGCAACCAAGGCAACAATCAGAATCACTTTGCTACACTCAACCAGTTCCTTGCTAACGGGCCAAAGACTTTCAGCAATTGTGTTGAGGCAACTGATGCTGACGATTGGCTCATGGATCTGTATAAGCATTTCGAGTGCAGTAACACCAGGCCTGAGGACTTTTTCAAGTTCGCTTCCTTCCAACTCAAAGATCAAGCTGCAGAATGGTTCCAGCAGTACAAGGATTCCAGAGGTGGCCGTGCGATTACCTGGAATGAATTCCGTCAAGACTTCAAAGCTCATCATATTCCTCAGAGCGTGGTTGAAAGCAAGTGTGAGGAATTCCGCAACCTGAAGCAAGGCTCTTTGTCTGTCTATGACTACAACAAGTTGTTTCAGAAGCTCGCCCGCTTTGCTAAGCAGGACGTCCCCGACGATAAGAGCATGATATACCAGTTCCGGGGTGGTCTCAGAGAAGAAATTCAGCTAGCACTTGTTCTCTTTGAGCCCTTGAGGTACGATGAGTTCTACAACATGGCATTGAAGCAAGAGGCCGCTCAACTGAGGTGTGATGCTTCCAAGAAGCGAGTCAGAGACACTACTCCTTCCTCTACTCAAGTGGCCAAGCAACAGAAGTATTGGCTTCCTCCTCCGTTTCGTCAGTCGTTTCAGAAGAGCAAAGGTGGCAGTGGATCTTCCCACCCACCCAACCCTGGCTTTCAGAACAAGACTTCGTCTCAAGCTCCAAGATCGAGTGCTCCGTATCACCTTCCGCTTTTAGAGGTCACGTGCAACAAGTGCCAACAGAAGGGTCACTATGATAACAAATTCTTCAATCAGAGGCGTCTCCCTCCTCCTCCTCCTGTGAGATCGGCAAGTACAGTTGTGGTCAAGCATAACCCCAAGCACGCCAAGGTCAACTTGATGAATGCAGCTCAGGCAGAGGACTCGTCAGATGTCATCATGGGTAACCTTCCTGTTAACGATATTCCTGCAAGAGTTCTTTTTGACACTGGTGCATCGCATTGTTTCATGTCAAAGCCATTTTTTACCAAGCATGAATTCGTTTCTTCTCATTTGGGTAAACAAATGGATATCGTTTCTCCTGGCAAACGTTTGAGTGCAAGTCTGGAGGTGCCAGATGTTACTATCACCTTGGGCGACTACAAGTTCCTTTCCTCCCCAATGGTTCTTGGTAACTCGGATATTGATCTTATTCTCGGAATGGATTGGCTTTCTAAGCACAAGGCGCATCTTGATTGTGCTGCCAGGCAGATTCAATTGACTCATTCGTCTGAGGATGTAATTGTCTTTGCCGCTTGTGATGATACCATCCGTCTGTTTTCTCTCAATGAGAAGGGTGAACTGGATGCTATCTCGCAAATTCCAGTCGTTTGCGAATATCAAGATGTCTTTCCAGAAGAGCTTCCAGGAATGCCTCCGCACTGGCCAGTTGAATTCGTCATTGATCTGGAGCCTGGCATGGAACCTGTGTGCAAGCGTCCTTACAAGCTCGGACCTGAAGAGTTGAAGGAGCTGAAGAAGCAACTCGATGTTCAAGAGAGAATGGGCCTCATCCGACCTAGTTCTTCTCCGTGGGGTTGTGGTGTTCTTTTTGTGAAGAAGAAGGATGGAACGGACCGACTTTGTGTTGATTACCGTCCATTGAACAAGAAGACCATCAAGAACAAATACCCACTTCCCAACATCAACGAGCTGTTCGAACAACTCAAAGGTGCCCAAGTATTCTCTAAGCTTGATCTCCGTATGGGTTATCATCAGATTCGAATCCGTGAGCAAGATATTCCCAAGACGGCTTTCAGGACAAGCTTTGGTTCATATGAATACACTGTCATGTCTTTTGGCCTCGTCAACGCTCCTCCGACGTTCTCTCGCATGATGAACTTCATCTTCAACGCCTACACCAATGACTTCGTTTTGGTCTATCTCGACGACATTCTGGTCTTTTCGAAGAACAAGGAAGATCATGCCAAGCACTTGCGTTTGGTACTCGATAAGCTCAGAGAACACAAGTTCTACGCCAAGTTCTCCAAGTGTGAATTTTGGCTTGATGAGGTTCTTTATCTTGGTCATATCATCTCTGCCAAGGGCATTGCGGTGAATCCTGAGAAGGTGTCTGCAATTGTGAATTGGGAACCACCTCAGAACGTGAAGCAACTCCGTAGCTTCCTCGGTCTCGCAAGCTATTGTCGAAGATCCGTTGAAAACTTTTCTAAGATCGCGAAGCCTCTCTCAAATCTTCTCCAGAAGCACTTCAAGTACGTTTGGTCTCCGGAGTGTGACATTGCTTTCAACACTTTGAAAGAGAAATTGGTCACTGCTCCAGTTCTGACTCCGCCTGATGAATCCAAACCGTACGGGGTCTTTTGTGATGCCTCTCTCCAAGGTCTCGGCGCAGTGTTGATGCAAGAGAAGAAAGTTGTGGCTTATACCTCTCGCCAATTGAAGCCCAATGAGAAGAACTACCCCACTCATGATCTCGAGTTGGCGGCAGTTGTGCATGCTCTTTTGACTTGGAGACATCTCTTATTGGGAAGAAAAGTGGACATCTTCACTGACCACAAGAGTCTCAAGTACATCTTCACTCAGCCTAATCTCAACCTCAGGCAAACTCGATGGGTCGAAATGATTCAAGAGTATAATCCGAGTATCGAGTATACTCCAGGCAAGGCCAATGTGATTGCTGACGCATTGAGCAGGAAGGCTTATTGCAACAGTCTGATTCTCAAGCCTTATCAACCCGAGCTTTGTGAAGCTTTCTGCAAGCTTAATCTGCAAGTTGTTCCTCAAGGTTTCCTCGCCAACCTTCAATCTCTCCTACCTTGGAAGACCAGATTCGCGAAGCCCAACTGCTTGATGCTATGGTGAAGAAGGTGAAGATTGGGATTGCCAAGAGTCAACCAAAGTACAAGTGCTACCGCCTTGATGACAAGGACACTCTCTTCTTCGAGGATCGTATTGTTGTGCCCAAAGGTGACCTTCATAAAGTGATCATGAACGAGGCTCACAATTCTCTCCTCTCCATCCACCCTGGGAGCATGAAGATGTATCAGGACCTCAAGCAGGCTTATTGGTGGACTCGAATGAAGCGCGAGATTGCTCAGTTCGTGAATGAGTGTGATGTCTGCAGAAGAGTGAAGGCAGAACACCAAAGGCCAGCTGGTCTCCTCCAACCTCTTGCCATTCGAGAATGGAAGTTTGACCACATTGAAATGGACTTCATGACTGGGTTTCCAAAGTCCAAGCGTGGCAATGATGCTATATTCGTTGTCATCGACAAACTCACCAAAGTGGCTCACTTTCTGCCTATCAAAGAGTCAATCACTGCAGCTCAATTGGCGGAACTCTATACCTCTCGAATTGTCTCTCTGCACGGTATTCCACAAGTGATATCTTCAGACCGTGGAAGCATCTTTACCTCAAAGTTTTGGGATTCTTTTCAGAAGGCCATGGGCACCAACATCCGCTTCAGCACAGCTTTCCATCCTCAAACTAGCGGTCAAGTCGAGCGTGTCAATCAGATTCTCGAAGATATGCTCAGGGCTTGTGTGATCTCCTTCGGGATGAAGTGGGAGGATTGCCTTCCTTATGCTGAATTCTCCTACAACAACAGTTTTCAAGCAAGTTCGGGCAAGGCCCCATTTGAAATTCTGTATGGCAGGAAGTGCCGTACCCCTCTCAACTGGTCCGAAACCGGTGAACGTCAGTTTCTCGGAAATGACTTAATCACAGAGGCAGAGGAAATGTGCAAAGTCATTCGAGATAACCTCAAAGCAGCCCAATCCCGCCAGAAGAGCTACTATGATAGTAAGCACCATGATTTGGCTTTCGAGATCGGAGATCATGTTTACCTCCGCGTCTCTCCAATGAAAGGTACTTGTCGCTTCGGTATCAAAGGGAAGCTTGCCCCCAGATACGTGGGACCTTTCAAGATTGTCAGCAAGAGAGGCGATCTCGCCTATCAACTTGAGCTTACTTCAAACTTTGCAAATGTTCATGACGTGTTCCATGTTTCTCAGCTCCGAAAGTGCTTCAAGACTCCTGACCGCACCGTCAACTTCGAGGACATTGAACTCCAAGAAGATCTCTCTTACCGTGAGCACCCCGTGGCTATTCTTGAAGAGACTGAATGCAAGACTCGCAACAAGTCAATCAAATTCCTCAAAGTCAAGTGGTCACACCATTCCGACCGTGAAGCTACCTGGGAACGCGAGGATCACCTCCATTCTGAATACCCGGCGTTCTTTCAGTCCTAGATCTCGGGACGAGATCCTTTCGTAGTGGTGGAGTGTTGTAACACCCTGGATATGATTTTCCCAATTTGTACTCCAACTCTTGCCGTTTCTGGCATTAAGTTATTTTATTTTCTCGGGTTTGGGTTTTTGTCTTCGTGTGTTGTTGTCGTTGTCATGCATCTCATATCATGTCATCATGTGCATTGCATTTGCATAAATGTTCATCTCAGAGAGCACATCATTTCATCTCATTGCATCATTTTCATTTGAGTTCATCTTGATGCCCGAAATGCTCTTAGAAGAATGCTATTTGAGATAATTGTCAGATCTGCTGCTCCAATTAGCTATTTGTCATTTTTGCCATGATTATTGTGTGCATGATATGCCCCTAAGCTCTTCATGAGTTTTGTTTTATGTTTTGCCATCTATCCAGAGGTGCAATCCATTTATTTTTGTGATGTGTGTGGTGACTAGCACAAGCTTGCAAAGTGGGGCATTCGTTAATGCTGATTTCAGGGACTTAGCATTTCCACTAAGCCCTTGAGCTGTTTATCTCATATTGACATATGTTCATGTTGTTTCCTAGTGATCCATGCCTCTTTTGAGGATGATCAGTAAGGATGTTTTGTTAATCTTGTAGTGCTCTATCCATCCATGTCTTTGTTTGCAATTTTGGAGCACCCTAGCTTGAGTCAATCGAGCTCTACTTTTGTCATTTCATAAATCTGGGCAGATTGTCTACTTGTTAGCAATTTTGCCGAGGATGTTGTAGTTGTTCTGTGCATGCTATGCTATTGATCTTGTCATGTCTAGCTTGTATTTTGTGTATTATTGATGGGTGTATGCTTAGATTGTCATGACTTGCTCTGTAGTGAGTGCATCAAGCTCGTAAACATGCCTACTTGATATATGTTTCAGCATGCTCCAGTTTTCACAAAGTCTGAGAACTGATTATGTTTTTGCCATGTTCACATGCTTGCAAATGTATTTTCTGATCCCTTTTGGCTCAAGGTCACTAAGGGACTTTTGTTAAGCTATTTGAGTAGCTCCATGCCATGCTTTACTTTGCCATGTTCAGGTCCTGTAGCATATTGTTTTCATGCTCCAAAGTGTGCTATCTGATCTGAAATTCCAGACAAGTGTTAATTTCACTAAGTCTGAAATCTGTTTACCAAATGCATTTTTGCCATGCTTGTTTGAATCTGTTAATGGATGATTTGGCCGTAGCTCAGTGCTAGTCTTTTGTTAAGCATCTTGAGTGGATCCCTGCCATGTATTTTTATGCCATGTTTGGGTGCTGTAGAATGTTCATATTGTTGCATTTAGATGGCTACTTGTTGTAAATCGCAGAACGTGGTCATATTTGAATTGCTTGCCATTTCCAAACCGTAACTCTGATTCCGGCATTCTTTATATCGTTTTCAAGCGATTTCATCTCATCTTTCCAGTGGCATACTTGGATTTCCATGTTGAGGCCAGGTTCATGCATTACTTGTCAAATCTTGCATATGCATCGCATATTGCATCCCGCATAGCATACCATGTTGCATCATATTGTTTGAGCCTTGCACGTGGTTGATTGTGTCGTTGTTGCTTGTTTGTCTTGTTTGGGTAGAGCCGGGAGACGAGTTCACTAACGAGGAGCCCGTTGAGTTTGCTTTCGAGGATCCAGTCAACTCTGACAACTTCGCAGGCAAGATGATCATACCCTCGAAATCACTACTATCTTTGCTTTGCTAGATGCTCGCTCTTTTGCTATGCCTATGCTACGATGCCTACCACTTGCTTATAATGCCTCCCTAATTGCCATGTCAAACCTCTAACCCACCATGTCCTAGCAAACCGTTGATTGGCTATGTTACCGCTTTGCTCAGCCCTCTTATAGCGTTGCTAGTTGCAGGTGATGATTGGAGACCGTTCCTTGTTGGAACATTATTTTACTTGTTGGGATATCATTATATTGCCATGTTATCTTAATGCATCTATATACTTGGTAAAGGGTGGAAGGCTCGGCCTCTCTCCTAGTGTTTTGTTCCACTCTTGCCGCCCTAGTTTCCGTCATATCGGTGTTATGTTCCCGGATTTTTGCGTTCCTCCCGCAGTTGGGTGATAATGGGAACCCCTTGATAGTTCGCCTTGATTAAAGCTTTTCCAGCAATGCCCAACCTTGGTTTTACCATTTGCCACCTAGCCTCTTTTTCCCTTGGGTTTCCGGAGCCCGAGGGTCATCTTATTTAAACCCCCCGGGCCAGTGCTCCTTTGAGTGTTGGTCTGAACCAGGCAGCCTGCGGGGCCACCTCGGGGAAACTCGAGGGCTGGTTTTACTCATAGCTTGACCTATCTGAGTGTGCCCTGAGAACGAGATATGTGCAGCTCGGCACATTCGGGCGGTGTTGCTGGATTTGTTTTAACTTGTCGAAGTGTCTTGTAGAACCGGGATACCGAGTCTGATCGGAATGTCTCGGGAGAAGGTCTATTCCTTCGTTGACCGTGAGAGCTTGTCATGGGCTAAGTTGGGACTCCCCTGCAGGGATTTGAACATTCAAAAGCCATGCCCGTGGTTATGGGCAGATGGGAATTTGTTAATGTCCGGTTGTAGATAACTTGAACCTTAACTTATTTAAAATGAATCAACAGCGTGAGTTACCGTGATGGTCTCTTCTCGGCGGAGTCCGGGAAGTGAACACGGTGTTGGAGTAATGCTTGCCGCAGGATGCCCCTTTAGTTGTTCGCGCGCGCTTTGCCCCCTCTTCTCGCTCTCTTTTGCGAACAGGATAGCTACCATATATGCTAGTCGCTTGCTGCAGCTCCACATATTTACCTTGCCTTACCTATAAGCTTAAATAGTCTTGATCGCGAGGGTGCGAGATTGCTGAGTCCCTGTGGCTCACAGATTACTTCCAAACCAGATGCAGGGCCTGATGATTCCGCTCCAGATGACGCGCTTGAGCTCAAGTGGGAGTTCGGCGAGGACTCACGCCAATACTACGTGTCTTTCCCTGATGATCAGTAGTGGTGCCCAATTGGGGTGATCGGGACCGTGTCGCATGTTGGGTTTATCTTTTATTTTGGCGCCGTAGTCGGGCCATGAGTGTTTGAATGTTGTAATGCTATTTATGTACTTTGTGTGACGTGGCGAGTGTAAGCCAACTATGTATCTCCCCTTTTATTATCTATATTACATGGGATGTTGTGATGATTGCCTAACTTGCGACATTGCTTTCAATGCGGTTATGTCTCTAAGTCGTGCCTCGACACGTGGGAGCTATAGCCGCATCGAGGGCGTTACAAGAGCAAACCTAGCAACCTCCATTACAAAGGAAGTTGTATTATGCGGTCCAACCCGGCGTGCGCCGCTCAGTCGCTGACGTCACGAAGGCTTCGACTGATACCACAACGTCGAGTGCCCATAACTATTCCCGCGTAGTTGGTTAGTGTGTATAGGCAAGTGGCCAGACTCAGATCAAATACCAAGATCTCGTTAAGCGTGTTATTTAGAATAACCGCGGACGCCGACCAGGGCCGGGCCCACCTCTCTCCTAGGTGGTCTCAACCTGCCCTGTCGCTCCGCCTCAAAGTAACAGTCGGAGGCCGTCGGGAACTCAGGCCCACCGCTACCAGGATGGAGCCACCTGCCCCTTCAGCCCCCACATCAGAATCACTTGTGGGTACTCAACGAGCCGACCCGACTTTAGTCACCACCTGTATAGAATGTATATATGTATGTATTTACCCGTGATCAACACCCGACGTGATCACGACCCGATAGTATAGCATGGCAGACTGACAAGAATGTAGGGCCACTTATGATAATCTAGCATCCTATACTAAGCATTTAGGATTGCACGTAAGGTATCAATAGTTGTAGCAACAATAATTGGCTATGCATCAGAGTAGGATTAACGGAAAGCAGTAACATGCTACACTAGTCTAATGCAAGCAGTAGAGAAAAGAGTAGGCGATATCTGGTGATCAAGGGGGGGCTTGCCTGGTTGCTCTGGCAAGAGAGAGGGGTCGTCAACACCGTAGTCGTACTGGGTAGCAGCGGCGTCGGTCTCGGTGTCTAGCAAGAGAAGAGGGGGGAAGAAACAATAAATATTAAGCAAACAGATGCATGACGATGCATGACATGACAAAGCGTGATGCTAGGTGTGCCCTAACGCGGTATGAGGGGGTACCGGTGAAGGGGGGAAACATCCGGGAACATATCCCTGGTGTTTAGCGTTTTCGGATAGACGAACCGGAGGGGGAAAGTTGCATGTTCGCTATGCTAGGGATGCGTGGCGGACGAACGGGCCGCGTATCCGGATTCGTCTCGTCGTTCTAAGCAACTTTCATGTACAAAGTTTTTCCATCCGAGCTACGGTTTATTTTATAATAATTTTTAAAAGATTTAAATCATTTTTAGGATTTATTTAATTATTTTAATTTAACATTATCCAGAATAGTGTTTGCTGATTTCAGCATGACGTCAACAGTTGACCTGGTCAACCTGACAGGTGGGTCCCACCCGTCATAGACTGTTTAGTTAATTAACAGTAGTTAATTAGGTTAATTAGTCATTATGTTAATTAATCATAATTAGTTAATTTAATCAGAATTAATTAAGTTAATTAATTATTTATTTATTTTAATTACTATTTATTTATTTATTTATATATTTTATTATTATTATTTTATATATATTCGTTCTAGGGCGGGGCCCGTTTGTCATAGGCCCCTGGGGCCTAGCGGGTGTGGGCGATGGACGCAAGCGCGTGGGCGATAGTAGTAGTAGTAGGAGAACAGCGCCACCAGGGGCGCGGGCAACACCTGGCGCGGCGTCGCGCGGAAAGCAACAAGGCGGCAGAGAGCATGCGGGGGGGAGGCGCGGCGGCGTGCGGCTGCGGGTGTGTGCGTGCGCAGTGGCACAGCCGGGCGCGAGAGCCGAGGCGAGCGCGTGGTCGAGCAGCGCGTGGTGCGCGGCGAGCGCGCAGCTGGTGCGGGGTGGCGGCAGAGCAGCATGAGCAGGGGGAAGGGCAGCAGCAGCGCGGAGCCGAGGCGGCACATGGTCGGGGCAGGGGGGCGCGCGCGGCGGGCGGACGACGCGAGGTGAGACGCAGGGGAGGCAGGCCAAGTGGGGCCAAGCGGAGCTGCAGGTGCGGGCTTGGCCGCGGACGGAGGTGGAGCAGAGCGAGGGAGGCAGGGGTGGGCCGGAGCAAGGGGGCGCGGCCACGTGAGCGCGTGCACGGGACGGTGGGCACGACGACGTCCGACACAGGGAGAGGAAAGAGGGGAGAGGCCAGGGCCTCACCGGCGGTGTAGGGGACTCGGCAGCGGGGCGTGGGGAGGACGACGGGGACGGTTCGACGCGAGGGAGGAGGCGGCGATGACGTCCAGCGAGGTGGCGATCGGGGCGGCGGCGACTTCGAGCACCGAGGCGTGGTCGTGGGCGCGCCGGGTGCGGGACGGCGCGGGCGCGCGGTGATGGGGAATCCGGCGACGGGGTCGTCTTCGGGCGGCGACGGACGGCTTCGGGCGGGCGCCGGCGCGGTGTCGAGGCGACGGGGTCGGGGCGGTTCGAGCCCCCGATCCAATCGGGGGGAAGAGTGGGAGGAGTGGAGGGTCGTGGGGGTTAGGGTTTGCGGGGGTGAGGGGATAAGGTGTGGCCGGTTGGGCCAGTTGGGCCGGCCTGGCAGGCCACTGGCTGGGCCGAGGCCCAGTTGGCCTGGGGGTTTTCTTTTTATTTTGTTTTATTTTCCCATTCTTTTCTATTTCTTTTCTGTTTTAATTTTAGTTCCACATTATTTTTAGTTAGTATAATATGATAATAGTTCCTAAAATAACGTTTTAATATAACCCTCTGCCACAAAAGGTTTTAACTCAAATTAAAATAGTTTAGTATTTTATAAAATACCAAAGGCATTTAAGTAATGTTTTAGTTACCGCTTAAATCATTTTAGAGCATTCAAACCTTTTATAAAAAGTGTGGTTTCTACACCATAATTACCTATGCATTATTTGGCACATCCCGAACATTTTAGTTTTGATATTTGAAAACCTTTATTGTTTGACTTGATTTTTGAATTTGAATTTGGAACGGTTTCGAATCAACGCGGGTTTATCAACAGTAACCGAGGTGACGTGGCACCGTTAGCAGAGGTTTACTGTAGCT
The DNA here is from genome assembly GCF_003073215.2 of Triticum urartu. Classification (NCBI taxonomy): domain Eukaryota; kingdom Viridiplantae; phylum Streptophyta; class Magnoliopsida; order Poales; family Poaceae; genus Triticum; species Triticum urartu. The sequence goes on along the minus strand of NC_053028.1, from coordinate 28,780,918 downwards.
TGATTATCCGGGCGTCACAATTCTCCTCCACTACAAGAAATCTCGTCCGGAGATTTAAGAGGTAGTGAAAGGGGGAAAGGTTTGGTAACAAAGCCAGCGGGTCTTCTCATTCTGGCTTGCTCTTCTCGAAGAGGACAATCTATTACATTGATGTCTTCATTCCTCTGTTTCAAGCCATCATGATGAAGTCGTCATCCTTCCCTCGGGATCTTCATCGCACGTACGAAAAGGATAAGGGGTAACTTAAGAAGAACGGACCTTTACAAGGTTGCTATCTGGTAGATAACGTCAATGAAGATGGCGGAAAGTAACTCTTGAATTGAAACTTTGAAAATTTCGACAGGAAAGTAGGAAGGTACAATAAGGAGTTTCAAGCGGCCAGGCAATCGTTCGATGCCTACTCAGAAGGTGAAAGGGTTTCAGGGCAACGAGAATAAGTATTGCGTGTGATACCAGAATAGATCTGTAGGAAGGTGGTTCGTGAATTATGTACGAGGCCACGCGCGAGGAATTAACTTTGGAAACCGGGGGTGTATAGGAGACTTAGGTTTCGATCATGTGGAACTGTGGGTTATGGGCCCACCATGTGGGTTAAAAGCAGGAAGGGCGATGACGTCTTGCACGATCATGAAAGCAAGGCATGTTAGAGGATAGTCTGTCGGTTAGGTCGGCAACAACATCGGTACCTAGGGCGAGGGACGAAGAGAACCATTTTCCTCCTCGTTGAAGGAGGCGGACCAATAGGCAAAGTTCTCGTCCATCGGTGGTTACCGGAATGCTATCAACAAAAGCAACAGGGTCTTACTGACACGGTTGTACACCAAGGTGTTTTACATAAGTAGAAGAATACCACTGCTTATATAATATAGATCACAAGAAGGGTTAAGCAAACCAATGGAAAGGAAAGTATGATTATCAGAGTAAACAGAACAATGGAAAGGAAAATGTGTTTAAACACATATTTTAGGGATATATCCTTCCCAAGGACAAGCAGAGCATGATATCCGTGACAGGATATAATGTAGAAAACTCTTTAGGTAAGGGGAGAGAAATTTCATGACATTACCCATACAACGGGGTTTGGATAATTGAGCAAGAAAACATTTAGCATTGGGCTTCAAATGTTCTTATTGAAGATCGGAGTACCACAGACAGGCTTTGAGATAGCATTGACAGGGTCTTCAAGCAAATGTCAGACCTTGGATACACAAAGGATCCATCAGGAATAACTTGTAGAATACGTCTTACGATTTCCTCATGGAAGAATGGCTAACCTTGCTAAAAAGGAATCTATAACAATAGGTCCTCCCGACAGGTGTGCTAGGCATGACATCACCTTACCGGGTCATATAAAGACCAATGTTATAATTTTTGGATATATGTTCCAACCATCATATCTGACCGAGATTCAGATCTGATTGGGATCAGGATGCCTCGGACTCAGGATGCCTAATTATAAAAGGGTGCGACACAATTTGACGAGAAGACATCGCAATATTCTTGGGAAATGAACTGTGGAAGCGAGTTCTGAAACAAGAGTTCATTAGTAATCCAAGGAGAGGATGAGGCTGATGGACCTAGCAACCATTCATTGAGATTTCCAAAAAGATGGATTTCCACAATTATGAGAACAGGGAGATAACATTTGTCAGATCAAATGATATAATGAGGTATGCTCGAGGAAAACATACACAATTAAACATTGGTTGAAAGGTGCGCCCGAAATATGGATTGGGTTGCACGACCAATGTGAGAATGGTGATTCAATAATCAATAGTTTAAGAATGAATGGTCGACCATTAACTTCAAAGCAATAGGGTTGCTAGAAGGGCAGAATCCAAACAGCACTGTTCACTTGTTGGTACACCAGTTGGAATCAACAAGAGGACCAAGAAAGAATGGTGATGGTGAGAAGCATCACTATACCAAGAATTCTTAAGAGGAGGAGCAGTCCTCACAACATCCTTGTCATAAAGGACATTAATACTTCAAGGTGGAACATCATACAATCTGGATAGCAAGTTGCATTCATAACATGAACAAGTTTGTGTTCTAGGAAGGCAAGAATGTTGTCGATGATAACACACATCATCGAGGGGCAAGGATGGTATTGCTCATCATGAATTCCACGGGCATCTTGAAAGAGCTCAATATGTTGATGATGATCACGACACATTGGTCGAGAGATTACCTGAAGATGTAATCGATCGGCGATGACATCAAGTCAAAGGAATGATGAAGCGAAAGGTTATTGGAACCACGGATACGACACAAACTCGAAATCAAGCTTGTTGTTCAAGGCGAATTGGTATGACGAGGAAGATCGGCGTAAGCTTAGCTCATCATCGAAAGTTGTGCTCCGGGGTTAAGGACCATGTAGCACAGTTAAAATCGGCACGATAATGAATATAGCCGATCGACTAGGAATGATGTGATGGAGTATTAAACTCCTCAACAACAAAGTACTAGAAGGTACTGAATTGTAGTGCAGATTCGATTCACTAATCGACATTCTCGATTGACGACAACCCCGAACCCGTGGAGTGATTATGATCGGGAAAGGTACTACTTCATCAGAAATTCATAAGATGAAGTGCAATGGGTTGATATCCTCGAGATACCAGGGGGTAATACTCGAAGGTAGAACAAAATAGAGGTTGGGCAGGCGTACTGATCTGTAGGAGACAAGTACTTTAACTTGTCCAAGAAATAGAATCAAAGGAGAACAATCATGGTCAGATCCACGGTTCAAAAGGGTCAATTCACAGATACCAGATGATACTTATCAAGGAAATAGTTATTATTACAAGAAGCTTCCATGATAGGATCTACATCGTGTCCATGGGCATGAACACAAAGTTCAAGGTCGACTCCCACTTCTCTAATGCATAACCTTTCATTCACTTCTCGCCTTCAACAAAGTTGTGTTGAAATTTTATCTGACATAACAACAGTAGAGTATGACTCATGAAAACTTTCGGGTTCACACAGATTTAGAGAAGGTGTAGGTTCAACCCATCGGGACATCTTAGAAACATATACCACAAGCTTCAAGAGTAAATATCACCAGCTCAAAAATAGAACATGGTTGACAAAAGGAGAGGATACAATTTACCAAAGGCATTATGTATCGGAGAAAGAACTCACAAGGTGATTAATTATGAAGGACACTGTTGGATAATAATCCAACAGTGGATATGGCGATCCACAATGGAGCTGATGTGAGTATCGATACCCAATCAGAGGAAGAAAGAATGCAAATGCATCGGTTTATAGAACATCTGAATAATTCAATGTTTTAAATAACAAAGGAATTATCATTTTCAAATCAAGGGATTAGGAGCAAACGCTCTGATCAAGGATGGATAAGTTGAATAGACTTAGGGGTACAATCAATGGCAATCTGATTGGCCGAGAACCAGCTCAAGTTCGAGAGACGTCTGAGACGGAAAGATAATTTATAAGGATCAACTGATGATTGCGTGCATTCGCACACATATAGAATCAATGGACTCAAAATGATAGTGTCAAAGGATGCCAATAAGATTACTAGACTTATGGGATTAACCATAATGAAAGCAGCAAGGATTTCCAGAGCAATAGGCTGGCGAAGATTTTTGGAAGATCGAATGGTATTTTCAAGACTATTGTGAAATACATGAATCAACTGGGAATGAGTAAATCCTCGATAAGTGCGAGAAATTATTCGTATGGGTATTCAGGTGGCAAGGAACTGCAAGGCAGTAGGCACAAGTATTCTCGGGGTATCTTGTAATAACAAGATCGATTGGAAATAAAGTAAGAACGACAGACGACAGGTGCAAGTATTTATCCATAGGGATGTTTCGGTGGTAGGGAATTGCAAAAGCGACTCCATAAAGTCTCGAGAGAACAACGGAGAGTAACTTCGGATTCTTCTAGTGCAGCAGACGACCATCTGTAATAAGGGTCTCTCCAGGAGAAAGTTGTTACGAGAACCTAATGTTAGAGTTTAGCAAATGTATGTAATCCGAATAGAAGAGAGATCAGAGTCCCAGAGTATAAGTCGAGTAATAAAAGATCCTAATACCACCCAATGGTGACGTGGGCCCGTAAGCCACACAACCATGTTAGTAAAAGTTTTGCAAGGACTAGACTCAACTTCGGCCAAGGAGTGTGGAAGGGGGATTCCTATAGGCAGTCGGCTCTGATACCAACTTGTGATGCCCCCGATTCAATCATACACTAATCATACACGCAAACGTGTATGATCAAGATCAGGGACTCATGGGGAGATATTACAACATAACTCTACAAATAAAATATGTCATACAAGCATCATATTAAAGCCAGGGGCCTCGAGGGCTTGAATACAAGAGCTCGATCATAGACGAGTCAGCGGAAGCAACAATATCTTAGTACAGAGATAAGTTAAACAAGTTTGCCTTAAGAAGGCTAGCACAAACTGGGATACAGATCAAAAGAGGCGCATGCCTCCTGCCTGGGATCCTCCTAAACTACTCCTGGTCGTCGTCAGCGGCCTGCACATAGTAGTAGGCACCTCCAGTGTAGTAGGAGTCGTCGTCAACGGTGGCGTCTGGCTCCTGGGCTCCATCGTCTGGTCGCAACAATCGGGTATAAAAAGGGAAAAAGGGGGAAGCAAAGCAACCGTGAGTACTCATCCAAAGTACTCGCAAGCAAGTAGCTACACTACATATGTATGCATTGGTATCAAATGGAAAAGGGGTATCATATGTGGACTGAACTACAGAATGCCGGAATAAGAGGGGGATAGCTAGTCCTTTCGAAGACTACGCTTCTGGTAACCTCCATCTTGCAGCAGAAGAAGAGAGTAGGTGGTAAGTTCACCAAGTAGCATCGCATAGCATAATCCTAACCGATGATCCTCCCCTCGTCGCCCTGTGAGAGAGCAATCACCGGTTGTATCTGGCACTTGGAAGGGTGTGTTTTATTAAGTATCCAGTTCTAGTTGTCATAAGGTCAAGGTACATCTCTGGGTCGTCCTTTTACCGAGGGACACGGCTATTCGAATAGATTAACACTAGTAGAAAAAGGGTCAATCGTGAAGCACATTAGTGCCGGTTTGTATTTGAGCGGGCACTAATGTATACATTAGTGCCGGTTCCAACGGCTAGCTGGGCCGCTTTCATTAGTACCGGTTCATGGCTAACCTTTAGCACCTGTTCGTGCCACGAACCGGTACTAATGAGAGTGGTGGCAGGATGTTGCCAGAGTGGGGCCCCTCCAGCACCTTTAGTACCGGTTCGTGCCACGAACCGGTACTAAAGGTCGTCCTATATAAACCCTTCGTCCACCAGCACTCTGTTCTTCCCCCTTTCCCCTCTCCGGCCCTCTCCTCTGTTCTTCCCTTCTTCCTCTCGAGTTCATCACAAAATTTGCCCAAAATTTGTCAAGATTTGAAGGCCCTCATCCATTCAAATGATCACAAAGGTTAGCAACTTTGTCCTTTCATCTCTCATTGCTAGATTAGCTCTTGCATTGGTTTATATAGTGATTAATTTGTGAGTTTAGTAATTTGGGAGGATATATATATATATGTGCTAGTATTTGATTTATATGCAATTTGAGGTCAAAAATAACACTTAGTTTGCATATGTAGGTGTGGTTTACTTAGTGCCTTCTAAATCTCCATCGTAGCCATCGTCGATCGCCCGCACTGTCCCGTCGCCGGCACCACCTTGTGGTGAGCCTCTTGTTCATGAAATTTTATATAAAAATTGATGTTTGTGATTTGGATATATAGTTACTCGTATAATTATCTTACCCGTACGTTGTTTGTTATACATATAGTGCCATGGTTTTGATATCCGTCCCCGTCGGCCCTAGTCCTTGTTATGATTCGGATGTGGTATGTATATTCTCTTTTAAAACTAGTTGCATTTCGTGTTTATGACAAATTATGCCCATCAAGTTGACATAGAAATTTTTTCTAGGAGGTATCTGAACCTGAAATTCCAACCGACCCTATTGCCGAGAGGTTAAATTTAGTTGAAAGAGAAAACGAGTACTTGAAAGAAAAATTGAAAAGAATTGAGGGGGAGAAGATGGAATTGGAGTTGCATGTTGCCGATGTCGTCGATGATCACAAGATCAAGATGGAGAAAATGCGCTTGAAGATTAGAAAGATTAGAAAATATGCCATCGATAGTGAGGCTTGGTATCATTATGCTGTTGGATCCATTGTTACCTTAGTTGCGATCTTGATCGTATTTGTTGTTGCATTTAAATGCTTTAGCTAGAGAGTTATTTGTTTGTTGCATTTATGTGTTGTATGAACTTTATGTATGAACTTGTATTAATTTGGTCTATTCGGTGTTGTGTAATGAAGATGAGCCGGCAATGGATGTACGATGACCGATGCTCTCCCCAGTTCGTTGAGGGCGTGCGTACTTTTCTGCTTGCAGCTGAGGCAAACAAGCGGGCGGATGGTTTTATGCCTTGTCCATGTGCTCGCTGTAAGAATGGTCACAATTACTCTACGTCAAGAACCATTCACGTCCACCTGTTTAAGACCGGTTTCATGCCCCATTATAATGTTTGGACCAAGCACGGAGAAAGAGGGGTTATGATGGAAGATAATGAAGAAGAAGAGGACGACGACAGCTATCCTGGCCATGGGTTCCCTGAATATGATGATACAACAATGGGGGAAGAAGCTGAGCCGGTAATGCGGGAAGAAGCTGAGCCGGCAATGTGGGAAGAAGCTGAAGAAGAGGCATCAGATGAGCCCGTTGATGATCTAGGTCGGGCCATTGCCGATGCAAAGAGAAACTGCGCAAGTGATTTGGAGAAGAAGAAGTTGCAGCGCATGTTAGAGGATCACAAGAATTTGCTACGCTCCAAACACCCGGAGCGGTCTGATGACTGGATTACACGTGAACAAACCAGGAGTTCCGCCAGCTGGTTGCAAGCACGTACCATGCATGACACCTCTATTGAAGATGACCTGTACTTGCTGTCCCAGTTACCATCTTCGAATATAATGACTTTCAAAGGGTACGAGATAAATGGTAATACATTTTACACGATCGCCCAAGATAAGAAGAGCACCAACCAAAACAGTGGTGTCCGCTTTGATGCAGAAACCAAGACGGGAAAGGAAACATATTATGGTTATATACAGGACATATGGGAACTTGACTATCGACGTGGTTTGAAGGTCCCTTTGTTTCGGTGCAAATGGGTCAATATGACATGAGGCGGGTAACGGAAGACCCGCAGTACGGAATGACAACAATGGATCTCAACAATCTTGCGTATGCAGACAAACCATTCGTCCTAGCCAATGATGTGGCACAGGTTTTCTATGTGAAGGACATGTCTACCAAGCCAAGAAAAAGAAAAGATAAGGAAGCGAATGCATCGTACGATGAGTCAAAGCGGCACATAGTTCTTTCTGGGAAGAGAAACATCGTGGGAGTGGATGACAAGACAGACAAGTCAGAAGATTATGAAAAGTTTGATGAAATTGCTCCATTCACAGTGAATATTGACCCGAGCATCCCGTTAAATGATGAAGATTTTCCATGGCTACGACGCAAAGGGACACACGCAAAGAAAAAGTTTCACACCCAAAAATCTGGGATGTGATCGGCTTAGCTATCATCACTTTCTTCTGTGTTTCACACCCAGGAGGGAATCTCTGTAATAGTTAGGGTAGCTAGTTATGTGTTTTGGCATTTGAAACGCGAAGAAATTTTATGTGCAAGCAAATTCTTTCATGCATTTATTGATTTTTTCAGCTAAATGACCCTGAAATTGAAAAGCATTTCAAATCAACTCAGAAAAGGATGAAAGTTGGCATGGTATCATAATTTCACCCACATAGCATGTGCAAAAAAGTAGAGAGGGTTACCGCAAAAACTGGATACACTTCGTGTACAAAATGGACAATCTGTTTCGAAGTATCAGGGTTTCGGACGAAAACTCATCCGTTACAAAGGCATTTCATTTTTAAATAACTTAAGCATTACCAAATTGAATATAATGATAAAACACACTAATATTAAACATAATAAAAAAGAATCACTAGAAAATGTATTTTTAAAGTTAAGTTATTCACAAACTAGTGATTCACACATATTTCAAATAATTCAAAATTTAAACTATTCAAATTTAAAAACTACCGGCACTAACTGAAAGTTTCTAAAAACTATCAAAAATATTCACAAAGAAACTCTAAATACAGAAAAAAAACAACTAAAAATAAATAAAACAAAATAAATAAAGCAGAAAAGAAAAAACTAAATGAAAAAGCCCACCTACCGGGCCACAGCGGCCTGCATACGACTAGAAACCCAACCTGTTGTTGGGCCAGGATGCAGGCCCGCAAGCCCAATAGGCCCCACAGGGCAGAGTAGCAGAGGTAGGCCCAGAAGGCCTGCATTAGAGAGGAGCTCGAGACAGCAGCGGCGGCGGGGCTTATAAGCAGGTGTGATCGCCCTTCGGCTAGCGAGGTGGCACAAAACTTCTACGCCCCTCGCCTGGCAGCGCACCCCCTTTAGTACCGGGTCGTGGCACCAACCGGTACTAAAGGGGGGGCCTTTAGTACCGGTTGGAGCCAGGAACCGGTACTAAAGGGGGGTGCTCCCCCCCCCCCCCCCCCCCCCCCCCCCCGCTTGGCCTAGCCAAAACAGGCCTTTAGTACCGGTTGGTGGCTCCAACCGGTACTAAAGGTGTCCCCTATATAAGAAACACTTCGAAAATTTTCAGTTTCTCATCTCCCACTTCTCTCTGCCGCCGCCCCGTCCCGCGCCGTCGCCGCCCCCGTCGCACCATCCCCGTCGACTCCGCGACGCCCCCGTCCTCGTCGCGTCGTCCTCGTCGACTCCGCGGCACCCCCGTCGCCGTCCCGGTCGCCGATCCCCTCGCTTCGCCGTCGCCATCGCCTTTGGATCAACCTCACCCTCGCCGTCGCCGTCGCCTCGACCTTGCCCGCGCGCGCTGTGAGCCCCCCCCCCCCCCCCCCCCCCCCCCCCCCCCCCACCCCCCCCCCCCCCACAAAGGGGGGGGCCCCCCCCCCCCCCCCGCTTGGCCTAGCCAAAACAGGCCTTTAGTACCGGTTGGTGGCTCCAACCGGTACTAAAGGTGTCCCCTATATAAGAAACACTTCGAAAATTTTCAGTTTCTCATCTCCCACTTCTCTCTGCCGCCGCCCCGTCCCGCGCCGTCGCCGCCCCCGTCGCACCATCCCCGTCGACTCCGCGACGCCCCCGTCCTCGTCGCGTCGTCCTCGTCGACTCCGCGGCACCCCCGTCGCCGTCCCGGTCGCCGATCCCCTCGCTTCGCCGTCGCCATCGCCTTTGGATCAACCTCACCCTCGCCGTCGCCGTCGCCTCGACCTTGCCCGCGCGCGCTGTGAGCCCCTCCCCCCCCCCCCCCCCCCCCCTCCCCTCGATCGTAGCGCACACCGGCGCTGGCGCCGGCGCCGACCGTGCGCACACACACGCGCGCGCGCACACACACACTACATGCACACACACACACACTACACACACACACTAGACGCGCACACACACACAATTTTTCTGTTTTTAACTTTTAGTTTTTTCTGTTTTTCTGTTTTTCATACAAAGTTTTAGATGAATTAATTAATTAGACTAGATTAATGTCAAATAGTATGTAGAAATGTTAGTTATAATATATATAATGTCAGATGTTATAGAAATGTTTGTTATATAGAAATGTTAGTTTTAGCTAGCTAGATGAATTAGATTAATTTCAAATTGTTGGACGATGATCGATGTTTTTTTAGTTTCTTATATTTTTAGTTATAAAATTTAGAATTTGCATATATGAAATCATCACAATCCATCATTTAAAAAATGTTACTTTACTTTTGCGGCATATAGTATTTTGTTGTCGACGATGCCCGGCCCGCATCCTCGCCGTCGACACATCCGCGACGACGTCCTGCTTCAGAGGACCCATGTCCGGGACTGGGCTCCGCCGGGTTGGCACTGGGAGGTGCTACCTTCAGGGGCGCGACGCTTGGTGAGGAACCCGGCCCCGGGTCCCGTCGTCGACCCTCATCTCCTTTGGTGGCATTCACGTGGGCCACTTTTGGTGCGGAGGGAGCCGGCCCCGCTGGAGGTGGTACGTCGCCGTGTCAGGGAGGAGGACGAGCACGTCCATCGCTACATGGCTGCTATGGACGTCAGGTTCTCCAATACCTGGCAGGTTCTTTGGGGAGATCACCCGAGCTATGATCCAGTGATGGTTCCTTCTCTTTGGGTGTCCACCGCTCGCACCTCAGGAACCGCGAGTGGCCTAGATTACTCTGTACTATTCGATCTTTATTAGCTTGCTAGCTAGCTAGCTAGTGATGTATTCAATATTATATCTATTATTCGAGATGATGTATTCGAGATTATATCTATTATTCAAGACGATGTATTCGAGATTATATCTATTATTCGAGATTATACTAAATTGTTTTATATTTCTTTTGGCATAGTTAAATAAAAGCTATGGCGGACAATACCGACAGAGATAGAGAACAGACCATGCTCGATATCATACGCGGGCCAGATGATGAGCAGAATGAAGAAGATTTTGACGGCTCCGAATTTCTAAACAACACCGGAGAGGGTGATATGATATTCGATCGCGACGACCGAGAAGATAAAGTCATGAACTACGACGAAGAACATGTTGATCCTGAAACAACAAACACCGGCGAGGTATATATATTTATATAAGCAGGAATCTGGTGATCATTGCATGTTTTAAATGAGTTGAAGATATATTAACGAATCGATCTTTCTTCTTTCAGCCATCCGGATCGAGCAAATCTTCAGGCAAAAGGACGAAATGAGGCCCGAACAAAAAGTTGAAGGAGGGCGTAAAGTACAATATCGAGGCAATCAGACCTAATGGCGAACCATTAGCGCCTAAGAAGATTGCGAACAAGTTCGTTCGTCAGTGCGGAGTTATTGTGAAGGACCAACTCCCGATCTCCCTTCAAGAATGGAGAGAGCCAGCAAATCCACGTCCAGATGTTACTTTTGTCGACGAGAAGCAAAAAAATCTGCTTTGGGATACTCTCATGGAACATTTCACCTTACCAGATAATTTCACAGAAGCAGACGTGCGGAAAGTCAAGGACGCTGCTTTTAGGAAGATGGCGGTTGCATTCAAGAACCACAAGAGAATGATGTGGGAGAAGTACGTCAAGGGAGGAAGGAAGACTCCAGTATTCGAGGGGATACTAGAGAATCAAAGTGCTCATTGGGACGATTTTGTGAAATTCAAGGATTCAGAATTAGCTAAGGAACGGTCGAGAATAAACAAGGCCAATGCCGAAAAAAAGGATAAGTTCCATAAGCTGGGGCCAGGTGGCTACGCGGTGAGAATGCCTAAGTGGGATAAGTCTGAGAAAGAGATGGAGGATGCAGGTGTCACTCCGGTTAGTAAGAGCTGGCCCCCCAGGTGCAGGACTTGGTTCTATGCGCATGGGGGGGAGTTGGACCCGAAGACAGGCAATGTTTCGACGAAGGCATGTCTGAACGGAGCCGACGATGCGCTACTTGTTGCAATAGAAGAGGCTCGATCGGGGGTGTTCCAGCCCAACAGAGAGAACGACGAGCTTACGCGTGCCCTGGGAAATCCTGAACACCCGGGAAGAACACGAGGCAAGGGCGCTATTCTGTGGTATGAGGGGTTTTTGGACTGGAACGCCGACTACAGAACCCGTGCGAGAAAGAAGATTGCGGAGGAGAAGAAGAGGAAGATGGAGGAGGAGCAAAGGAAGCTCGACTATGAACGCCTTCAATGCCTAGAAGCAAGTCAAGCGGAATTGGCAGCTAAATTCCAGCGGCAGCAGGAGCAGATCGACTCACTTAGCCAGCAAAGGGGGTCTCGGCAGCTGCAGCAGCTAGCGGATGATCCAGCATTGGATACCACCGCCCCATCCATGCCGAGAAGCAGCGTGGGTTCCGCCCCGGGCGACGCAGTAGTGCTGGATAGATACCCCATGGATGACATCACGGAGAACACTAACTGCGAGCTACACTTCAAAATGAAGAACATATCCATGAAGGTGGCGGACGCCATTGCTTTTTCAAATTCCCCCGAGGCAACCTTCCATTGCAACCCGATTCCAGCGGGCTATGCTCGTGTCTTGGTTGATGAGGTGGTGGACCAATATTCGGGGCTAGAGCTTGACATTCCCGGAGGTGATGAGGAGCACACACTCGGAGATGCCAAACATCGTATCATCCTATGGAGAAAGGATTGCATCATTTTTCGAAGGCCACCGACACTGCGTCACCCGACTCCTCGTCGAAGTCCGCCATCGAGTCAGCAGACTCCCGCTCCTCCAAGTCCACCAACGCGTGAGGCCACTCCTCCTCCTCCAAGTCTGGCAAAGTGTCAAGCCACTCCTCCTCCAAGTCCGGCACAGCTTCAGGCCACTCCTCCTCATCCAACTCAGCCCCGTCAGCCGTCTCCGCCGCCTCAGCAATCGCAGAAGAGACACCCCGCAGCTCTGGTGCGTAGCGGTACCAGTCGAGGTCATAGTATAGGAAGTACAGGCGGAGGCAAGCGATATAAATATGGTCCAAACCTCACTACTCCTCTTCCTGTGAGGGCTTACGATAGGACCGAGGAGCAAACCAATGCCATAGTGCGGGCAGAAGTCGACGCCCATTTTGGATCGAAACCGCCACCGCCGCCAAGGGAGAAAGTGCCTGTGGAAGTAGTTGACCACTTCATTCGTATGGCTCAACCACCAGCTCCTAAGCCTGTTGACACAGACTATGAGCGCCACATCAAGAAGTTACATCGACAACGTCTACAGAAGGAGGCGAGCTCGAGCTCGAGCAAACAACAAGCAGCTGTCGAAAAATGCGGGAAAACCGTTGCCCAGCTGGGAGAATAGGCGGCGCAATCGACCCCCCCGCTTGTTGTGCCGACAACACGTGACAGTACACGCGCCCAATATTATTGTGGCCAAACAGTTTACGTTCCCGAGGTGGGCGATGTGGTAATAACCCAGGAGCATATAATGCAGGCTGAAGAACTCAAGATCACTGTTGGACAACTCCTCGAGATCGAGGACATGCCTGTGATTACAGAGGAGGAAATAAAACGGAAATATGTCCGGGGCCAACCTTTGGTCAAGCCAGAAGATGTCAAGAAGCTCCCAACGAGAATGTATGAATTGCATCAATGGTACATGGACATTACCAAGAGATCCGATCGAGAGTCCCTCATGGTGTATGTCAAGAAGGATCATTACTACCATGAGAAAGCTGTGGCCGTTGAGTATTCTGAACTGTTTCAGTTATACAATCAAGACGCACTCGACAAACCTATCGTCAGTTGCTATTGTCTGTAAGTGATTTCTTTCTGTAATTAATTTAAGTCTCAAGCTAGCTGTAGTGATCCTTTTGATCAATCATTACCTGTAATTATCCTCACTATATTCTTTTCTGTGGTATTATGCAGGATGAAGATGTATGAAATGAGAAAAGGTGGACGCTATGGCATTGGGTTCATTGACCCAAACACCGTTAATCAATACACATGGAAAATGAGCAAGTATTATGAAAAGCAGCTAGAGGACAGCATGCTAGAGTTCTTGAAGGGCCTCAAATACAATGAAGATATACTACTTCCTTACAACTTCGAGTGAGTCACACTTTCTTGTACTACAAATTCTCTGTTTTTGCCTACTAGCTAGCTACATGTTTTTGCTTACATATGCCCGCTTAATTAAGACATGCAAACGTGTGTGCATGCAGATTTCACTGGATCTTGTGTATCATTAAAGTTGACGCCGGAACAGTTGAAATACTGGACTCGCTACTCAAAGCAAATAGTGACTACAACATCTTGTATGGGATAGTCAACAGGTAATTTCAATCATTATTAACTATATATCTCGGCCTATTTAGTTCGTCATTTCATGATATGAACTATTTAATAACCCCTTTATTCATTTTCTTTGTCGGCGGGCAGGGCTTGGGCAAGGTTCATCAGCGTCACGGAAGGCGAATGGAAACCACAGCTGAAATGGTTTCGATCCAAGGTAAGTAATTAAGTAGTACTAGCTAGCTAGCTGCCATCTCTTTAATTATCATGCTTGATTAATTATTATCTGATCAAATTAAATTCCATTCTCGTAATAAAGGCCCTGAAGCAGGCATAGGGGACTAATCTGTGTGCATACTGCATTTGCGAGAACAGTCGCATGATGGCGTCCGAAAGGAGCAGATCTCAAAGACAGGAATGGGTACGCTTGTCAGAACACTATTCACAATTTTTACACCATTATCGATATCTAGTCACACAACTAATACACATGCATATTGATCTCCTTCTTAACAGTTCAAAGAGGTGCGGGACAAGCTCCTAGAAACGGAGCGCGTAGAAGCACTTCAAGAGGAAATAGCGGGATTTTTGCTCGACCAGGTCATAAATCCGAAGGGAGAATACTATTACCCGCTACCGCCCCCATCGAACATGTCATGAACCACTTCCAATTTTCATCGTGCTCCGAAGGCACCAATTAGGCTAATGCCACTGGCTCCGAAGGCAACATGCATATGTAGGAGAGATTGTATATAGCTATACATGTGTGTATGTGTAAATTAATATGGTGGTTTGTGAGACATTGATGATATATATATGATTGGTTCTACTAGAAATTCTATTTATATATATATATGCATAACGTGTACAATGTGTAGTACCGTAAAATACCAGCAAACGAAAAAGAATTAAAATGGAAAACACAAAATTAAATGAAAAAGAAATCATAAAACCAAAAATCCCCCAAACATTTTAGTACCGGTTGGTGTTACCAACCGGTACTAAAGGGCTCCCGGCCCCTGGAGCTGGCTCGTGCCACGTGGTTGCCCTTTAGCACCGGTTCGTGCTGAACCGGTACTAAAGGGGGGGCCTTTAGTGCCGAAATGTTAGTGCCGGTTCGGAAACCGGCACTAAAGGGCCTTACGAACCGGTGCTAATGGCCCGTTTTCTACTAGTGTAACTTCCTGTAGGGGTTCACCACATTTCCCAACACGCTCGATCCCCTTTGTCCGGACACATTTTCCTGGGTCATGCCCGGTCTCGGAAGATCAACACGTCGTAGCCCTACCTAGGCACAACAGAGAGTTCAGCATGCCGGTTTAAATCCTATGCGCGCAGGGGTCTGGGCCCATCGCCCATTGCACACCTGCACGTTGCGTAGGCGGCCGGAGAGCTGACCTAGCAACCTCCATTACAAAGGAAGTTGCGTTACGCGGTCCAACCCGGCGCGCGCTGCTCAGTTGCTAACGTCACGAAGGCTTCGGCTGATACCACGACGTCGAGTGCCCATAACTGTTCTCGCGTAGTTGGTTAGTGCGTATAGGCCAGTGCCAAATACCAAGATCTTGTTAAGCGTGTTATTTAGAAATAACCGCGGATGCCGACCAGGGCCAGGCCCACCTCTCTCCTAGGTGGTCTCAACCTGCCCTGTCGCTCCGCCTCAAAGTAACAGTTGGGGGCCGTCGGGAACTCAGGCCCACCACTACCTGGATGGAGCCACCTGCCCCTTCAGCCCCCACATCAGAATCACTTGCGGGTACTCAATGAGCCGACCCGACTTTAGTCACCACCTGTATAGAATGTATATATGTATGTATTTACCCATGATCAACACCCGACGTGATCACGGCCCGATAGTATAGCATGGCAGACTGACAAGAATGTAGGGCCACTGATGATAATCTAGCATCCTATACTAAGCATTTAGGATTGCAGGTAAGGTATCAACAGTTGTAGCAACAATGACAGGCTATGCATCAGAGTAGGATTAACGGAAAGCAGTAACATGCTACACTACTCTAATGCAAGCAGTAGAGAAAAGAGTACGCAATATCTGGTGATCAAGTGGGGGGGCTTGCCTGGTTGCTCTGGCAAGAGAGAGGGGTCGTCAACACCGTAGTCGTACTAGGTAGCAGCGGCGTCGATCTCGGTGTCTAGCGAGAGAAGAGGGGGGAGAAACAATAAATATTAAGCAAACAGATGCATGACGATGCATGACATGACAAAGCGTGATGCTAGGTGTGCCCTAATGCGGTATGAGGTGGTACCGGTGAAGGGGGAAACATCCAGGAAAATATCCCCGGTGTTTAGCGTTTTCGGACAGACGAACCGGAGGGGGAAAGTTGCGTGTTCGCTATGCTAGGGATGCGTGTCGGACGAACGGCCTGCGAGACCGGATTCGTCTCGTCGTTTTGAGCAATTTTCATGTACAAAGTTTTTCCATCCGAGCTACGGTTTATTTTATATTAATTTTTAAAAGATTTAAATCATTTTTAGGATTTATTTAATTATTTTAATTTAAAATTCTCCAGAATAGTGTTTGCTGATATCAGCATGACGTCAGCAGTTGATCTGGTCAACCTGACAGGTGGGTCCCACCCGTCATAGACTGTTTAGTTAATTAACAGTAGTTAATTAGGTTAATTAGTCATTAGGTTAATTAATCATAATTAGTCAATTTAATCAGAATTAATTAAGATAATTAATTAATTAATTAATTAATTTAATTATTATTTATTTATTTATATATTATTATTATTATTTTATATATTCGTTCTCGGGCGGGGCCCGTTTGTCATAGGCCCCTAGGGCCTAGCGGGTGTGGGCGATGGACGCAAGCGCGTGGGCGCCCGTTACGGCGCTCGCCCAGGCCAGCCGCGGGGCTGGACTTGCTAGGCGCGGTGGGGCGCCGGCGGCCAGGCGCGGCACGGAGGAGAGTAGCGCCGGCAGGGGCGCGAGCAACACCTGGCGCGGCGTCATGCGGAAAGCAGCGAGGCGGCAGAGAGCATGCAGGGGGAGGCGCGGCGGCATGCGGCTGCGGGTGTGTGCGCGCGCGCAGTGGCGCAGCCGGGCGCGAGAGCTACTATGGAGTGCGGTGGTAGGGCAGCGCGTGGTGCGCGGCGAGCGCGCAGCTGTTGCGGGGCGGCGGCCGAGCAACATGGGCAGGGGAAGGGCAGCAGCAGCGCGGGGCCGAGGCGGCACACGGTCGGGGCAGCTGGCGAGTGCGCTGCGGCGAGCGGAAGGAGGTGGTGGCGCGGGCATCTGCGGGCAGGGGGCGCACGCGGCGGGTAGACGACGCGAGAAGAGACGCAGGGGAGGCAGGCCAAGCGGGGCCAAGCGGAGCTGCAGGTGCGGGCTTGGCCGTGGCCGGAGGTGGAGCAGAGTGAGGGAGGCAGGGGTGGGCCGGAGCAAGCGGGCGCGGCCACGTGAGCGCGTGCACGGGACGGCAGGCACAACGACGTCCGACACAGGGAGAGGAAAGAGGGGAGAGGCCGGGGCCTCACCGGCGGTGTAGGGGACTGGGCAACGGGGCGTGGGGTGGACGACGGGGACGGTTCGACGCGGGGGAGGAGGCGGCGATGACGTCCGGCGAGGTGGCTATAGGGGCGGCGGCGACATCGAGCACCGAGGCATGGTCGTGGGCGCGCCGGGTGCGGGACGACGTGGGCGCGCGGTGATGGGAAGTCCGGCGACGGGGTGGTCTTCGGGCGGCGACGGACAGCTTCGGGCAGGCGCCGGCGCGGCGCCGAGGCGACGGGGTCGGGGCGGTTCGAGCCCCCGATCCAATCAGGGGGAAGAGTGGGAGGAGTGGGGGTCGTCTGGGTTAGGGTTTGCGGGGGTGAGGGGATAAGGTGGGGCCGGCTGGGCCAATTGGGCCAGCCTAGTAGGCCACTGGCTGGGCCGAGGCCCAGTTGGCCAGGGGGGTTTTCTTTTTATTTCGTTTTATTTTGCCATTCTTTTCTATTTCTTTTCTGTTTTTATTTTAGTTCCTTATTATTTTTAGTTAGTATAATATGATAATAGTTCCTAAAATAACGTTTCAAAATAACCCTCTACCACACAAGGTTTTAACCCAAATTAAAATAGTTTAGTATTTTATAAAATACCAAAGGCATTTAAGTAATGTTTTAGTTACCGCTTAAATCATTTTAGAGCATTCAAACCTTTTATAAAAAGTGTGGTTTCTACACCATAATTACCTATGCATTATTTGGCACATCCCGAACATTTTAGTTTTAATATTTGAAAACCTTTATCGTTTGACTTGATTTTTGAATTTGAATTTGGAACGGTTTCGAATCAATGCGGGTTTATCAACAATAACCGAGGTGACGTGGCACCATTAGCAGAGGTTTACTGTAGCTTGATTATTCAGGCGTCACACCTACCCTCCCGTGGTGGCGGGGTCCTAACGGAAACTAAGTGATATTAAGGCCTCCTTTTAATAGAGTACCAGACCAAAGCATTAACACATAGTGAATACATGAACTCCTCAAACTACGGTCATCACCGGTAAGTATCCCGATTATTGTCACTTTGGAGTTAACGGGTCATAACACATAATAGGTGACTATAGACTTGCAAGATAGGATCAAGAACTCTCATATATTGATGAAATCATAATAGGTTCAGATCTGAAATCATGGCACTCGGGCCCTAGTGACAAGCATTAAGCATAGCAAAGTCATAGCAACATCAATATCAGAACATAGTGGATACTAGGGATCAAACCCTAATAAAACTAACTCGATTACATGATAAATCTTATCCAACCCATCACCGTCCAGCAAGCCTACGATGGAATTACTCACGCACGGCGGTGAGTATCATGAAATTGGTGATGGAGGATGGTTGATGATGATGATGGCGACGGATTCCCCTCTCCGGAGCCCCAAACGGGCTCCAGATCAGCCCTCCCGAGAGGTTTTAGGGCTTGGCAGTGGCTCCGTATCGTAAAACGCGATGAATCCTTCTCTCTTATTTTTTTCTCTCCGAAACCAAATATATAGAGTTGGAGTTGAGGTCGGAGGAGCTCCAGGGGGACCACGAGGTAGGGGGGCGCGCCCTAGGGGGGCAGGCGCGCCCCCACCCTCGTGGCTAGGGTGTGGGCCCCCTGGTCTTCATCTTTTGCAAGGATTTTTTATTATTTCTGAAAAGATGTTCCGTGAAGTTTTAGGTCATTCCGAGAACTTTTGTTTCTGCACATAAATAACACCATAGTAATTCTGCTGAAAACAGCGTCAGTCCGGGTTAGTTCCATTCAAATCATGCAAGTTAGAGTCCAAAACAAGGGCAAAAGTATTTGGAAAAGTAGATACGACGGAGACGTATCAACTCCCCCAAGCTTAAACCTTTGCTTGTCCTCAAGCAATTCAGTTGACAAACTGAAAGTGATAAAGAAAAACTTTTACAAACTCTGTTTGTTCTTGTTGTTATAAATATGTGAAGCCAACATTCAAGTTTTCAGAAAATATTATGAACTAACTATATTCACAATAACGCATAGGTCTCATGTTTACTCATATCAATGGCATAATCAACTAGCGAGCAATAATAATAAATCTCGGATGACAACACTTTCTCAAAACAATCATAATATGATATAACAGGATGGTATCTCGCTAGCCCTTTCTGAGACCGCAAAACATAAATGCATAGCACCTTTAAAGATCAAGGATTGACTAGAGATTATAATTCATGGTAAAAGAGATCCAGTCAAGTCATACTCAATCTAAACTAACAGTAATGAATGCAAATGACAGCGGTGCTCTCCAACTGGTGCTTTTTAATAAGAGGATGATGACTCGGCATAAAAGTAAATAGATAGGCCCTTCGCAGAGGGAAGCAGGGATTTGTAGAGGTGCCAGAGCTCGGTTTTAAAATAGAGATGAATAATATTTTGAGCGATATCCTTTCATTGTCAACATAACAACCAGGAGATGGCGATATCTTCCATGCTACACATATTATAGGCGGTTCCCAAATAGAATGGTAAAGTTTATACTCCCCCTCCACCAACAAGCATCAATCCATGGCTTGCTCGAAACAACGAGTGCCTCCAACTAACAAGAGTCCCAGGGGGAGTTTTATTTGCAATTATTTTGATTTAGTTTGCATAAAGCATGGGACTGGGCATCCCGGTGACCAGCCATTTTCTTGTGAGTGAGGAGCGGAGTCCACTCCTCTTGAGAATAACCCGCCTAACATGGAAGATACGGACAGCCCTAGTTCATGCATGAGCTATTCGAGCATACAAAACATGATATTTATTTGAAGGTTTAGAGTTAGGCACATACAAATTTACTTGGAACGGCAGGTAGGTACCGTATATAGGTAGGTATGGTGGACTCATATGAAATAACTTTGAGGTTTATGGAGTTGGATGCACAAGCAATATTCCCGCTTAGTAGAGGTGAAGGCTTGCAAAAGACTGGGAAGCGACCAGCTAGAGAACGACAAAAGTCATCAACATGCATTAAAATTAATCAACACCGAATGCAAGCATGAGTAGGATATAATCCACCATGAACATAAATATCGTGAAGGCTATGTTGATTTTGTTTCAACTACATGCGTGAACATGCGCCAAGTCAAGTCACTTAAATCATTCAGAGGAGGATACCACCCTATCATACCACATCATAACCATTTTAATAGCATGTTGGAACGCAAGGTAAACCAATATAAGCTCGTAGCTAATCAAGCATGGCACAAGAAACTATGATCTCTAGTTGTCATTGCAAACATGTTTATTCATAATAGGCTGAATCAGGAACGATGAACTAATCATATTTACAAAAACAAAAGAGGTTGAGTTCATACCAGCTTTTCTCATCTCAGTCAGTCCATCATATATCGTCATAATTGCCTTTCACTTGCACGACCAAACAATGTGAATAATAATAATAGTGCGCGTGCATTGGACTAAGCTGGAATCTGCAAACATTCAATAAACAGGAGAAGACAAGGCAATATGGGCTCTTTTGTCAGATCAACAATAATGCATATAAGAGCCACTTCAATAATTTAATCATGGTCTTCTCCTATCGACCCCTAAAGAAAAGAAATAAAACTATTTACACGGGAAAGCTCCCAACAAGCAAAACAAGAACAGGAAATATTTTTGGGTTTTCTTTTAATTACTACTACAAGTAGGGAAATTGAAACTAGCTAAAAGCTACAGCTAATTTTTTTGTTTTTCTTAAGGTTTATCAAGCACACAAGAAGAAAGCATAAAAAGGAAATAAACTATCATGGATGATACAATGAAAAAGTATGAGCACCGACATCTAGCAATAAGTGTGTGAACATGAATGTAATGTCGGTGAGAAATACGTACTCCCCCAAGCTTAGGCTTTTGGCCTAAATTGGTCTATGGCCACGGCTGGCCTGGCGGATATCCATAGTAATAGTTGGGGTCGTACTGAGATGCAGCGGCTATCGCCTCCTGAGCTGCGGCATGGCGACGAGCGGCCCCCGCCCTCCTCTCGTACTCATCTGCCTCCTCTCTGGTAATAACATATCTTCCTTTTGCTTGATAATCAAAGAAGGCAGGAGCAGGGAGAGTAATACGGACATCACGCCATCTATCAAAAATTAGTCGATACTGGAGAGGTGATTCACTCCTCTCAACAAACTGGTGGTGAACCATAGCATTAAAATCTAGGTAAGCAGGAGGCATTTCAATATCATCCTCACGTATGGTTACACCGAGAAAATCAGCTAAGCGGGTTGCATAAATTCCACCGAAGAAATCTCCATTAAATCTATTATTATGCAACTTACGTGCAACAATGGCTCCCAAATTATAAGATTTATCTCCTAACACAGCACTCCTAAGAATACTAAGGTCAGGGACACACATGTGACATGCTTCATATTTACCATTTTTGCACCTACCTATGAAGAGAGCAAAATAATGTATAGCAGGAAAGTGAATGCTCCCTATGGTAGCTTGTTTTATATCTCTAGATTCCCCCACAGTTATGCTAGTAAGAAAATTTCTAAATTCAGATTTGCGGGGTTCACTAGCACTACCCCATTGTGGAAGTTTGCAAGCAGTGGTAAAATCCTCTAAGTCCATAGTATAAGATTTTTCATAGAGATCAAACAAGACAGTTGGAGAATTACGTGAAGATGAAAATTCAAACCTCCTCACAAAGGTACTGGTGAGATAGTGGTACTGGCGGCACTTTTCTTCCTCGAAGCTCACAAGATCAGCATTACGCAAATATGCGTTAAATTCCTCCTTAATTCCCGCTCGATCCATAAAGTTTTCAGAAGGCCATTCACAAGGACGCACTGGAGCGTCTCTTGGTGGCTCTTCATCAGCATCACGCATTGCAAGGCTGGGCCCTTGCTTTCTTGAAGAACCACCTTGGTACATTTTCCTAAGCATATTTCTTTCTCTGAAAAATTTCTGAAAATTTTTAGTAACTTCAAAATAAAAGTAAGCCAAACTCAATAATATTGGTAGCAACTACTCATACAAGTGCCTAGAGCCTATATCATGCATCAAAACTACTTGGAACCATATAAATTTGACATGCAATCTCAAGAACATGGTCACCTAGGCAGCACAAATTTGCAATGAATAAAGCACTAGAACAAAAACTAATTGGACCAATGGAGGAGTCACATACCAAGGAACAATCTCCCCAAGAAGTTTTGTGAGAGGTGCTTTGAGCAAGGAGATCGAAAATGGCAGCAAAATGAGCTTGGACTCGGGTTTGAGCTGGATATTCGTGTTTGTGGGAGGAAGATGTACTATGTGAGTGCAGGAATAGGTGGAGGAGGGCCACCGTGGGCCCACAAGACAAGGGGCGCGCCCAAGGGCGTAGGGCACGCCCCTGACCCTCGTGGCCAGGTGCCAGCTCCTCCTGCTGTGTTCTCAGTGCCAAATATTCTCAAATATTCCAGAAAAAATCATATTTAAATTTCAGGGCATTTGGGGAACTTTAATTTTTGGGGTATTTTTATATTGCACGGATAATTCAGATAACAGACAGAAAATACTATTTTTATTTTATTTAAAATAAATAACAGAAAGTAAAAGTAGGGTACAGAAGGTTGTGCCTTCTAGTTTCATCCATCTCATGCTCATCAAAAGGAATCCACTAACAAGGTTGATCAAGTCTTGTTAACGAACTCATTCTGAATAACATGGAACCGGAGAAATTTCGAATAACACTATGTTACCTCAACGGGGATATTCACATCCCCAATAATAAGAATATCATATTTCTTCTTGACAGTAGGAAGAGGAAATTCAAAACCTCCAAAAATAGTCGATGGAATTTCTCCAATAGAATTGATACTGTGGACTTGAGGTTGTTTCCTCGGAAAGTGTACCGTATGCTCATTACCATTAACATGAAAAGTGACATTGCCTTTGGTGCAATCAATAACAGCCCCTGCAGTTCAAAAAGGGTCTTCCAAGAATAATAGACATACTATCGTCCTCGGGAATATCAAGAATAACAAAGTCCGTTAAAATAGTAAGGTTTGCAACCACAACAAGCACATCCTCACAAATACCGACGGGTATAGCAGTTGATTTATCAGCCATTTGCAAAGATATTTCAGTAGGTGTCAACTTATTCAAATCAAGTCTATGATATAAAGAGAGAGGCATAACACTAACACCATCTCCAAGATCACATAAAGCAGTTTTAACATAGTTTCTTTTAATGGAGCATGGTATAGTGGGTACTCCTGGATCTCCAAGTTTCTTTAGTATTCCACCCTTAAAAGTATAATTAGCAAGCATGGTGGAAATTTCAGCTTCCGGTATCTTTCTTTTATTTGTAACAATATCTTTCATATACTTAGCATAAGGATTCATTTTGAGCATATCAATTAATCGCATGCGCAAAAAGATAGGTCTAATCATTTCAGCCAAGCGCTCAAAATCCTCATCATCCTTTTTCTTGGATGGTTTGGGAGGAAAAGGCATGGGTTTCTGAACCCAAGGCTCTCTTTCCTTTCCGTGTTTCCTAGCAACAAAGTCTTTCTTATCATAACATTGATTCTTTGATTGTGGGTTATCAAGATCAACAGCAGGTTCAATTTCTACATCATTATCATTACTAGGTTGAGCATCATCATGAACATTATTATTAACATTATCACTAGTTTCAGGCTCATTACTAGATTGTGTTTCAGCATCAGAAATAGAAATATCATTTGGTTTCTCAGGTGTATCAATAACAGGTTCACTAGAAGCATGCAAAGTCCTATCATTTTTCTTTTTCTTCTTTTTAGAAGGACTAGGTGCATCTATATTATTTCTCTGAGAATCTTGCTCAATTCTCTTAGGGTGGCCTTCAGGATACAAAGGTTCCTGAGTCATTCTACCACCTCTAGTCATAACTCTAACAACATTATCATTTTTCTTACTGTTCAATTCATTGAGCAAATCATTTTGAGCTTTAAGTACTTGTTCTACTTGAGTGGTAACCATAGAAGCATGTTTACTAATAAGCTTAAGTTCACCTTTAACATTAGCCATACAATCACACAAGTGTTCAAGCATATTTGAATTGTATTTCAATTGTCTACCAAAGTAAGCATTAAAATCTTCATGCTTAACCATAAATTTATCAAACTCATATAAGCATGGACTAGCAAACTTGGTAAATGGGATTTCAGCTTTGTCATATCTATAGAGAGAATTTACCTTTACTACCTGTGTTGGGTTATCAAGACCATGAATTTCTTCAATAGGTAATGGATTAAGATCATATGTTTCTTCAATAGGCGGTAAATTAAGACCGTGTATTTCTTCAATAGGAGGTAAATTCTTAACATCTTCAACTTTAATACCTTTTTCTTTCATAGATTTCTTTGCCTCTTGCATATCTTCAGGACTGAGAAATAGAACACCTCTCTTCTTCGGAGTTGGTTTTGGAATAGGCTCAGGAAGTGTCCAATTATTTTCATTTGTCAACATATTATTCAATTGAATTTCAGCTTCATCCGGTGTTCTTTCCCTGAAAACAGAACCAGCACAACTATCCAAGTAATCTCTAGAAGCATCGGTTAGTCCATTATAAAAGATATCAAGTATTTCATTTTTCTTAAGAGGATGATCAGGAAAAGCATTAAGTAATTAGAGAAGCCTCCCCCAAGCTTGCGGGAGACTCTCTTCTTCAATTTGCACAAAATTATATATATCCCTCAAAGCAGCTTGTTTCTTATGAGCAGGGAAATATTTAGCAGAGAAGTAATAAATCATATCCTGGGGACTACGCACACAACCAGGATCAAGAGAATTAAACCATATCTTAGCATCACCCTTTAATGAGAACGGAAATATTTTAAGGATATAAAAGTAGCGAGTTCTCTCATCATTAGTGAACAGGGTGGCTATATCATTTAATTTAGTAAGATGTGCCACAACAGTTTCAGATTCATAGCCATGAAAAGGATCAGATTCAACCAAAGTAATTATATCAGGATCAACAGAGAATTCATAATCCTTATCAATAACACAGATAGGTGAAGTAGAAAAAGTAGGGTGAGGTTTCATTCTAGCATTAAGAGATTGCCGCTTCCATTTAGCTAATAATTTCTTAAGATCACTTCTATTATTACAAGCAAGAATAGCTCTAGTAGATTCTTCATCCAGAATATAACCCTCAGGAACAACAGGCAATTCATAAGTATTAGGGGGAGAGTCTTCATCATCACTATCTTCAATATAATTAGTTTCAATAATTTCATTCTCTCTAACCCTAGCAAGTTGTTCATTAAGAAATTCACCAAGTGGCACAGTAGTATCAAGTGTAGAAGTAGTTTCATCATAAGTATCATGCATAATAGAAGTGGAATCATCAGTAACATGCGACATATCAGAACGAATAGCAGAAGCAGGTTTAGGTGTGGCAAGCTTACTCAAAACAGAAGGTGAATCAAGTGCAGAGCTAGATGGCAGTTCCTTACCTCCCCTCGTAGTTGAGGGATAAATCTTGGTTTTTGGATCTCTCAAGTTCTTCATAATGATAAGCATATATAAATCCCAAGT
The DNA here is from genome assembly GCF_003073215.2 of Triticum urartu. Lineage (NCBI taxonomy): Eukaryota > Viridiplantae > Streptophyta > Magnoliopsida > Poales > Poaceae > Triticum > Triticum urartu. The sequence continues at coordinate 28,755,057 of NC_053028.1, read as the reverse complement.
GACTCAAATAATAGAGCTATGCTCCCCGGCAACGGCGCCAGAAAATAGTCTTGATAACCCACAAGTATAGGGGATCGCAACAGTTTTCGAGGGTAGAGTATTCAACCCAAATTTATTGATTCGACACAAGGGGAGCCAAAGAATATTCTCAAGTATTAGCAGCTGAGTTGTCAATTCAACCACACCTGGAAACTTAATATCTGCAGAAAAGTATTTAGTAGCAAAGTAATATGATAGTAGTGGTAACGGTAGCAAAAGGTAATGATAGCAAAAGTAATGTTTTTGGTATTTTGTAGTGATTGTAACAATAGCAACGGGAAAGTAAATAAGCGAAGAATAATATATGGAAAGCTCGTAGGCAATGGATCGGTGATAGAGAATTATGCCGGATGCGGTTCATCATGTAACAGTCATAACTTAGGGTGACACAGAACTAGCTCTAATTCATCAATGTAATGTAGGCATGTATTCTGAATATAGTCATACGTGCTTATGGAAAAGAACTTGCATGACATCTTTTGTCCTACCCTCCCGTGGCTGCGGGGTCCTAACGGAAACTAAGGGATATTAAGGCCTCCTTTTAATAGAGTATCGGACCAAAGCATTAACACATAGTGAATACATGAACTCCTCAAACTACGGTCATCACTGGTAAGTATCCCGATTATTGTCACTTCGGGGTTAACGGATCATAACACATAATAGGTGACTATAGACTTGCAAGATAGGATCAAGAACTCTCATATATTGATGAAAACATAATAGGTTCAGATATGAAATCATGGCACTCGGGCCCTAGTGACAAGCATTAAGCATAGCAAAGTCATAGCAACATCAATCTCAGAACATAGTGGATACTAGGGATCAAACCCTAACAAAACTAACTCGATTACATGATAAATCTCATCCAACTCATCACTGTCCATCAAGCCTACGATGGAATTACTCACGCACGGCGGTGAGCATCATGAAATTGGTGATGGAGGATGGGTTGATGATGACGATGGCGACGGATTCCCCTCTTCGGAGCCCCGAACGGACTCCAGATCAGCCCTCCTGGGAGGTTTTAGGGCTTGGCGGCGGCTCCGTATCGTAAAACACGATGAATCCTTCTCTCTTATTTTTTCTCTTCGAAACCAAATACATAGAGTTGGAGTTGAGGCCGGAGGAGCTCCAGGGGGCCCACGAGGTAGGGGGGCACGCCCTAGGGGGGCAGGCGCGCCCCCACCCTCGTGGCTAGGGTGTGGGCCCCCTTGTCTTCATCTTTTGCAAGGATTTTTTATTATTTCCAAAAAAGATGTTCCGTGAAGTTTCAGGTCATTCCGAGAACTTTTGTTTCTGCACATAAATAACACCATGGTAATTCTACTGAAAACAACGTCAGTACGGGTTAGTTCCATTCAAATCATGCAAGTTAGAGTCCAAAACAAGGGCAAAAGTGTTTGGAAAAGTAGATACGACGGAGACGTATCAACCGTATGAACTATGGTTTGGCTAGAAACCTAAGCTGTCATTTCTTAAAGTTTGGGGTTGTGATGCTTATGTGAAAAAGTTTCAGCCTGATAAGCACAAACCTAAATCGGAGAAGTGTGTCTTCATAGGATACCCAAAAGAAATTGTTGGGTACACCTTCTATCACAGATCCGAAAGGCAATATCTTTGTTGCTAAGAGTGGATCCTTTCTAGAGAAGAAGTTTCTCTCAAAAGAAATGAGCGGGAGGAAAGTAGAGCTTGATGAGGTAACTGTACCTGCTCCCTTATTGGAAAGTAGTTCATCACAGAAATCTGTTCATGTGACTCCTACACCAATTAGTAAGGAAGCTAATGATGATGATCATGTAACTTCAGATCAAGTTACTACCGAGCCTTGTAGGTCAACCAAAGTGAGATTCGCACTAGAGTGGTACAGTAATCCTATTCTGGAAATCATGTTACTAGACCATGATGAACCTACGAACTATGAGGAAGCGATGATGAGCCCAGTTTCCACGAAATGGCTTGAGGCCATGAAATCTGAGACGGGATCCATGTATGGGTACAAAGTATGGACTTTGATTGACTTTCCTGGTGACCGGTGAGTCATTAAGAATAAATGGATCTTCAAGAGGAAGACGGGCGCTGATAGTAGTGTTACTATCTACAAAGCTCGAATTGTCGCAAAATGTTTTCGACAAGTTCAAGGTGTTGACTACAATGAGATTTTCTAAGTCGTAGCGATGCTTAAAAGTCTATCCGGATCATTTTAGCAGTTGCTGCATTTTATGAAATCTGGCAAATGGATGTCAAAAGTGTATTCCTTAATGGATTTCTTAAAAGAAGAGTTGTATATGATGCAACCAGAAGGTTTTGTCGATCCTAAAGGTGCTAACAAAGTGAGCAAGCTCCAGCGATCCTTCTATAGACTGGTGCAAGCATCTCAAAGTTGGAATATATGCTTTGATAAAGTGATCAAAGCATATGGTTTTATACAGACTTGCGGTGAACCTGTATTTACAAGAAAGTGAGTGGGAGCACTACTGCATTTCTGATAAGTATATGTGAATGACATATTGTTGATCGGAAATAATGTAGAATTTCCTGGAAAGCATAAAGGAGTGTTTGAAAAGAGTTTTTCAAAGAAAGACCCTCGATGAAGCTGCTTACATATTGAGCATCAAGATCTATAGAGATAGATCAAATACGCTTGATAAGTTTTTCAATGAGCATATACCTTGACAAGTTTTTGAAGTAGTTCAAAATGGAACAGTCAAAGAAAGAGTTCTTGCCTGTGTTACAAGGTGTGAAATTGAGTAAGACTCAAAGCCCGACCACAATAGAAGATAGAAAGAGAATGAAAGTCATTCCCTATGCCGCGGCCATAGGTTCTATAAAGTATGCCATGCTGTGTACCAGATCTATTGTATACCCTACACTGAGTTTGGCAAGGGAGTACAATAGTAGGTCACCGGATAGCGGTCAAACTTATCCTTAGCGAAATAAGGATATGTTTCTCGATTATGGAGGTGACAAAAGGTTCGTCGTAAAGAGTTACGTCCATGCAAGCTTTGACACCAATCTGGATGACTCTAAGTCTCGATCTAGATACATATTGAAAGTGGGAGCAACTAGCTAGAGTAGCTCCGTGCAGAGCATTGTTGACATAGAAATTTGCAAAATACATACGGATCTGAATGTTGCAGACCCGTAGACTAAACTTCTCTCACGAGCAAAACATGATCACTCTTTGGGTGTTAATCACATAGCGATGTGAACTAGATTATTGACTTTAGTAAACCCTTTGGGTATTAGTCACATGGAGATGTGAACTAATCACATAAAGATGTGAACTAGATTATTGACTCTAATGCAAGTGGGAGAATGAAGGAAATATGCCCTTGAGGCAATAATAAAGTTATTATTTATTACCTTATATCATGATAAATGTTTATTATTCATGCTAGAATTGTATTAACCGGAAACTTAGTACATGTGTGAATACATAGACAAACAGAGTGTCACTAGTATGCCTCTACTTGACTAGCTCGTTGATCAAAGATGGTTATGTTTCCTAGCCATAGGCATGAGTTGTCATTTGATTAATGGGATCACATCATTAGGAGAATGATGTGATTGACTTGGCCCATTTCGTTAGCTTAGCACTTGATCATTTAGTATGTTGCTATTGCTTTCTTCATGACTTATACATGTTCCTATGACTATGAGATTATGCAACTCCCGTTTACCAGAGGAACACTTTGTGTGCTACCAAACGTCACAACGTAACTGGGTGATTATAAAGGTGCTCTATAGGTGTCTCCGAAGGTACTTGTTGAGTTGGCGTATTTCGAGATTAGGATTTGTCACTCCGATTGTCGGAGAGGTATCTCTGGGCCCACTCGGTAATGCACATCACTATAAGCCTTGCAAGCATTGTAACTAGTGAGTTAGTTGCAGGATGATGTATTACGAAACGAGTAAAGATACTTGCCGGTAATGAGATTGAACTAGGTATTGAGATACCGACGACCGAATCTCGGGCAAGTAACATACCGATGACAAAGGGAACAACGTATGTTGTTATGCAGTTTGACCGATAAAGATCTTCGTAGAATATGTAGGAGCCAATATGAGCATCCAGGTTCCGCTATTGGTTATTGACCGGAGACGTGTCTCGGTCATGTCTACATAGTTCTCAAACCCGTAGGGTCCGCACGCTTAACGTTCGGTGACGATCGGTAATACGAGTTTATGTGTTTTGATGTACCGAAGGTAGTTCAGAGTCCCAAATGAGATCGGGGACATTACGAGGAGTCTCGAAATGATCGAGACATAAAGGTCGATATATTGGACGACTATATTCGGACATCGGAAAGGTTCCGAGTGATTCGGGTATTTTTCAGAGTACCAGAGAGTTACGAGAATTCGCCGGGGAGTATATGGGCCTTATTGGGCTTTAGGGGAAAGAGAGAAAGGAGGCTGCGCGCCCCCCAAGGCTTAGTCCAAATTGGACTAGGGGGAGGGGCGGCACCCCCTCCTTCCTTCTCTTATCTTTTCAGTTTCCTTCTGTCCTACTCCTACTACTTGGAAGGGCTCCTAGTTCTACTAGCACTGGTAGAAAAAGGGTCGTTACTAAAGCCTTCCCCTTTAGTCCCGGTTCTTACACGAACCGGGACTAAAGGCCGTCCACGTGGCCGCTGTCTGGAGCTCCACCTTTAGTCCCGGTTGGTAACACCAACCGGTACTAAAGGTATTTTTACGAAAAAAAATGATTTTTTTTAAAATTCAATTTTCAAATTTCTTTATTATTTTTCAATTTAATCTCTAATCACCCCTCATCACTGCTCTATTTAACCTCTAATCTCTAATCACCCCTCATCATTCCAAATCATTTAACTTCCCGGCCGGTCACCCATCCTCTCACTATTCCAGCCTGAGCACGCTTAACTTCCGGGTTCTATTCCCCCTCGTTTCCAAGTCTGCACTTGTTGTTTTCCTGACAATAGTAAGATGTCAATCCTATTAACCCACGGGAGTTTAGATTGAGTATGAAGTCACATGTTTCACTATTTGAGTTTGAAACTATTATTCTAAAAACAATAATTATTTAGTAACACTAATATTTCTTAAATAAGTAGTTTGACCATAGTTTGACCAGATTTCACCAAAATTCAAAAAATTGAAATAATTATTTAGTAACACTAGTATTCTTGAATAATTATGTAGTAACACTAATATTTCTTGAATAAGTAGTTTAACCACAGTTTGATCAAAATTCAAAAAAACGGTAATAATTATTTAGTAACACTAATATTCTTGAATAATTATTTAGTAACACTAATACTTCTAGAATAAGTAGTTTGACCAAAGTTTGACCTAATTTAACCAAAATTCAAACAAAGAAAATGAAATTTGAGCATAATTTTTTTCCTTTTAGAATTTGAGGATTCTAAAATTTTGCAAACAGGCCGTAGGCGGTCAAAATCGGATGCGGATTTTCATGCTGAACATTTTGATATATTATACGGTTTTTTCGACATTGTATGCAAAAGTTATAGCCGTTTTACTTTTTCATGACATTTTTTAGCAAAATATGTCCAAATTTATGTTTTTTAATTTTCCTAACTAGTAGATGTAGTAATATAACTACACCTCAAAGAATTTTATTTCTTGAAGTTTTTATCATTTTATTTTGCTTTTTACAAAACTGAAAAGGCGATCCACGGGGGCGGGGGGTGTAGAATTTGAAAATGGGACCTTTAGTCCCGGTTTGACACACGAACACCCTTTAGTCCTGGTTTGAGATACGAACCGGGACTAAAGGGCATCGCACCCTTTAGTCCCGGTTCGTGTCCTTTAGTCCCGGTTCGTGTCTCAAACCGGGACTAAAGGGCTCATTTGAACCGGGACTAATGCCTTTAGCTGCATGAACCAGGACCAATGCTCACATTAGACCCGGTTCGTGACTGAACCGGGACTAATGGGCTTATTTGGCCCGAATGAAAGCCCTGTTTTCTACTAGTGTAGGAAAGGGGGAATCCTACTCCCGGTGGGAGTAGGACTCCCCTAGGGCGCGCCATAGAGAGGGCCAGCCCCTCCCCTCCTCCACTCCTTTATATACGTGGCCAGGGGGCACCCCATAGACACACAAGTTGATCATTGATCCCTTAGCCATGTGCTGTGCCCCCCTCCACCATAATCCACCTCGATCATATCATAGCGGTGCTTAGGCGAAGCCCCTGCGTCAGTAGCAACATCATCACCGTCATCACGCCATCGTGCTGACGAACTCTCCCGTGAAGCTCTGCTGGATCAGAGTTCGTGGGACGTCATCGAGCTGAACGTGTGCTGAACTCGGAGGTGTCGTGCGTTCGGTACTTGGATCGGTCGGATCGTGAAGACGTTCGACTACATCAACTGCGTTCTCATAACGCTTCCGCCTACGGTCTACGAGGGTACGTGGACGATACTCTTCCCTCTCGTTGCTATGCATCACCATGATCTTGCGTGTGCGTAGAATTTTTTTTAAATTACTACGTTCCCCTTCAAAAAGTTGTTACCTTGTAGATCCAGATCACAACTAATGGGAAAGGTCATAAACAACAACTGAGAAAATGCCGCTTATATAGATTAGCCTGAAATCCACCGGAGCAGATATTGCGGAGCTGACCATGAGCAAACATAGAGGAACCCTCAAATGAAAAACCCGAGCAAACATAGAGAAAGAAAGAAGGAAATATTATGCATGATTGAAGAGGGAGAATGTAGGTAAGATGCTCTATTAGATTTTTTGTTATATTTTTGTGATGTTTCATAGCGTTGCACGTGTATATAATTATCTCTGCCTAAATTTATAGTTCCTTGATAACTTCGAGCATTTATTTGGGGTCTAATATCCTTCAACTTGTATGAGTTTTGATCAAGAGCATGAGGATATAAATTTATATTGACTCGTTCATGTTCAGCTGAAATTCAAGTATGAGGCACATGTATTTTGTTTTAGTGGTACATTGTATTGGACAAGAAAGTATAAGGCGACATTTTATGCGATGAACGCTTTTAGTGGAGCGGTTGCTAGGGCGACAGGAAACCCCTCCTCCGTTGGTTGACGACGATGAGGAACAAGGGATTTATAACGATGGTGGCGAGACAACTGACAAGGTTGAACCAGAGTCAGCGGCTAGCAATAATGGTGAACAACATAAGTTTATTGTTTCATAGCAATGCACGGGCACTCAACTAGTCAGGGGTAATTTCATTACCGCCTCATGCATATACTACCCTATAGCTTCTAATGTTGTTGCATCAGAAGCTGTGGCAATGAGGGATTTCATGCTATTGAAGTGGAATCAAATTCTTTGGAGGTAGTCAATTTTTGCACTAGACATGATCATTAATGAGATGTTGCAACAACAATATATTTGGAAATCTTGGACTTGACCACGGATATAGCAAATTTCAATTTTATGCAATGTTTTAGAGAGGCTAATAGTGTTGTCCATGAACTAGCTCAATTTAGTTTTCATAATAAACTTTCTACTATTTGCGATGGTGATCCCCCTAGTTTTCTCCTTGGTAAACTAACGGATGATGTAACCCATGATGGCCTCTCTTAAAAAAAGCATTTTCTTTTCATTACGAAACAAAGGGCTGATATGGATCAGGGAAAGTAGTTTTATGATACGTCCATTTTGCATCATGCTTTTATAGCGATATTTATTGCATTATGGGCTATTACTTCACATTATGTCACAATACTTATGCCTTTTCTCTCTTATTTTACAAGGTTCACATGAAGAGGGAGAATGCCGGCAGTTGGAATTCTGGGCTGGAAAAGGAGCGATTATTAGAGACCTATTCTGCACAACTCCAAAAGTCCTAAAACTTCACGAAAGTCAGTTTTGGAATATATTAAAAATATTGGGCGAAGAAAGCACCAGAGGGGGCTACTCCTTGTCCACGAGGGTGGAGGGCGCGCCCTACCCCCGTGGGCGCGCCTCCTGCCTCGTGGGCCACCTGGAAGCCCCCCGATGCCCATCTTCTGGTATAAGGTGTCTTTTGCCTTGGAGAAAATCAGGAGGAAGCTTTCAGGAGAAGCGCCACCGTCTTGAGGCGGAACCTGGGCAGAACCAATCTAGGGCTCCGGCAGAGTTGTTCTGCCGGGGAAACATCCCTCCGAGAGGGGGAAATCATCACCATCGTCATCACCATTGATCCTCTTATCGGGAGGGGGTCAATCTCCATCAACATCTTCACCAGCACCATCTCCTCTCAAACCCTAGTTCATCTCTTGTATCCGATCTTTGTCTCAAAACCTCATATTGGTACTTGTGGGTTGCTAGTACTGTTGATTACTCCTTGTAGTTGATGCTAGTTGGTTTATACGGTGGAAGATTATATGTTCATATCCTTTATGCATATTAATACCCCTCTGATTATGAACATGAATATGATTTGTGAGTAGTTACATTTGTTCCTGAGGACATGGGAGAAGTCTTGTTATAAGTAGTCATGTGAATTTGGTATTCGTTCGATATTTTGATGAGATGTATGTTGTCTTTCCTCTAGTGGTGTTATGTGAACGTCGACTACATGACACTTCACCGTTGTTTGGGCATAGGGGAAGGCATTGGGAAGTAATAAATAGATGATGGGTTTCTAGAGTGAGAGAAGCTTAAACCCCAGTTTGTGCGTTGCTTCGTAAGGGGCTGATTTGGATCCACATGTTTCTTGATATGGTTAGGTTTACCTTAATTCTTCTTTCGTAGTTGCGGATGCTTGCGAGAGGGGTTAATCATAAGTGGGATGCTTGTCCAAGGAAGGGCAGTACCCAAGCATCGGTCTACCCACATATCAAATTATCAAAGTAACGAACGTGAATCATATGAGCATGATGAAAAGTAGCTTGACGATAATTCCCATGTGTCCTCGGGAGCGCTTTCCTTTATATAAGAGTTTGTCCAGGCTTGTCCTTTGCTACAAAAAGGATTGGGCCACCTTGGTGCACCTTGCTTACTTTTGTTACTTATTACCCGTTACGAATTACCTTATCACAAAACTATCTGTTACTGATAATTTCTGTGCTTGCAGAGAATACCTTACTAAAAACCGCTTGTCATTTCCTTCCGCTCCTCGTTGGTTTTGACACTCTTACTTATCGAAAGGACTACAATAGATCCCCTATACTTGTTGGTCATCAAGACTCTTTTCTGGCGCCGTTGCCGGGGAATGAAGTGCCTTTGGTAGGTGGAATTTGGTAAGGAAAATTTTATATAGTGTGCTGAAATTTACTGTCACTTGTTACTATGGAAAATAATCCTTTGAGGGGCTTGTTCGGGGTATCTTCACCCTGACCAGTAGAGAAAAGAGTTGCTCCTCAACCTACTGAAAATGTTTACTTTGAAATTCCTTCGGGTATGATAGTGAAACTGCTAGCTAATCCTTTTACAGGAGATGGAACATTACATCCCGATATGCACCTAATCTGTGGATGAAGTTTGTGGATTATTTAAGCTTGCAGGTATGCCCGAGGATGTTATCAAGAAGAAGGTCTTCCATTTATCTTTGAAGGGAAAGGAATTGACATGGTTTAGGCTATGTGATGATATTGGATCATCGAACTACAACCGATTGAAATTGGAATTTCATCAGAAGTTTTATCCTCTGCATCTGGTTCATTGTGATCGTAATTATATATATAATCTTTAGCCTCGCGAAGGAGAAAGTATCGCTCAAGCTTGGGAAGGCTTAAGTCAATGTTATATTCATGCCCCAATCATGAGCTCTCAAGAGAAATTATTATTCAAAAATTTTATGCTCGGCTTTTTCTCAATAATCGATCCATGCTCGATACTTCTTGTACTGGTTCTTTTATGATGAAGACTATTGAATTCAAATGGGATTTATTGGAAAGAATTAAACACAACTCCGAAGATTGGGAACTTGGCGAAGGTAAGGAGTCAGGTATAACACCTAAGTTTGATTGTGTTAAATCTTTTATGGATACCAATGCTTTTCGTGAATTTAGCACTAAATATGGGCTTGACTCTGAGATAGTAGCTTATTTCTGTGAATCATTTGCTACTCATGTTGATACCCCTAAGGAGAAGTGGTTTAAATATCATCCTCCCATTGAAGTAAAAGTAGCTGAACCTATTAAAGTTGAAGAAAAGACTATCGCTTATAATGTGATCCTATTGTTCCTACCGCTTATATTGAGAAACCACTTTTCCCTATTAGAATAAAGGATCATGCTAAAGCTTCAACTGTGGTTCGTAAGAGTAATGTTAAAACTTCTACACCCTCTGAGCTAATTAAAGTTGAACCTGTTATTGCTATGGTTAAGGACCTCTTGGTCGATAATATTGATGGGCATGTTATTTACTTCTGTAATGAAGCTGCTAGAATTGCTAGACCCGGTACTAAAAATAAACATAGACCTGTTGTCGGCATGCCCGTTGTTTCTGTTAAAATAGGAGATCATTGTTATCATGGCTTATGTGTTATGGGTGCGAGTGCAATACCTCATTCCTTATACAAAGAAATTATGCATGATATTGCACCTACTGAGATAGAAGATATTGATGTTACAATTAAGCTTGCCATTAGAGATACTATTTCATCAGTTGGGATTGTTAGAGATGTTGAAGTCTTGTGTGGTAACAGTTAAATGTCCTACTGATTTTCTTCTTCTTGGTTCCCCACAAGATGACTTTTGTCCCATTATATTTGGTAGACCCTTCTTGAATAATGTTAATGCTAGGATAGATTGCGAAAAGGATATTGTTACTGTTGGTTTAGGGGATATGTCTCATGATTTTAATTTTGCTAAATTTCGTAGACAACCCCACTATAAAGAATTGCCTAGTAAAGATGAAATTATTGGTCTTGCTTCTATTGTCGTGCCTCCTAATGATCCTTTAGAACAATATTTGCTAGACCATGAAAATGATATGTTCATGAATGAAAGAAGGGAAATAGATGAAGTATTCTTTAAACAGGGACCTATTTTGAAACACAACTTGCCTGCTGAAATTCTAGGGGATCCTCCTCCACCTAAGGGTGATCCCATGTTTGAGCTTAAACCATTACCTGATACTCTTAAATATGCTTATCTTGATGAAAAGAAGATATATCTTGTTATTATTAGTGCTAACCTTTCAGAGCAAGAAGAAGAGAAATTATTGAAAACTCTGAAGAAGCACCGCGCTGCTATTGGATATACTCTTGATGATCATAAGGGCATTAGTCCCACTCTATGCCAGCACAAAATAAAATTGGAAAAAGACGCTAAACCGGTTGTAGATCACCAACGACGGTTAAATTCTAGGATGGAAGAAGTGGTAAGAAATGAAATACTAAAGCTTCTGGAGGCAGGTATAATTTATCCTGTGGCTGATAGTCAGTGGGTAAGTCCTGTCCATTGTGTCCCTAAAAAGAGAGGTATTACTATTGTTCCTAATGATAAAGATGAATTGATCCCACAAAGAATTGTTATAGGTTATAGAATGGTAATTGATTTCCGCAAATTAAATAAAGCTACTGGAAAGGATCATCACCCTTTACCTTTTATTGATCAAATGCTAGAAAGATTATCCAAACATACACATTTTTGCTTTCTAGATGGTTATTCTGGTTTCTCTCAAATACCTGTGTCAAAAGAGGATCAGGATAAGACCACTTTTACTTGCCCTTTCGGTACCTTTGCTTATAGACGTATGCCTTTTGGTTTATGTAATGCACCTGCTACCTTTCAAAGATGTATGACAACTATATTCTCTGACTTTTGTGAAAAGATTGTTGAGGTTTTCATGGATGATTTCTCCGTGTATGGAACTTCATTTGATAATTGCTTAAGCAACCTTGATCGAGTTTTGCAGAGATGTCAAGAAACTAATCTTGTCTTGAATTGGGAGAAGTGCCACTTTATGGTTAATGAAGGTATTGTCTTGGGGCATAAAATTTCTGAAAGAGGTATTGAAGTTTATAAAGCTAAAGTTGATGCTATTGAAAAGATGTCGTGTCCCAAGGACATTAAAGTTTCACATACCAGCAAAAGAAAAAGTTCTTCTATGATTTAAGACATTACTTCTGGGATGACCCACACCTTTATAAAGAAGGAGTAGATGGTGCTATTAGACGTTGTGTACCTGAGCATGAACAGGAATAAATCCTACACAAGTGTCACTCTAAGGCTTATGGAGGATGCCATGATGGAGATAGAACTGCACATAAGGTATTGCAATTCGGTTTTTATTGGCCTACTCTTTTCAAAGATGCCCGTAAGTTTGTCTTGTCTTGTGATGAATGTCAAAGAATCGGTAATATTAGTAGACGTCAAGAAATGCCTATGAATTATTCACTTGTTATTGAACCATTTGATCTTTGGGGCTTTGATTATATGGAGCATTTCCTTCCTCTAATGGGTATACACATATTTTAGTTGCTGTTGATTACGTTACTAAGTGGGTAGAAGCTATTCCAACTAGTAGTGCTGATCATAACACCTCTATTAAGATGCTTAAAGAAGTTATTTTACCGACGTTTGGAGTCCCTAGATACTTAATGACTGATGGCGGTTCACATTTTATTCTTGGCGTTTTTCGTAAAATAATTGCTAAGTATGATGTTAATCATAGAATTGCATCTCCATACCACCCACAGTCTAGTGGTCAAGTAGAACTGAGTAATAGGGAGATTAAATTAATTTTGCAAAAGACTGTTAATAGATCTAGAAAGAATTGGTCCAAGAAACTTGATGATGCATTATGGGCCTATAGAACTGCATATAAAAATCCTATGGGTATGTCTCCATATAAAATGGTTTATGGAAAAACATGTGACTTACCTCTCGAACTAGAACATAAGGCATATTGGGCCATTAAAGAGCTCAATTATGACTTCGAACTTGCCGGTGAGAAGAGACTATTTGACACTAGCTCACTTGATGAGTGGAGAACCCAGGCCTATGACAATGCCAAACTGTTTAAAGAAAAAGTTAAAAGATGGCATGACAAAAGGCTACAAAAGCATGAGTTTAATGTAGGTGATTATGTTTTGTTATACAACTCTTGTTTAAGATTTTTTGCAGGAAAACTTCTCTCTAAATGGGAAGGTCCTTACGTTATCGAGGAGGTCTATCGTTCCGGTGCCATAAAAATCAACAACTTAGAAGGCACAAATCCAAAGGTGGTGAACGGTCAAAGAATCAAACATTATATCTCAAGTAATCCCATAAATGTTGAAACTAATGTTATTGAAACCGTAACCCCGGAGGAATACATAAGAGACACTTTCCAGAACGTTTCAGACTCCGAAAAGGAATAGGTATGTGGTACGGTAAGTAAACCGACTCCAAAACAGTTCTAATAGCAATTTTTCTCTGTTGGAATATTTAAGAAAATTGGAAAATAATAAGTAGTCAGGGAAGGACACGAGGCGTCCACGAGGGTGGAGGGTGCGCCCCCCTACCTCATGGGCACCTCGTGTGCCCTCCGGACTCTGTTTTCTTGCACGGTACTTCTTTTGGTCGGTAAAAATTCATTATATAATCTCCTGAAGGTTTTGACCACCGTACCATGCAAATATTTCCTGCTTTTGTTTCGAGCTGTTTTTCTAACATATCTAGATCACCATGACGTCTTCAAGCGCCCCCAAGGACAAGTTTTTCGAGAAGGTCATCAACCCCTACCTCGCAGAGGTGTTGCATCACCCTCAAACCATTGAGATGCGTGAGGGGGTGCTGCACATTAGCGATGTTGAGGGACCAAGGAGGACCGGAAGCGTGGAGACAAGACTCGAAGCAATGGAGCAACAAGTTTTCAAGTGCCAGGGGATGGTGGAACGCGGACTCAACGCCAACCACATGGTGATCGCGGAGTTCACCAACAACCACAAGTTGGATGCCAAGAACATTGGGGAGACCATCTTCAATCTTCACGAGAAAATCGAGCACCTCCAGGCCCAGATCTATGACCTGCAAAACCAAAACTGTGAGTATGAATATAGATTCAAGAGGATGAGTTTGGCTGCAGATTTGAGGATCCCGAAGACTCGATCATCCTTCTATGATGGTGAGCCTATGCCTTGGAAGATGGACGACAAGCCTACATCATCAACAACTCCATCATCACCACCTCCGAAGAAAGAGACATAAACACATGGGTATGGGCACTCCCCTTGGCAACTGCCAAACTTGGGGGAGGCGCCCCGGTATCGTATCGCCATCACACTTTTATCTTTACCGTTTTTATTAGTTCGGTCCTTTTGGTTATATCTTGATCTAGTAGAATAATGTTTAATATGATCTAGCTTTGAGTTTTTGTGTTGATCCTTATCTATGTAATCGAGTCCGTGAGCTATATATAATAAAGATTAGTTTTGAGTCGAGGGCTTTGCTATCTTGCTATGGTCTTGATGTAATAAAAAAGGAAAGAATAAAAAGAAATAAAAAGATCATAATTGATCTTATGGAGAGTAATGACTTCACATATAAAGAGTATGATGAATAGAAGTTGTTGAGAGTTGACAAACATAGTTTTGGTCATCGTTGCAATTAATAGGAAGTAATAAAGAAAGAGAGGTTTTCACATATGAATATACTATCTTGGACATCTTTTATGATTGTGAGCACTCATTAAAATATGACATGCTAAAAAGTTGATGTTGGACAAGGAAGACAACGCAATGTGTTATGTTTTCTTATATCCGAAATAAATTATATTGTCATGGATCATCCAACATATTGAGCTTGCCTTTCCCCCTCATGCTAGCCAAATTCTTTGCACCAAGTAGAGATACTAGCTACTTGTGCTTCCAAATATCCTTAAACCCAGTTTTGCCATGAGAGTCCACCATATCTACCTATGGATTGAGTAAGATCCTTCAAGTAAGTTGTCATTGTTGAAAGCAATAAAAAAAATTCTCTCTAAATATGTATGATCTATAAATGTGGAGAAAATAAGCTTTATATGAGCTTGTGATATGGAAGAAATAAAAGCGATGAACTGCATAATAAAGGTCCCTATCACACGTGGCAATATAAAGTGACGTTCTTTCACATTAAGATTTTCTGCATCCAACCATAAAAGCACATGACAACCTCTGCTTCCCTCTGCGAAGGGCCTATCTTTTATTTTTGCATTGTACCTTATACAAGAGTCATGGTGATCTTCACCTTTCCTTTTTACACTTTATCCTTTGGCAAGCACTATGTGTTGGAAAGATCCTGATATATATATCCAATTGGATGTGGGGTTTTCATAAAGCATTATTGTTGATGTTACCCTTGAGGTAAAAGGTTGGGAGGCAGAACTATAAGCCCCTATCTTTCTTTGTGTCTGATTAAAACTTCATACCCATAAGTATTGCGTGAGTGTTAGCAATTGTGAAAGACTAGATGATAGTTGAGTATGTGGACGTGTTGAAAAGCTCTTATATTGACTCTTTCTGATGTTATGATAAATTGCAATTGCTTCATTGACTGAGATCATAGTTTGTTAGTTTTCAATGAAGTTTCTGATTCATACTTTACATTGTGAATAGATTGGTACTCCAGCATAAGAAATCATATGACAGTATATATATGTTGATATTCTAAGAATGATCATAATGCCCTCATGTCCGTATTTTATTTTATCGACACCTCTATCTCTAAACATGTGGACATATTTTTCGATATCGGCTTCCGCTTAAGGACAAGCGAGGTCTAGGCTTGGGGGAGTTGATACGTCCATTTTGCATCATGCTTTTATATAGATATTTATTGAATTATGGGCTATTACTTTACATTATGTCACAATACTTATGCCTTTTCTCTCTTATTTTACAAGGTTTACATGAAGAGGGAGAATGCCGGCAGTTGGAATTCTGGGCTGGAAAAGGAGCAAATATTAGAGACCTATTCTGCAGAACTCCAAAAGTCCTGAAACTCCACAAAAGTTAGTTTTGGAATATATTAAAAATATTGGGTGAAGAAAGCACTAGAGGGGGACCACTCCCTGTCCACGAGGGTGGAGGGCGCGCCCCCTGCCTCGTGGGCCACCTGGAAGCCCCCCTGATGCCCATCTTCTGGTATAAGGTGTCTTTTGACCTAGAAAAAATCAGGAGGAAGCTTTCGGGACGAAGCGCCACCGTCTCGAGGCGGAACCTGTGCAGAACCAATCTAGGGCTTCGGCAGAGCTGTTCTGTCGGGAAACATCCCTCCGGGAGGGGGAAATCGTCACCATCGTCATCACCATCGATCCTCTCATCGGGAGGGGGTCAATCTCCATCAACATCTTCACCAACACCATCTCCTCCCAAACCTTAGTTCATCTCTTGTATCCGATCTTTGTCTCAAAACCTCAGATTGGTACTTGTGGGTTGCTAGTAGTGTTGATTATTCCTTGTAATTGATGATAGTTGGTTTATACGGTGGAAGATTATATGTTCAGATCCTTTATGCATATTAATACCCCTCTGATTATGAACATTAATATGATTTGTGAGTAGTTACGTTTGTTCCTGAGGACATGGGAGAAGTCTTGTTATAAGTAGTCATGTGAATTTGGTATTCGTTCGATATTTTGATGAGATGTATGTTGTCTTTCCTCTAGTGGTGTTATGTGAACGTCGACTACATGACACTTCACCGTTGTTTGGGCCTAGGGGAAGGCATTGGGAAGTAATAAGTAGATGATGGGTTGCTAGAGTGACAGAAGCTTAAACCCGAATTTATGTGTTGCTTCGTAAGGGGCTGATTTGGATCCACATGTTTCATGATATGGTTAGGTTTACCTTAATTCTTCTTTCGTAGTTGCGGATGCTTGCGAGAGGGGTTAATCATAAGTGGGATGCTTGTCCAAGGAAGGGCAGTACCCAAGCACCGGTCCACCCACATATCAAATTATCAAAGTAACGAACACGAATCATATGAGCATGATGAAAACTAGCTTGATGATAATTCACATGTGTCCTGGGAAGCGCTTTCCTTTATATAAGAGTTTGTCCAGGCATGTCCTTTGCTACAAAAAGGATTGGTCCACCTTGCTGCACATTGCTTACTTTTGTTACTTGTTACCCGTTATGAATTACCTTATCACAAACTATCCGTTACCGATAATTTCAGTGCTTGCAGAGAATACCTTAATGAAAACCGCTTGTCATTTCCTTCTGCTCCTCATTGGGTTCGACACTTTTACTTATCGAAAGACTACGATAGATCCCCTATACTTGTGGGTCATCATTTTACAACAAGCCCTTCATTATAAGGGACATCTACAGGACTACTATGAAGCCAACATGATGTGCGAAGACTAGTCCTGGGATGACAAGCAGGGTTGTGACTAAACATATTCTTCATGAAATGAGTCTCTCTTTGAGAAGCGAGGTTCTTCACTTCCTGAATTAGACTTATGTATCGTGTTCGGTCGTGGCCTATAGCGGTAGATAGCTTAAAAGCCGTCAAGCAGTCTAACTGAATTAAAATGAGACGATCCTTCCGCTGTAACACATATGCTAGCACCTCCATGCGAGCTAAGAGTTCGGCTTGTAAAGCATTCCAGTAGTGAACTGATGACACCCACGTATAGGAGATTAATCATAATCCCTTTGATAAGTAAGAGTGTCGAACCCAATTAGGAGCGGAAGGAATTAATAGACGGTTTTTAGCAAGAATTTCTCTGCGAGTTATGTAAGATAATTTTGATAGGTAATTTGATAGTAAGATAATCTGTAGCAAGGTAATAAGTAACAAGGTAGCAAGGTGCGGCAAGTAGCCAAAACCTTAATTATGCAACGGACAAGACAGTGGTAACTTTTACAGTGATTAAAACGCCCTTGAGGACACACGTGAATATCGTCAAGTTATTTTCGCCATGATTCATCGACTTACGTTCATTGCCTTGATAGGTGGCTGGTAACGGTGTCCTAGACTAGTGGGTGCACACCATGTCGACCTTCTAATCATGTGTCGGGCCGAGGACCCATCCACAACTAAAGAATGGGCCACACATGCCCTAGCCATCGGCGTATACAAGATGAATCTTCCGAAGACTTGGCGTACACTTCAAGACGTATTTGAATGCTCGGCATGTTTATCCCTAGATTGTGACCGACCATGTGTAAACCCTATATATATACCCGCGGTGCCTATATAAGCTGAGGGGTTTAGTCTGCAGAGACACATTTTCCAAGACTCAGAGGTTAGAACCCACTCATATGATCTCAAGGTAGATCATCTGTACTTTGTACCACATCCACAATCAATACAATACAAGCATGATGTACGGTTTTATCTCTTAGAAAGGGCTCGAACCTGGATAAAATTGTGTCCCCTTTACTTCCTATTCACCATCGTGCCAAGATCAGCAACTCGGGCCTCCCTACCCGAGATCCGCCGATTTTAGCACTAACATTGATGGCCCATACAGGTCCCGTTGTGCCGTCACAAAGGCCTGATGGCTCATCTTAGAATCAATGAATACAATGGTTGTGGGAGTGCCTTTGTCTCCGGCCAGCTCTTCACCTTCGGCAGCATCATGCTGCACATAGATTCAACCGGTCATCTCGGCCAGGTTGAAAACTTTCCCACATGCCAAACATCAGGTTTGGTAATCCGTAGTATGCCATGGATTCTCATGGCGAGCTTGCTTTTTTCAGGTTGGGTGTTAGACTAGCCCGAGGATCCCACAGACGCCATCGTCTTAGCACCAGATTCAATCTCGGAGCAAACACTTTTCGCTGCCTCGTCACCATGGGTTAATTCTGTTATTATTTATTTTCTATGCTGAAAAGCAATTAAAACCCATGCTTTAATGTCTACTCAAAAGTATCATGTATCTTCAGATTAAATTATGATGTTCATAATATACTAAGGAAATGAGTAATGCTGACATCTTGGGTGATAGCTAGCATGATAGCTTGTGTTCTTTTCTGTACGAATTAGTAGAAGAGTGCAGCTTGCTATGGGATATGATCTTCCTTGGATGCAGTAGCACTTTTGAACTTATACTTACCCTCCTTTCTATGTAGGTCTGCATATAGTAATTTTGTTGTTGATCTCCCTTTCCATGTAAATTTTCTTTGTTTTTTATCTTTAGCCCATTTTTGTAGCAATATAGTTATACTGATTGTTGCACATGGTTGACCAAACTAGAAGACTATTGTTTGGAAGTATATATTTGTTATTCTATACACAATGACATGCTTTTGCTTTTAGTGCATGTTCAAGAAGGAGAAAATAATTTGATTCTCGGTTAATATGTGACTACCTTTCTAATGAGAGTAACTTCGTGTTGCTGAGTTGTCACTATTTGCTTTCCAAAGCTATTGCGCCCATACTGAAAAGGCCATAATGAGAGTGTATATAACATTAGCTTCTCATTTGTTTTACTAATTGCACCACGACTCTAATTATAGCTGCCAACAAGAAGTCCATTGATCTCATATGGCGAGTTGATGATTTTCTTTCCCAATTTTTCATGTGATAATTTTGACAAACCCAAATCTCATTTTTCATGACATGCATGCAAAGTGGAATGGGCCTTTTGATTCATTTCGTAGAATAGTGGCTGCAACTTCGAAGAACAAGTTGTTGAAACTAGGAGAGAGAGAGGGAGAGAGAGAGTAACTTTCTATTACTGAGGGAGCGAGGGAGAGGGAGAGGGTGTGTTACTTCGAAGAATGAACTATCGAAACTAAGATAGGGAGAGATTCATTTCGTATAGTGGCTGCAACTTTGAAGAACGGGCTGTAGAGGGAGGGAGAGATGTTGTAAAAAGAGGTCAGCATTGTCTCCTGGTGTGCATAAGACCGTTTGTAATACACAATTAGTGTTGAGCCACTAGAACATGAGAATGTGTATGCTTCCGTTGCAACGCACGACCATCCTATGAAACTGATTGCAGTCGTGGACACACTTTGTTACCAATGTCATTTGTTCTTATTGTATGGTTTACTATCTCAATAATATGATTTATCGGAAGATAAGAAGAGATAACACAATGTGTAGTGGAGACAAATTGAGAAGTAAGAAGAATGAAAACAAGGGAGGACAAATACAATGCCTTGTATTGTTCAAGGTTGTGCATTCGAGGAGGCACTTGGTCAGAGACAATTTGATCGGTAAGAAGGATGAGAACTTGGGAGGACAAATACAATGCCTTGTCTTGTTAAGGTTTGTGCATTTGAGAAGGAGGCACTTGGAATGGAGAAAAAATTGAAGGAGATGTGGTGGCTGCAAGAGTGATGCGAGAAGGTGTCAAGATTGTTTGGGCCAAAGTCTTAAATTGCATGGTGTGACGCCCCGAGACCGATGCGCCAGGTGTCTTCCAGTTATTCGTCGTCGTTGCCATGTCATTCGCTTGCGTGTGCATCTTGTCATTGCATCATGTGCATTGTATCATCATGTTTTTGAAACTTGCATCGTTCGGGTTCCCCCGTTCTCTCCGCTGTCCGTTCTGAGCCCACACACACTTGCACGCGCCTGTGACACCTCCGAAATATTATTTTATAAGTGGCCGGAAAAATGTTCTCGGAATGGGATGAAAGTTGGCGTGCGGTGTTGTTATGTTGTTAGTAGGTCGCCTGCCAAGTTTCATCGCATTCGGAGTTCGTTTGATAGCCCAACCGTTAAACTATAGCGGCAGTATAGCCGGTCTATCGTCGGACGTTTTCGATCTCCGGAAACAGACGCCGGGCTGCATTCATCCTCTTTCCTCTCAGTCCAACCCATCTACACAGCCCTCTAGCCCCACCTAGGCCTAACCTAATCCTCCGCGCGTCCGGAACCATCCGATCGCAATCGGAGGGCTCCAAATCACCCCCTAGACCCAAACCCTAGCCTCCCTGCTATATAAGGAAGGCCTAGACCACCAGTTTTGGAAACCCCCCTCTCCTTCCTCGTTTTCAGTGCCGGCTGAACCCATCTCGGCCACTTGGCGCCGCCCTGCTCGCGAACCGCCGCCTGCGCCACCGCGTGCAGCCACTCACGAGAGGCCACGTCGCCCTTCAGCCACCCCCCCCCGCGCCAGGCCCGCCGGAGCCCATCCGCGGCCTGGCCCGGGCCGATCTGGGCCCGAGACGCCCTCACCGCGCCTCCGTCGCTTCGCTGCAGTGCCCGCAGCACTGTGCTCGCAGCATCGGGAGGAGGCCGAGCTCCTCTCTCCGTCCAGCCCCGCCACCGGCCGGCAGGCCACCGGAGTCGCCCAACGGCGCCAGATCCAGCAGGCCAATGCCACCGCGCCCCTTCTCCTTTCTTCTCCCTCCGTTTCTCCCTCTCTCTCTGCTCCTCACCAGTGCCGCCGCCCAACAGGAACCACCACCGCCGTGGGAGTTCGCCGGAGCGGAGCTCTCTCGGCGCCGCCCTCGCCTCCCGTCGCTGGTTTCGCCTGGAAACGGAGCCGCCACCTCCGGATCCGTCGTCCTCCGACGCCCTTCGCTTGGCCCCGCCGCCACCTGCTCGCCGGAGCACCGGAGTTGCCGCCGCCTCGCTCGATCAGGAGGTCCCCGATCCACACCTGCCCGTTGACCGTGCGTGGGCCGGCCCATCGCTCCAGCCAGACCCAGCGAACCGACCCAGCCTCCCGAAGCCCAGCCGCTTCTCCGCTTCTGGCCCAGTGGCCCGATGTGAACAGCCCCGTCCAGCCCCTATGCACTGTTGGGCTTGTCCCAGATTCGGTCCAGTGTTGTTTTTTTCCTTTCAGTGAATTTCCTAATATTCTAGAGAACGCCGTTGTACAGTATAGCCCCTAAACTTCATGCATATCCCAACTTCACAACCGTGCATCGGTTTAAAACAAACTTTATATGAAAAATGCTTAGAATTTTGTGTAGATTAATAATATGCCACTTTCATGCATATTAAAAATGTTTAAAATGATGTTTGTTTAAGTTTTGCTTAATTGTCATGTTAAAATGATTTAATTTATAACTAATCAACCGTAGCTCGGATTTAAACAAACTTTATATGTAAATGGGGTAGAAAAATGCCTAGTTTAACATGGTGGCATTAGTTTGCATGTTTAATAACTCTAAAATATGGTTTAGGGCAGAACGGTACCAAATCCATAAATATGCACATGAGTATTTTCCGGACTTGTTGCTTATTGTTCCGGCCTCATTTAAACTTGCCTAGATAGGTAGTTTTACTTTGCTTCACCTCTTGCCATGTTAATCAACATTTAATATTGTTGGGTACATAAACGAGATCGAACTAAATAAACGAATGTGGTGCTTCGTCAATATGCAACTCGTTGCATATTGAGCTTCACTTAATTTGTAGTGTTGTTTGTTGCACTTTGCCATGCCATGCATATTTAAACCGGACATGCATCATACTTGGTTGTGCATCATGCCATGTTTATGTGATGGTTGTTTACTATGTTGTTTGCTTCTTTCCGGTGTTGCTTCTTCGGGTTAGTTCCAATAACGTCGCGTTTGTGAGGATTCGTTCGACTACGTCCGTTTGTCTTCTTCATGGACTCGTTCTTCTTCCTTGCGGGATCTCAGGCAAGATGACCATACCCTCGAAATCACTCCTATCTTTTCTTGCTAGTTGCTTGCTCTATTGCTATGTCTATGCTGTGGTACCTACCACTTGTTATATCATGCCTCCCATATTGCCATGTCAAACCTCTAACCCACCTTGTCCTAGCAAACCGTTGTTTGGCTATGTTACCGCTTTGCTCAGCCCCTCTTATAGTGTTGCTAGTTGTAGGTGAAGATGGAGTTTGTTCCATGTTGGAACATGGATATTTTGTTGGGATATCACAATATCTCTTATTTAATTAATGCATCTATATACTTGGTAAAGGGTGGAAGGCTTGGCCTTATGCCTGGTGTTTTGTTCCACTCTTGCCGCCCTAGTTTCCGTCATACCGGTGTTATGTTCCTTGATTTTGCGTTCCTTACGCGGTTGGGTTATAATGGGAACCCCTTAGCAATTCGCTTTGAATAAAACTCCTCCAGCAAGGCCCAACCTTGGTTTTACCATTTGCACTAACAACCTATCACCTTCCCTTGGGTTCTGCAGACTCAAGTGTCATATTTATTTTAACCCCCCGGGCCAGTGCTTCTATAAGTGTTGGTCCGAAATGGGCAGCCTGCGGGGCCACCTCGGGGAAACTTGAGGGTTGGTTTTACTCGTAGGTTGACCTATCCGGTGTTGCCCTGAGAACGAGATATGTGCAGCCCCTATCAGGATGTCGGCGCATCGGGCGGCTTTGCTGGTCTTGTTTTACCATTGTCGAAGTGTCTTGTAACCGGGATTCCGAGCCTGATTGGGTCTTCCTGGGAGAAGGAATATCCTTCGTTGACCGTGAGAGCTTGTGATGGGCTAAGTTGGGACACCCTTGCAGGGTTATGAACTTTCGAAAGCCGTACCCGCGGTTATGGGCAGATGGGAATTTGTTAATGTCCGGTTGTAGAAAACTTGACACTTAACTTAATTAAGATGCATCAATCGCGTGTGTAGCCGTGATGGTCTCTTTCCGGCGGAGTCCGGGAAGTGAACACGGTGTTGGAGTTATGTTTGAACATAAGTAGTCTAGGATCACTTCTTGATCATAGATTCTCGAACGTGCTTTGCCTTCTCTTCTCGCTCTCATTTGCATAAGTTAGCCACCATATATGCTAGTGCTTGCTGCAGCTCCACCTCACTACCTTTTCCTACCCATAAGCTTAAATAGTCTTGATCTTTCGGGTGTGAGATTGCTGAGTCCTCGTGACTCACAGATACTTCCAAACAGTTGCAGGTGCCGATGATACCAGTGAAGGTGACGCAACCGAGCTCAAGGAGGAGCTCGATGAAGATCGTGTTCGTTGTGTTGTTTCGTTTCCATTTGATCAGTAGTGGAGCCCAGTCGGGGCGATCAGGGATCTTTTGCATTAGGGGTAGTCTTCTTTTATTTTGGTTCCGTAGTCTGACCTTGATTGTATCTGGTTGATGTAATGCTATTCTTATGTATTGTGTGAAGTGGCGATTGTAAGCCAACTATGTATCTCTTTCTTATTCAGTACATGGGATGTGTAAAAATTACCCCTCTTGCGACATGCCTACAATGTGGTTATGCCTCTAAGTCGTGCTCCGACACGTGGGAGATATAGCCACATCGTGGGTGTTACAAGTTGGTATTAGAGCCTTCCCCGACTTAGGAGCCCCCTGCTTGATCGAATCGCTGGCGTTGTTGAGTCTAGAAAAATGTTTTGAGTCTTATAGGATTATATATATCGGAGAGTAGGATTATTTTTACTTCCCAGTCCCTTCGTCGCTCTGGTGAGGCATGCTGACGTAGAGTTTTGACTCTTCTATTCTCAAATTTCACGAATTTTTTTAGGATCACGCGGGTATCTTGGAATCGTTTTGATGGTTTTGTGACGAGAACATTGTTCTTGGTGCCTCCTGACATTTAGGGGTTGTGGCAGTGTCCCGGGGAGTTGAGCTCCGAGGTGTGGTCGTCACAATTTTATCGTTGCAGTTCTGGAATACCTGAGTTTCGCCGACATCGAAAATCTCCTTTATGCAGTTGTTGGTGAGATAACCTCGACGCCACCCAGTACTAGGGCGGGAGTTCGGGAGCATCGCCATAACTCGTATAACCGATGCTTTTCAAAGGTTGAGGTAAATGATTTCCGAAGGTTTCTTGGTTATGTGTTGAAGGATGGATACATTTGGATGTAGGATTTGCTAGTTTTGGGTGAGATATTATGCTTCCCCTGTATCCCCAACACCTGATTGCATAACTGGAAAGTTTCGGGAGTTTATAAGTGGGAATTCAAGTAGCTCTTAGGATACCTTTCCGACAGATGTATGATATGAAATTGGGGTTCGACGTCTAGTGGTCCGCCTATCCACGGTTGGTTTTATAGTGGTCTCGCTGTGTCTTAAAGAGTCCTTGGGTATGCTGACTCGGGGACGCTTCGTATGTCATGTGCACTGCCTTGTACATGATGGTGCTGTACGGTCGAGCCCGTGTGGGCGCCACCATGAAAACTTCGGACGAAATCTCTATCATATGTTTGTTCCGGCTTATTCTGCAAGCCAATCCTTTGTTATGTTTTGAGTTGTGGTATTCAAGTTGCTTCGAAGTCAAATGTTGATTCCATACCTCTTCCAAGTGGTGTTCTCGTATTCCTATGGGAGTACCAATCCTTCATGATAATCGAGATTGTCATGTCAATCCTTTTCAACCGGCATGTTTCTCTTCAAGTGGATCCGATCTTTTTCAACATCCGCAAGATCAACTCTAAGTATTCTCAACGGTGTTTGTTTCATTCGTCCCAAGCTGCCTTTGTTTTTCCCCCCCCCCCCCCCCTTTTTTTTTTAGGACTCGGCTTTCTTAATCAAGTATCCATCTTATGGATGCAAGATCTCTCCATTCTTTTCCGTCAATGTTCTTATCCGGTGATTCTCATGAAGATACTAACGGAGCTTCAAGTTCATCATTCTTCGTTTCTTTTATCTTCTCTGGTAGATTCAAATCTAGTTTTTGGTGTTGATCATATCCCTTCTCCTCGTTTCTAATGCTTTTCCCATGCCGGTGCACCTCATAATCATTCCCCGCTTGCTATTCAATTGTTCCGGAGTGCCGAAGATATCTCGGAAGATTCACGTTTCCATTCCCGATCCGTTCAAGTTATTTCGAGGTTGTTATCTCATTCAAGCCATTTAACTCAACCGGTGCAATCTCTCTTCAAATCATTTCAACGGTGTTTCTCTTGAGTGGTCCCTAACCCACAGGTCTTTTTCCAGGATCTTACCTGACTCTTCTATTTTTCCCGGGGTACTCACAGATTCTTCTCCAAGTTTGACGTAAGAATGAATTATCATCAGTCAAATGCCTTCTCCAAGATCTTTCAAATTCTTTTCACTGTTGGCTCAACCTTCCTATTCGTCATCCCGGAGTATCTCAACAATTCGTGGTGGTGTTTATCGTCGTCATTCTCGGATTTGAAGCCCGAAGAAGATTTCTCTCTCAATCTTGTCCATTCTCTCGAAGATTCGTGATTCTAGCTTGATGCCATCCTCTCATAATTGTTTTTGATTGTGAGAATGCTTTTCACCCTTCCGGAGCAATTCAAGAGTCTTTTCAGTTTGATTCTCCGGAGCCCATCATCTCAGATTTATTCATTCCAGCTTTCAGCTCTCATTCTCTAAATCTTACCGGTGCTTCATTCAAATATTCTCTAATCAGCTCGTGATCTCTTCGTTCTTATGTATCTAAATTCTCTCAAGTATTTTCATTTGTTCTCTAATTCTTCCCGGTGATTCTTTATCTTTACTTCTTTCATTTTCAATTCTTATGGTGGCTATTCAAGATTCTTCTTCCTTCTTTTTCATATCAATTTATTCGTTGTTTCAATCCTACCGGTGGTTTGCTCAAGATTCTCTCCCATGGTTATCATATCAATTCATTCGTTCTTTCCAATCCTACTGGTGGTTCGTTGAAGATTTTCCCAAGTTTGCGCTATTTCCATCTTAATCCTTTCTATGAGAATAAGTAGTATGCCAAATACATTGCTTGTCATCAATCTAAATTGGTGAAGGATACGCATAACATAATTCTTATTCTTGTTTCATCCAAGCATTCTATTTTCTGCTTTCCGGAGTGGTTCATCATATCACATTCTCGGTTCGAGATGCTTTATCTTTTCTTCCGGAGTTCCAAGTTTCCACTTTATCTCATCGCAAAGCTCCATCCTATAATTGCAAGGCTTCAAATCTTATTCTTTTCATCATTCACTTCCTTTTGATCATCCTTTTATTTCCGGAGTTCTTCATGGAGACTCAACATGGTGGTTCATCAAGGATTTAATTCCTTCTCGAAGTGTTCATCGAGATTCTTTTCAGAGGAGCTCAAGTACTCTTTATCTTGCATTTCAAAGTGCAATTCTTTCTAACTTATCTTTTGAGATGGTGTTGTGTCTTTCTTGACAATTTCCCTTCATGTTTCATGATTAAAAATTTGTCAGGAATGAGATATTTAAACCCATCAATCTCTTCATTGGAGTTATCTCGGGTTATATTTCACCTAAAGCTTTCCCTAAGGATCGTTGCTATTTATGGTACTTATAAATGACCCAAGTTCTTCATTTATCCTTCTGGTGAGATAAGCTTCTCATCTCCTTGTTGATGTCAATTCAATCTATTGTTTCCGTTAGTGGCAGAATTTCACCTCAAGTTTTCGAGATGTTTTCCATAAGCCCACAACAAGCTTACTCTTTTCGTTGTTGATTTTCCAACAACTCCGTTCAACTTTTTCGTCGTAAGCATGCTCTTTTGATTTTATTTGCGAGAGTTGTCATTCGTCTTCTCCGTTCTTTTTCTTTCCAACCATCTAGTTTTCCATTCATTTGTTTTGGAGGCATTGTGATGTTGCTCTCTTCACTCGTCATCTCGGATTGTCAGGACCATGTTCTTCTCGTGCTTATCCTTTTAACCGGAGTGTTGTACCCTCTTCTCAAGTTCTTCCCATTCTGTTAAGTTTTGCCTCCATTCTCAACCGGAGTGCTGTCCAAATTATATCATTCTTAATCCTTCTCTATCTTGTTTTAACCGGAGCGGTTTCAATATATATCTTGCCCTTCAACCTCAAGGTTTTTCGCAATGTTCCTTGTTCCTCTTTTCTAACGGAGGTTTTCAACTTTGTTCATCTTCGGTCTATTCTGTCTTTCAATTGTTTAACCTCTCAAGGTTCTTTGGTTTCACTCATTTGTCAAAGAAGCAACTTAGTTTTACTTCTTCTCTTCCTCTTCTGTTTCCCTCCGGTGCCATCCTAGATCTCGGGACGAGATCCTCTCGTAGTGGTGGAGTGTTGTGACGCCCGGAGACCGATGCGCCAGGTGTCTTCCAGTTATTCGCCGTCGTTGCCATGTCATTCGCTTGCGTGTGCATCTTGTCATTGCATCATGTGCATTGCATCATCATGTTTTTGAAACTTGCATCGTCCGGGTTCCCCCGTTCTCTCCGCTGTCCGTTCTGAGCCCAGACACACTTGCACGCGCCCGTGACACCTCCGAAATATTATTTTATAAGTGGCCGGAAAAATGTTCTCAGAATGGGATGAAAGTTGGCGTGCGGTGTTGTTATGTTGTTAGTAGGTCGCCTGCCAAGTTTCATCGCATTCGGAGTTCGTTTGATAGCCCAACCGTTAAACTATAGCGGCAGTATAGCCGGTCTATCGTCGGACGTTTTCGATCTCCGGAAATAGACGCTGGGCTGCATTCATCCTCTTTCCTCTCAGTCCAACCCATCCGCACAGCCCTCTAGCCCCACCTAGGCCTAACCTAATCCTCCGCGCGTCTGGAACCATCCGATCGCAATCGGAGGGCTCCAAATCACCCCCTAGATCCAAACCCTAGCCTCCCTGCTATATAAGGAAGGCCTAGACCACCAGTTTTGGAAACCCCCCTCTCCTTCCTCGTTTTCAGCGCCGGCTGAACCCATCTCGGCCACTTGGCGCCGCCCCGCTCGCCAACCGCCGCCTGCGCCACCGCGTGCAGCCACTCACGAGAGGCCACGTCGCCCTTCAGCCACCCCCACCGCGCCAGGCCCGCCGGAGCCCATCCACGGCCCGTCCCGGGCCGATCTGGGCCCGAGACGCCCGCACCGCGCCGCTGTCGCTTTGCTGCAGTGCCCGCAACACTGTGCTTGTAGCATCGGGAGGAGGCCTGGCTCCTCTCTCCGTCCAGCCCCACCACCGGAGTCGCCCGACGGCGCCAGATCCAGCAGGCCAATGCCACCGCGCCCCTTCTCCTTTCTTCTCCCTCCGTTTCTCCCTCTCTCTGCTCCTCACCAGTGCCGCCGCCCTACAGGAACCACCGCCGCCATGGGAGTTCACCGGAGCGAAGCTCTCTCGGCGCCGCCCTCGCCTCCCGTCGCTGGTTTTGCCCGGAAATGGAGCCGCCACCTCCGGATCCGTCGTCCTCCGACGCCCTTCGCTCGGCCCCGCCGCCACCTGCTCGCCGGAGCACTGGAGTTGCCGCCGCCTCGCTCGATCGGGAGGTCCCCGATCCGCACCTGCCCGTTGGCCGCGCGTGGGCCGGCCCATCGCTCCAGCCAGACCCAGCGAACCGACCCAGCCTCCCGAAGCCCAGCCGCTTCTCCGCTTCTGGCCCAGTGGCCCGATGTAAGCAGGCCCCTCCAGCCCCTGTGCACTGTTGGGCTTGTCCCAGATTCGGCCCAGTGTTGTTTTTTTCCTTTCAGTGAATTTCCTAATATTCCAGAGAATGCCGTTTTACAGTATAGCCCCTAAACTTCATGCATATCCTAACTTCACAACCATGCATCAGTTTAAAACAAACTTTATATGAAAAATGCTTAGAATTTTGTGTAGATTAATAATATGCCACTTTCATGCATGTTAAAAATGTTAAAAATGTTGTTTGTTTAAGTTTTGCTTATTTGTCATGTTAAAATGATTTAATTCATAACTAATCAACCGTAGCTCGGATTTAAACAAACTTTATATGTAAATGGGGTAGAAAAATTCCTAGTTTAACATGGTGGCATTAGTTTACATGTTTAATAACTCTAAAATATGGTTTAGGGCAGAACAGTACCAAATCCATAAATATGCACATGAGTATTTTCCGGACTTGTTGCGTATTGTTCCGGCCTCATTTAAACTTGCCTAGATAGGTAGTTTTACTTTGCTTCACCTCTTGCCATGTTAATCAACATTTAATATTGTTGGGTACATAAACGAGATCGAACTAAATAAACGAATGTGGTGCTTCGTCAATATGCAACTCGTTGCATATTGAGCTTCACTTAATTTGTAGTGTTGTTTGTTGCACTTTTCCATGCCATGCATATTTAAACCGTACATGCATCATACTTGGTTGTGCATCATGCCATGTTTATGTGATGGTTGTTTACTATGTTGTTTGCTTCTTTCCGGTGTTGCTTTTTCGGGTTGGTTCCGATAACGTTGCGTTTGTGAGGATTCGTTCGACTACGTCCGTTTGTCTTCTTCATGGACTCGTTCTTCTTCCTTGCTGGATCTCAAGCAAGATGACCATACCCTCGAAATCACTTCTATCTTTGCTTGCTAGTTGCTCGCTCTATTGCTATGCCTATGCTGCGATACCTACCACTTGCTATATCATGCCTCACATATTGCCATGTCAAACCTCTAACCCACCTTGTCCTAGCAAACCGTTGTTTGGCTATGTTACCGCTTTGCTCAGCCCCTCTTATAGCGTTGCTAGTTGCAGGTGAAGATGGAGTTTGTTCCATGTTGGAACATGGATATTTTGTTGGGATATCACAATATCTCTTATTTAATTAATGCATCTATATACTTGGTAAAGGATGGAAGGCTCGGCCTTATGCCTGGTGTTTTGTTCCACTCTTGCCGCCCTAGTTTCCGTCATACCGCTGTTATGTTCCTTGATTTTGCGTTCCTTACGCGGTTGGGTTATAATGGGAACCCCTTGACAGTTCGCTTTGAATAAAACTCCTCCAGCAAGGCCCAACCTTGGTTTTACCATTTGCACTAACAACCTATCACCTTCCCTTGGGTTCTGCAGACTCAAGGGTCATCTTTATTTTAACCCCCCGGGCCAGTGCTTCTCTAAGTGTTGGTCCGAAATGGGCAGCCTGCGGGGCCACCTCGGGGAAACTTGAGGGTTGGTTTTACTCGTAGGTTGACCTATCCGGTGTTGCCCTGAGAACGAGATATGTGCAGCTCCTATCAGGATGTCGGTGCATCGGGAGGCTTTGCTGGTCTTGTTTTACCATTGTCGAAATGTCTTGTAACCGGGATTCCGAGCCTGATCGGGTCTTCCTGGGAGAAGGAATATCCTTCGTTGACCGTGAGAGCTTGTGATGGGCTAAGTTGGGACACCCTTGCAGGGTTATGAACTTTTGAAAGTCATGCCCGCAGTTATGGGCAGATGGGAATTTGTTAATGTCCGGTTGTAGAAAACTTGACACTTAACTTAACTAAAATGCATCAACCGCGTGTGTAGCCGTGATGGTCTCTTTCCGGCGGAGTCCGGGAAGTGAACATGGTGTTGGAGTTATGCTTGAACGTAAGTAGTCTAGGATCACTTCTTGATCATAGATTCTCGAACGTGCTTTGCCTTCTCTTCTCGCTCTCATTTGTGTAAGTTAGCCACCATATATGCTAGTGCTTGCTGCAGCTCCACCTCACTACCTTTTCCTACCCATAAGCTTAAATAGTCTTGATCTCGCGGGTGTGAGATTACTGAGTCCTCGTGACTCACAGATACTTCCAAAACAGTTGCAGGTGCCGATGATACCAGTGTAGGTGATGCAACCGAGCTCAAGGAGGAGCTCGATGAAGATCGTGTTCGTTGTGTTGTTTCGTTTTCAGTTGATCAGTAGTGGAGCCCAGTCGGGGCGATCAGGGATCTTTTGCATTAGGGGTAGTCTTCTTTTATTTTGGTTCCGTAGTCGGACCTTGATTGTATCTGGTTGATGTAATGCTATTCTTATGTATTGTGTGAAGTGGCGATTGTAAGCCAACTCTGTATCTCTTTCTTATTCAGTACATGGGATGTGTAAAGATTACCCCTCTTGCGACATGCCTACAATGCGGTTATGCCTCTAAGTCGTGCTTCGACACGTGGGAGATATAGCCGCATCGTGGGTGTTACACATGGGCCTTTGCACTTGTGGTGGTGGAACCGGTGCACGCCTCCCCTTAAAGCGGTGGTGGATCGACACTAATATTGGGGGAGGGGATCAGAGCGGGGCGGTTGCGGGGGATTCGTCCTTGGAGGTCTGTGGGGAAGTATGGTGTGAAGGATAGAGGGCACCATGGTGAAGTTTAGGTGTGAGTCATCTAGTGTTAAGGAGAGCGCTCCAACAAGAAATGTCCCGCTACGTCAGGAACTGGGCGGGAAAGGGAGAAGGTGATAGGAAGAGAGAAGGGTGCGTCGTGGGGTGGGGTTTTGTGTTGGGCCCCCACGCTGGAGATGACATGGAGGATAGTTCGGACAACCATATTTCTCCATCACATATGGTCTGGGTTTGGGGGAGCTCAAACTGCCTAGATGGTTGAATTTTGGGGAGCCCACTGGACACCCATACATGCCCGGACGTATGAGGGAGAAATGAGCTTCGACCTTAGAGACGACCTTAATGATTCTTAGCCCATAGCAACGGACGGGCATTCTACTAGTAACAGTAGACGCGGTGTTTACCTAGGTTTGGACTCTCTCGAAGAGGTAATACGCTACGTCCTGCTTCGTTTGCAGTGATTTGCATGGTGTACAAAGTACAAATGATCTACCGCGAGATTGTATGTGAATGAATCCGTCCTCTACGACCCTAGCACCTCGGTTTATATAGATACCGGTGATGTCTAGGGTTACAAATAAGTCGGTTGTATCTAGGATCAAAGATAATAAAGACTATACCATGTGACACATGTGATAAGCAATCCAAACTACTCCAAAAGATAACGGAGATTATCTCAAAACCTTGGATACATGCCAAGTCTTAAGACCTTGGCCCAACCCAAAGGACCGGTAACCGAAATGCCGAGTACCTCCTGATCCATGACTCCATCAATATGCGGTCTCACGTAGTCAACCAATAGATCTGTTGACTCTTTTTCTTCCAATGTATTTTTGGACAGCTTGAAATTCATTTGGTTGTGGTTGTAAGCTATTTATTGTGATGTAAAAACTATGTGACCTTTTATTTTTTGTATTTATATGCATAGATTGTCTAAATTGTAAAAAATTGGCAAAAACCGACCAAACGGACCAGGTGCATCGACCGATTGGATGCACTACTAGTAGCCATGAAAACACGGACGCATCTAGCGAGCGGCGGGCACCCACTAGCGCTTCTGGGCGGCCTGCTTTTCAGAAGACTTTCTGTTCCTTCATCCCAATTAGGAAACCTGATTCTAAAATTACTGTAATTCAAAAGTGCTAAAAAAGACACTGCTAATTAATCACCCTTATATGGTCTTTTCTCACGTGATGAATGCCCATATGTTGCTGCATTAATGTTTCTCATGTTTGTCCTTCGTGTATTAATTTTTGGTTTTCAAAATTATAAAAAATATACCTTCTAAACCGCGTGTCGGAATTCAGATTCGTTTTCACCGTTGAAACCTTCGCGACGTGCTCTTCAAAAGTAGATCCCGCATGTGGATGTTTCGACAAACTAATCTTCCTGCCAACTAAATATCAATATATGTGCAACTAGAGTACATTGCCGCGCCAACTGAGTATATGTGTGTGCCAATAGTCCTGCCAACTAAACATCAATGTGTGTGCAACTAGACTACATTGCCATGCCAACTAAGCATATGCGTGTGCCAATAGCCCTGCCAACTAAACATCAATGTGTGTGTAACTAGACTACATTGCCGTGCCAACTGAGCATATGCGTGTGCCAATAGCCCTGCCACTAAACATCAATGTATGTGCAACTAGATTACATTACAAGCCAACTGAGCATATGTGTGTGCAATTAGACTACATTACAAGCCAACGAACGAGGGTTGCACATCGACTACTAGGTAGTTGGTCGGGACAGTAGACTAGTTGCACAACAAAGTTATCGTGGTTGCTAGATTGCAATCTCATAGGAAGTTGAATCATACAGATCCACAAAATAGTTTTGGAAAAAGTTGCACGATGTAGTACTAAAGTTGTACCATATAGCATTAAAGTTGACATCGAAAAAAATTCGTCGAAATGTACCCATGGGGGATCGACTTTCAAAGATCTTGTCGCAAGAGTTCCAGCAGTGAAAACGGATTTAAATTTCGACGAGCGGTTTGAAAGATATGACTTTTTAAAATTTAGAACTCCAAAATAAATGTGTATGGATCTGTTCTTTTTGAAATGGGGTAATCAGTGTGTTTGCATTTAATACTAACAGCCACATACATTAGAAGACACAAAAATTAACACATAGATGCCCAAATGATGCGCGTGCACATGGAAGAATTTGGGTAAAAACACAGACGAAGGCGGACGAGTCGCTCCTACAGCTGAGCTAAATGGACAAAAAAGACCAAATCCGTGTTCGAGATAAAAACTCTGGTTAGAGGAGATAGGAAAGGTTCAGGGGAAGGCTATGATGCGTGAGCAAGGATCCTGTTAGCCACGAGCTTGCCCGGAAGAAAAACAAAAACAAAAACAAAAACAGCAGAGTCGAAACCCTAGGCCCAGCGAGCCGAGCCAGCGAAACCCAGCCGCCGCAACCGCACCTAAACCCTAAGGCCCAGCCCATCCCATCTCCTCCTCCTTTTCTCCCCACAGCTCGCTCTCCCGCCGTCGCCGCAGTCTTCTTCCTCCAGCACCCCCGCCCCCTCCAAGCCTCCCCAAACCCCGCCCACTTGCCGCCAGCGCCAGGCGCGCGCGCTCGAGGGTGGGCATGGCCGCCAAGGGCGGCGGCGGCGGCGGGGTGGGGACGCTCAAGTCGACCTCCATCAACGGCGTCAAGCTCTACTCCGTCACCGGCAAGAACTACGTCGCCCCATGGGTCCTCGCCAA
Source organism: Triticum urartu (assembly GCF_003073215.2). Lineage (NCBI taxonomy): Eukaryota > Viridiplantae > Streptophyta > Magnoliopsida > Poales > Poaceae > Triticum > Triticum urartu. The sequence continues at coordinate 28,720,614 of NC_053028.1, read as the reverse complement.
GAAGAAGCGCTCCCTCCGCAAGGACGCAGGCAAGCCACCGCCCCCCGACTTCAGAAATCCCCCCCTTGGTCCTTGCTTGCTCCTCTGTCTGTCTGCTTTTTATCGATTCACTCATGGTGCCGTTGCTGCTTGCTTGCTTGATTTCTCTCAGAGTACCAGCGCCGGCTGGAGCTGATCCATGACCTCAGGTTCGAGACCGCCACCACCAGGATCAAGGTCACCCCCGACGGCCAGTACGTCATCGCCTCAGGTATACACGCAACCAAAGCACTCCTTGTTTCCAGTCGGTGTCAATGTTGCCGTGATATGAAGAAAAAAAATGCTAAGTAATGTAATTCAGAAGGATGATAAATAGAGTGCCACGTTAGCCTAACAAACGTTGAAGGAATTAGTTTGCCAACTCAACTCAACATAGATTGTGTGAAGGTGTAGTCTTTATGCGGCATGCCTTCAGCACCCAACCCACCATCTGCAATTGAGATTTGGTCCTCACTTCACCTGGAGGAGTTAGCCCAGCAGAGCGAACCGAGCTTGAAATATAAGACTTGCTGGTGTGGGTCGGAATAGTTTAATTTGTTTGCTTCTAAGAACGCAAAGCGATTCCAGCTCTGGATAGTCGTGCTAGTCATAAGGTGGTAAGGAAATTATCCATATGTAGTTCACTCTTTGTAACTTATAGCTTTAAAAATTATCCATATGTAATTCTCATGCCTTGTATTTTCCAGGTATTTACCCCCCACAAATGAAAGTCTTTGAGTTGAAGGAATTGTCAATGAAGTTTGAGAGGCACATGATCTCAGAAATTATTGATTTCGAGGTACTTATAGTTTAATATAGTGAAACATATGTCTTCTCAACTGCTGGGCAGTCTTCTTTAATATTCTATTCTTGAAAACACAGGTCACGCGTTATTTAGCTGCTTTAATGTTTTCGACGTAACAAACTTGATTGTATCTTTCTTTAGGTCCTTGGTGATGACTACTCAAAACTTGCGTTCCTGTGTGCTGATCGTTCTGTATGCTTGCATGCGAAGTACGGAAGCCATTATAGCGTGAGAATTCCAAGGTTAGTTTGTTCTGTCATCTAATATTTCTTTAGTTTCCATTTCATTGCTTTTCTGATATATATAGCTTGTCCTGTTATATATCATTTTTAGTTACAACATATTGTTTGATGTATGCTACTACTAGTACTCCCTCCATTTGTAAGTTTTTGCCTGTTGTCTTTGACTTGAGCTCGTCAAGGTTTATCCACCAATAGTTTTGTAAGTATGTGTTGTTTGGTTTGAACAGAGAAGTTCTGTGTTGGATGATAACAGCCAGTGATACCATGGCGATGAGGAGTTTGTATATAGTCCTTGCTTGTCCTAATATTAAATTTACATACTGATATTATTATCCATATTAACAGAATGGGAAGGGACTTGGCCTATGATTGCTGGTCTTGCGACTTGCTATGTGCTGCTTCGTCATCAGATCTGTATAGAATCAACTTAGAGCAGGTCAGATTTGAGTCCTTGATTATTCATGAATATAGAGTTATTTGGTTATCCATAGTCTCTCACATAATTTACGTGACACTGCTAGTACACAACTAATATTAAGTAAGTATAAGCAGGTTATTTTGAATATAAAGCCACTGTGCATAGAGCCGCAGTGATGCCTTTTCTTGTTATGCTTCCAGTCTTTCTAGAATAAACATGCACACATTTTAAAATTGTAAATTTTGCAGGGAAGGTTCCTCGCATCCCTTTCTTCCCAATCTCCGGCAATAAATGTGGTTACACGGAGGTAGTTCTTTTTTATGGACTCTTGTCTTTGGAGTGAAATTCTTATTGAGTATTGTTAACCTATCATTGTTTTCGGTGGTACTCCCAGTATGATACATGGGCTTGTTGCTTGTGGTGGTGAGGACGGTGCGGTTGAATGCTTTGATATGAGGAGGAAGTCTTCTGTTGGCAGAATTAATACAGCTTCTTCTTCTGAAGATGTTGACCAGGTATCTTATTGTGCCTTATCAGCAACTTGCTAGTAATAATACACTAATACTGCAACTTTTTGACATTGTATTGGTGATTCTTATGCTTCAAAACTGCAGGAGGTCACGTCTTTGCAGTTCGATGAAAATCAAGGGTACCTTCTGGCAGTAGGGAGCAGCATAGGAAAGGTTCGATTCATCATCTGCTATGTTCTTATTATTTGATTTTTACAGCAGGAAACATTTGAAGTTTTTATTATTCCATCTGACATTATCCAGTCAGAACTAACAAGCAGTGATCTCATTGATTTGCAATGCATAGAAAATTTGGCGTTATTTCTATTTCTAGAATGATTCATGTAGTTTTACTTCATTTGTCTTATGTTACTGTGCTAAACATGTAATATTTGTTCAAATTGTGCACTTGCTTCTGATAGCTACTCCCTCCATCTGGAAATACTCGTTGGAGAAATGGATGTATCTAGACGTATTTAGTTCTGGATACATCGATTTTTCCGACAAGTATTTCCGGACGGAGTGAGTACTTGGTATCTTTTATTTCAAAAAATATGATCTGCCATTGATTATCTTACTACGAGTTTAAAGGTAATTGTGGCTTGGTAGCCTCTTTTTTTTTCCCCGAAGTCATGTGATGACTGCTGATTTTGTTGTGTACTCATTGGCTGGATGAAAGGATCATCCTGTCTAACAAACTAATAATGCTGATAATCTAATTTCTAAAAATTACGATATTCAATTTGTTTGCTGCGTTTGGATTTCCTGCAGGTATCTATATATGATATACGCATGTCTTCGCCTCTGCGAGTCAAGGATCACATGTAAGATCTGTATATTTTTATTACGGGAAGAAATTTGTTTGCTTGTTATGCAAGATCAGTTTCAAACATTTTTTTCTTTAGATTCCATTAGGAATGTGTGAATTTATCGGATTGAAGGAAAGAAAACATCCATATCACTACATGTTGGGTTTCTGACGAGATTCCCCTGTGTTCCTTCATTCCAAATGGGACCTTATATTTCTAATATCATGTTATCCCGGTCATACAGAACAGTACCACTTGGAGCTGATATAAATACACCTCTATGCCTTCTAAATGTGTATTCTGTGTTCATTGGAATCTTGCAACTCCAGATCAGAATAGGCTTTATACAGAAGGATATCAAGCTCGATTAAATCCTAAATAGCTGATCATTCTTTTGTTAGATATTGTACTCTTCACTAAGCATGTAACAGGTTTTTTTTATTTATTGCAGGTATGGCAGTCCAATTTTGAATATCAAGTGGCACCAGACACTTAATTCTTCAGAACCTAAACTGATAACTGCTGATAAGCATATAGTGAGAGTTTGGGATCCTAATACAGTGAGTTCCATCCTTCTCTGAGTAGTGCTAGACCTCATTTTTTCGTGGGTGGCATTGACTTCTTTGTTAGATGATGATGGCCTCATCTCACTATTTCCTTTTTAGGGAAACAACATGACTAGCATTGAACCTGATAATGGCTCTATCAATGATGTTTGCATCTTCCCGAATAGTGGTTTAATGCTATTAGCTCTGGACAACAGCCAGATACCTGCCCACTTCATTCCTGCACTTGGCCCTGCTCCAAAGTGGTGCTCACATCTTGATAACTTAACTGTGAGTGAATTCTCCCCATTAGTCTTTTGGCTAGTGTAGTAAACCTTGCCTTGACATTTCCTTGTGTCATATATACTCAAACAGGAGGAGATGGAAGAGAAACAAGAAAACACATTATATGATGATTACAAGTTTTTGACTGAAGAAGAGATGGAACGATTGGGTCTCTCTGAGTACAAAAACAGTGATGCTGTCAGAGCACATTTACATGGATACGTGATACGCTACGATCTATATAAGAAGGTACCTTTCTGTTCATATATTCATGGTACTGCAATTTACTTGAACAGTTCAGGTAGGGTTGCTGTCAACTACCCACCTGAATTTCCAACATGAGGACATTTTATTCTGTACACAGTTTGTCTTTGTAAAAATAGTTTCTATATATAAGTCTGACAACATAGTTTAACATAAATGTGGACTTCCTATATCTATTTGTTGTCGGTGGATGGATCGAAGAAAAGAACACTTCATACATGCTATTTACTAGGATCTGTATTTCTCTCCAGCAACGGGCTAAACTTCATATTGCTGATTATGAGACTCTTCAAAATGACATGAAGGCCAAGAAACTAGCAGACCTAAGGAAATCTCGTATAACGGTAATGTTTGCTCATCTGTTCCTTGTATGTATTATATCTGGCATCTGTCAGTGTGTGATCCTTACCGTACCTAATGAGTGCCAATATTAATTTACTCGTGCAGCAAGTTGTTAAAATACCAAAGGCTAACCGGCAACTTTTGGACGATATACGGACAGCGGAAGAGGAAATAGATGCTGATGTGGAGAATGCTAGTAAATCAAGCATCAGGAAGAAGAAAATGAAACTAGATATGAAAAAGGCATTGTTGACTGATCCGCGTTTCCAAAAAATGTTTGAAAATAAGGTATGCATTCCAGTTTCCAACTTGATTTTTGAATCAAATTTCTCATACCCAAATTTCTCTTTCAAAACCATGACAGTATCACTTGCTTGTTTTTGGCCAAAATACCATTTTCTTACAAGCGTGTCAAAGAGCCTAATCCCATCAGATCTAGTATGGCTATCTGCAATCTTTGCAAAAAAAGTGTAATTTTGCAGAACAAATTCTTAAACGTGTGGTAGTGTGTATATCTAAAAGAAATTACTCTTTTCTTAGGCAATGTAGATGTCAGATCTTTTGTTGCTACTCCATCCTTTCATGGTACCCTGATAATGTGATGTTTTTGTGGTAGTTCTAAGCCGTGACAAAGTTTTGTCAGGTCAACTCTATTATGCATTTCATGTTTGTACCTTGATGTTTTCCTGATCGTGTACTGTCTTGATGCTTATTCAGCTATGTCACTGTTTCATTTGAAACTGAAAGCTTGTATATCTGTATGCATGCTAGCATTGTTGATAACATAATATCCTTGGATTTGTGTATTCTGTACACAATTGTTCCTCATCCACAGTACTATGTATGAGAAACTGAGTGTAGAAGAGAGGTTCAGCTAAAACCAACACATGGTTTAAGAAAAGAGGCTAAAACCAGTACATTATCATAACTTTGTTTACAGTGCCCAGTGCTCCACAGCATGAATCATGTCCTGTCTCTGCTTTTTAACTACAAATCACATTTTAAGCTAATTGTTCCTAAATTGGTAATCATGTGTGATTTTCTAATTCATCGATCTTATGTGCAGGATTATGAAATTGATGTAAATTCAAGAGAATATCAAGCAATCCATCCTCAACTGGCTACAAAGGAACCTCATCTAATCGAGGAACATTTCGAGAGTGTTAGTGAAGACGAAGAAGAACAAGATGCTGATTCATCTGATGCGTCAGCGGAGTCTGACAGTGACAATGACACGCATAATTCAAAGCGTATAAGGTGAGATCTCATCTCATTTTGGTTACGGTGAACTGTGTTGTATGTAAGCTTTTTTCTTTTTGCGGAAAGCTTCTGGGAGTGTCAATTTTAGATTACCTCAGAGTATCCAGAATGTATGTATGAATCCATCCCTACTAAATTGGCTGTACTGTCTGTCATATACTCTTATTTGCTGAATTCTTGCTCACCAGAAACATGCTAATGCGGAAATCTTACAGGTTGTATGAAGTGAAGGATGGACGCCATGCCGAGGCATTTTTGAACAGTGTCTCCCTTGGCAATGAGGAAGCTGTGCCCATTGGGGACAGGGTAGCCGCACTCGAAAGGAAACAGAACTCGCGTGCACTCGACAAGGTGAAGTACGGGCCCGGTGGCTCACGGGAGATCTCCTTCAACCCTAGGAGCTCAAGAAGGCGCACCGAAGAAGACGAGCACAGCGAAGAAGAGCAGAAAGACTACAAGAGGAGAAGCGTGCAGTCCCTGGGGTTGAAGCAGAACAAAGCCGAGTTCTATTTATTCGGCGGACGTGGAGGCAGAGGAGGCGGGGGTGGTCGCGGCGGGGGAGGCGGAGGCGATGGGGGGGGGGGGGGGGGGGGGGGGCGTGGCAGGGGAGGTGGAGGCAGAGGTGGAGGTGGTGGTGATTTTGGGGGCGGAAGTGAATTTGGAGGCAGAGGTGGTGGTAGGGGCGGTGGCGGGGGGGGGGGGGGGGGTATGAGTGGGGGTGGGGGGGGGGGCAGGAGCAGAGGAAGGGGTAGGGACTGAGCACCCTCTGTTTGCATGACCCACTTGAAGGTCGCTGCGACATTTCGGCTGTCGAAAACACCAAGATGGCGTGAGATATTGAAATCCCGAGGCACATCGCTGCGACATTGAACGGCCCTCCTGGCACACACCTTGTAATCCCCTGATCAGTGTAAAACCGTATCCCGCTTTTACGTAAGAGTTAGGATAGTGCTTCCAAAAGTTTGGCAGCGAGAAATTTTGACTGATGTTTCATTATATGGTTTGGTAGGAATTCTGGATGGCTTTTTGATGAGAAGAACCATGGCACAGAATTACCCTGTTCTCTGTCTGGCCTGGTTACATGTTAACTTCCAAAGAGAGAAGATGGCATGTTGAGTTTTCTGTGATTCTGCTTGTGTTCATTCGTATATGCTGGATGCCTTGCTATGGCCTATAATGCTATGGTTGTTGCACGTTTGAGATGGTGCGGTGTCCCATGGTTCGTGTGTTGAATAAGTGTTGGGAGATAAAACTATTCTCGTGTTAACCACTTGGGGAAAAAACTTCTGCATCTAAAAATGCATATAATCCTATTTTATTTTAAGAAATAACATGCTTTATTGATCGAAGCTCATAACTAAAGGGATACAAATAATATTGTGAGGTGAGCCCAACCATACATGGCGCTGCCGATTTAAAGAAAAACATGTGTTTTATTACAAAAATAAAATATATAAAGACCTAGCAGTGTGCCTGGGCTATCAGCCTTCGGTGTTGCAGACACAGACATTTCCTTCACCAAATCCCTACCAAAATCCATTTTCTTCGCATCTAAACCCTTCTTCCCAATCCGCAAACCCCACTTCTCAATCCTCAAAGACTATCTGATTGCAAGATATAGCTGCTGAGGGTTTTATCTTCAAATCCTGGCAAAATTCCTTTCGCATCTGAATCCTTCTTTCCAATCCGCAAAGGCTATATCTCGCTTACTGCAAGATCCAGCTGCTCATGGTTGTATCTTTGTTTAAGTTTGTATTTAATTTAAATTTATGTTTTTGTTTAATTAATTATTCTCCTTTCCTTTTCTTGTTTTATGTATTTTTATGATTTCTATTTACGTTTACCTTTTTTGCTTTTCCATTTTTATTTTCTATATGTCTTTTAACATTTTTTATTTTTTGTTTCTATATAATTTTACAATTACGTGAATATTTTAGTGATAAAACTAATAATAACCTTTCAAATATATAGTACTCCATCTGTTTCAGAATATAAGCTGTATAGATTTCCGTGCAAGTCAATCATTTGAATGTTTGACCAAGATTATAGAATAAAATAACAATATCTGCAATACCTAGTAGATAAAATATGAAACTACTTTTTATGATGGATAAAATGATGTAAATTTTGTATTGTGAATGTTGATATATTTTTCTAAAAACTCGATCAAACTTGCACTCGTTTGACTTTTCAAAAGTATATTGTTGTAAAAAATCGCACACCCCTTGAGCATGACTCAAGACGTCGTCACCCCACAGGTCCACATAATCTATTTCAACACAACACCACGAGGTCTTCTCCCCTCCCCCCTCTCTCCCTTCGTGTGCGTGTTAGTGTGTTTGTTTCATAATTGCAATAAAATGACAACACATTAAGGACTAAAGTGATAGCCCAATTCCAACATATTATCCACAATATTCTCATGATATGCAAAAGTTGAAAAGCTTATGAAAACAAATAAATAATTGATTGGTTGCAAATTATAGTTTGCTCCTACATTAAAAGAACCAACTAACTATGCATGATCATGTTTCTCCAACAAAAGATTAGGTAAACGCTGGTGTTCGGTTCTACGAAAATGGTAAAAAATAATCATTAAAGTACTTTAAAATTGTAAAAAGGAAAAATTAAAACACATGTGCTTTGATACTTTGATTTACCGGAAAATCATGTATTTTACGACAACGGAAGAACCAACCGCTCTGGAATAGATGCATAATTGAGGAACTTCCTGGCGTAACACCCCCGGGTAAGACCAGATGAATGTCTCGAGATTGAGTCAATCTTGTCATGTTTAGAATATTAATTATAATCTCTAGATCCTTTAATTAATTGTTTGTACAATAAAACAACAGCTACACTTGGGTCCCATGATCTTGAATATAGTAGTTTGTGTTGGGAGACGATCGATAATCTTCTCCTTTCCAGATGTATGCATTCCAACCAGCTATTGCTAAAAAATGTACTCCCTCCGTCAATACAAAATTAGTACAGAGCTGAGTCACTTATTTTGAAACGGAGGAAGTATATTCCAAATGATAAATTCCTATGACTAATTGTAGCACAACGCATGAAGCAAACGTCAAAAGGAGGAATCATGTAGAGTGGCGAGACGTGGGGACTTATTCGGAGCACGACCACACGGTCGAGAGGGTAAGGGCAATAATTCCCATAAATTTGCTCTCCTATATCTCGAAACGGGGACTCCCTTGAGAAGATTCTAAGATTTCTTCAACTCGAGAAGCTTTCAGGCCCGACGAGATGGGCATGCTGTGGTCCCGTCTTCAAATCATCCCTTAGCTCGCAAAACGATCTTATATTACCGGACAGAGGGAGTATAACATATCGTATTTTGGTCTTATACTACCTCCGTTTTTAAATACATATAAGTCTTTTTTAAAGATTTCAATATAAACTATATATAGACATATTTTAAATTGCGGATTCATTCATTTTGCTCCGTATGCAGTCCCTTGTTGAAATCTCTAATATATTTAGTTCACAGCAACAACGAACAACAAGAAAAATCACTCGAATCTCAGTCTGAATCTACTGTATGAATTACGAACTGACCCCTGTACAAGTTATCACCTTATTTTATTAGGCCCGGCCCAGTTAGCCTGTTGGCGGGCGACGAACCCTCTCCTCCTTCCCATTCCCTTCCCCAGTCACCCTGTCCGCTCGCCGCCGCCGCCCGACTCACCGAAGAATATACCAGCGCGCGCGCGCGTGCTCTCTCCTCCCCCGTATCCGCCCGAGCCCTCGATCCAGCCCCGCCGCGATGCTCTCCCTGTCGAGGACGCTCGCGAGGCGGCTCTTCTCCACCGCCGCCGCGCCCGAGGGCGCCGCCGCCGCCGCCGCCTCGACGCCGCTGGCGAGGAAGGCGCAGAACCCCCTCGAGGAGTTCTTCGAGGTCGAGCGGAGCACCCAGGACGACCAGCCCGCGCCCCACTACGGTACGTGTGTCCCTCCCTCCCTCCCGCTCGCCCCCAACTCACTTTTCCACCCCAGTGTTGTAGTGTAGACGGAATGGGCAGAGACTCTAGTTTGTTTGCTTAGTGGGCACCCACTCTGTAACGCCAATCAGTACCGGAGTTTGATGCTCATGTATCTCTTCTCACGTGGCGTTGCGGCCGCGGTCTGCGCGGTGGCCATATAGAGCGCCGGAAACGATGGCGACATACTGGAAGGCGGCTCTGCTCGCTCGCGCCGCCGCTGGCGTTGGGTGGGTCCATCGGCGGCGGCTGGACAGGAGAACCGGAGATGGGGAGGCAGGCAGATAGATAGATAGATAGATAGATAGATAGCCGCTGTAGCGTTATCATCCATCACAGAGGATTTCCACCGGAATCGAATTTGTATCAGGCTGGGGTCTCATACCATGTTATTAGATTAATTACAGAGTAGCCAAAACAAACATGTTTTAACCGTATCAGTTAACAATGTAATCAGATCAGATTACGTTACAAAGGTATGAGACAGGCACCGTCCATAGTGTCTGGTACTTTGCAATGATTCTAAATTTTGTCATGGTGGTGTGTAAGGTCATGCCATAGCACTAAGATTTTTGCGTCTCTCAGGTGTGATGTTTTCTTTTTTCTTTTATTTTTGAAAGGAGGTGTGATGTTTTCTGCTTTCAGCAAATGAATTTACGCGTCATTCTTGTCAAGAAAGCTTATGGGTGTCCCCTTTTGTTTCATTAATTGGCAGGTCGTGGCTGGAAGGCTTCTGAACTGCGCCTCAAGTCTTGGGATGACCTTCATAAGCTGTGGTATGTCCTTCTAAAGGAAAAGAACATGCTCATGTCTCAACGCCAGATGCTGGCTTCAGAGAGCATGCGTTTCCCAAATCCGGAGCGCATTTCCAAGGTATATCTGCTGCCACAACCTAACACCATTCCTCAAGCAGTTAACTGCTTATTACTGCATATTTTGGTTCTCTGTCAACATAACCATGTCCACCTGCAACAATTTGTGATTTAATCAACTAATTTTATCATACTTTTTGTAAGATGTTTTCTCACCCCATGTGTGGATGGCAAACTATATATGCCCACTGCCAAATAAAACTGGTGTATTTCTGAACCTCTGACATCTCTATTTAATCAAATATTTTACATACTTGCACATTTTCTGCTAGTTAATAGAACTGCAGTTGGCTCTAGTTTCATGATGAATTAAAAGTCACATTGGCTGTTCTACTGGCCCTGTCAAGTTGTTCCATGGAGTGACCTAAATAAGTTGTGCTATATTCTCGATTCTTCATGAACTTTACTGTCCTTGAATATCATTGGTTCTGATAACCAAACCTTGTCATCAAAGATACTGTCTAGTGCGCAGAAACAATGGGCTTTGTGATAAACTAAACTACAGAATTGCTATTTTTGCGGCTAACAGAATATTTTTATTTCGCCTGTTTTGTAAATTATGCTGCACGTACATACTGGAAAACAAATCAGTTTTGCAGAATTGGAGAAAATTTAATGAAATCACGGGTGTCTTGGTCATAGTGCTGAACATTGGTCACTGCATATTTTGGTTCTCAGTCCACATAACCATGTCCATGTGCAACGAATTTTGATTTAATCAAATAATTGTAACATACTTTTTGTTTTGCTCATTCCACCTGTGGATGGCAAGCTATGCCCACTGCAAGTCAAATTGTTGTATTTCGGAACCCCTGCTATCTCTATCTAATCACATATTTATGATACTTGCACATTTTTTGCTAGTTAATAGAATTACAATTTGGTGGCTCTAGTTTCATGATGGATTAAAAGTCAGATATACCATTGGTTATTCTACAGGTCCTGTTAAGTTACTCCATTGCGGTCTTTTTGAGTCTTCATTTAACTTTATTGTCCTTGAATATCCTTGGTTCAGACAACCAAACTGTGTAACCAAAGAAGCCGTGTAGTCTGCACCTAGTGTTTTTTGCTCCCAAATATTGGCCTTCATGATAAATTGAAGCACAGAAGTACCTCTTTTGCATCAGTGAAATAATAAGGTGCATGGACATGCTGAAAAACAATTTGTTTTTGCAGAATTTTTAGGGAAAATTTATGAAACCATGGTGTCGTGGGGACGGTAACTACTTTTTTTTCTTCAAAATGATAATTCATTGGTAGTGTTCAAAACGTTGGTGCAGCCTGGTCACTTGTTAATGTTATTTTGCGTTGAGCACTGGGTGCTTACTTTTCAAGACATAATGGGGGAAGAGTTAGTCAACTACATCTTGTTGATGATCTTTTCAATCTGGGTCTATGACCTGCTTTATAGGCTAGCATTTCCTCCATGTGGTTCTTGTCAAGTGTCGACGTGACCCGTTCTTTCTTGTCATGAGCATATTTTTTTGTTCAAGACATCTTTTCTGTTAGGACTCTGTTTAGCGCTGGGTACATGATTTTCAGGAAATAGTGAGTAAACAGTTAGTCAACAGTATGTTGTTGGTGATCTTTTCAGTATGGAGATATGACCTGCTTTCATAGGGTACCGCGGCCCCCATTTGATTCTTGCCAAGAGTCAACAACAGGACTTGAAAGTTACTTACCAGCGCGCACATGAGTGTCGTCTTATTTCCAATTCATCTTTTCTGTTCCTTAGGCGGCAGAACCTGACTCGCCCCGCTATTGTTTGTTTGTTTGTTTGTTTCAGGTGAAGAGATCGATGTGCCGGATCAAGCACGTGCTGACGGAGCGGGCCATTGCGGACCCTGACCCGAGGAGGACTGCGGAGATGAAGCGGATGATCAACGCCATGTGACCGACCCACGCCGCGCCACGCTACTACTGTCCGTAAGCAGCAGCCGTAGCAGAATTAGCATCTATCTAGTGGAAAGAACGAATTTGCTCGCTTTCCCTTCTTGTGTTGTATGCCTCCCCCCGTGAGATGCATAAGACCAGCAATCCTTGAGAATCGCCCCCGACAGTTCCCCAGATGAACGTCAATGGACTTGTGTTGGAATAATCGCAACCGTCCTTTTTCTTTGTGTGTGTGTGTGTGTGTGTGTGGCAAAGTACCATCCGGCTGTTTGTTTGCACAATGTGTTATGGATGTCCATTGGTTTCATTTCTGGCTCTGCGTAGCCAGAGCTTCGTTTTCAGTCGGCCATTCATTCATTTAGTCGTGCAATGTTTTTGTTTATCATGTGAATGCAGGACAGGAAATGTGTCCTTGTGTCCTTGTGTCTTGTGTCCTTGTGTCCTTCCATCACTATCACGCACTACTATCATCGCTTGAGCAGCACTTGTCAGTATTGGGCAAATCGTCAACATTTTTCAATTTCATGGACACTTCTACGAATTTTTGACATTTTCTAAAATCAAGAGCATTTTTTGAATTCATGAACATTTTATACTATTTGCATTTTTTAAAACAATTTTCTTGAATCGGCGAACAATTCTAGAATGGACGAACATTGTTTTGGAAATTGGTGGAACAATTTTTGAAATTTATGATCATTTTTTTGATTTAACGAACATTTTTTAATTTCATGAACATTTTTTGAAATGCATGATCATTTTTTGAATCAGCGAATATTTTACGAATGAGTACACTATTTTGTAAGTCACGAACAATTTTTGAATTTTCAGGATATTCTTCTGTTCATGAACATTCTTTGAATAGGCAAAATTTTGTTCAATTTCATTAAAATTTATTTAATACATGAATTTTATAAAACTCATGAAC
>NC_053028.1:28570151-28706429 GCF_003073215.2 Triticum urartu | reverse complement strand
GGGATCTAGGCTAGCCGCCACCCCTAGGGGTGGAAACCCTAAAGGGGGCGCAGCCCCTCCCCTTCCCCTATATATAGTTGAGGTTTGGGCTGCTCATAACACGCGAGTTCCTCTCCTCTAGATGACGCAGCCCTGCATCTCTCCTTCCTCCTCTCCCGCGGTGTTTGGCGAAGCCCTGCAGGATTGCCACGCTCCTCCACCACCACCACGCCGTTGTGCTTCTGCTGGATGGAGTCTTCCCCAACCTCTCCCTCTCTCCTTGCTGGATCAAGGCATGGGAGACATCACCGAGCTGTAGTGTGTTGAACGCGGAGGTGCCGTCCGTTCGGCACTAGGATCTCCGGTGATTTGGATCACGACGAGTACGACTCCTTCAACCCCGTTATCTTGAACGCTTCCGCTTAGCGATCTACAAGGGTATGTAGATGCACTCTCCTCCCCTCGTTGCTGGTATCTCCATAGATAGATCTTGGTGACACATAGGAAAATTTTGAATTTCTGCTACGTTCCCCAACACTTGGAGGAGGAACCTGCGTTGCAATGCCAAAGACAATCTGTGCGCCGGACTCATCGTCATTGAAGCCTGGTTCAGGGGCTACTGAGGGAGTCCTGGATTAGGGGGTGTCCGGATGGCCGTACTATACCTTCAGCCGGACTCCTGGACTATGAAGATACAAGATTGAAGACTTCGTCCCGTGTCCGGAAGGGACTTTCCTTGGCGTGGAAGGCAAGCTTGGCGATACGGATATGCAGATCTCCTACCATTGTAACCGACTTTGTGTAAGCCTAACCCTCTCCGGTGTCTATATAAACCGGAGGGTTTTAGTCCATAGGACAACATACACAACAACAATCATACCCTAGGCTAGCTTCTAGGGTTTAGCCTCTCCGATCTCGTGGTAGATCTACTCTTGTACTACCCATATCATCAATATTAATCAAGCAGGACTTAGGGTTTTACCTCCATCGAGAGTGCCCGAACCTGGGTAAAACTTCGTATCCCTTGCCTCCTGTTACCATCCGGCCTAGAGACACAGTTCGGGACCCCCTACCCGAGATCCGGCGGATTTGACACCGAACATATCCTTATTCCACTAAGGATAATTTTGACCAATGTCCAGTGATCTACTCCTAGATCACTATTGTACTCCCTTGCCAAACTCAGGGCAGGGTATACAATAGATCTGGTACACAGCATGGCATACTTTATAGAACCTATGGCTGAGGCATAGGGAATGACTTTCATTCTCTCTCTATCTTCTGCTGTGGTCGGGTTTTGAGTCTTACTCAACTTCACACCTTGTAACACAAGGCAAGAACTCCTTTGACAGTTCCATTTTGAACTACTTCAAAATCTTGTCAAGTTATGTACTCATTGAAAAAACTTATCAAGCGTCTTGATCTATATCTATAGATCTCGATGCTCAATATTTAAGCAGCTTCACCGAGGTCTTTCTTTGAAAAACTCCTTTCAAACATTCCTTTATGCTTTGCAGAATAATTCTACATTATCTCCGATCAACAATATGTCATTCACATATACTTATCAGAAATGCTGTAGTGCTCCCACTCACTTTCTTGTAAATACAGGCTTCACCACAAGTCTATATAAAACTATATGCTTTGATCAACTTATCAAAGTGTATATTCCAACTCCGAGATGCTTGCACCAGTCCATAGATGGATCGCTAGAGCTTGCATATTTTGTTAGTACCTTTAGGATTGACAAAACCTTCTGGTTGCATCATATACAACTCTTCTTTAATAAATCCATTAAGGAATGCAGTTTTGTTTATCCATTTGCCAGATTTCTAAAATGCGGCAATTGCTAACATGATTCGGACAGACTTAAGCATAGATACGAGTGAGAAACTCTCATCGTAGTCAACCCTTTGAACTTGTCGAAAACCTTTTTGCGGCAATTCTAGCTTTGTAGATAGTAACACTACTATCAGCGTCCTTCTTCCTCTTGAAGATCCATTTAATCTCAATGGCTTGCGGATCAATGGGCAAGTCAATCAAAGTCCATACTTTGTTCTCATACATGGATCTCATCTTAGATTTCATGGCCTAAGCCATTTCGCGGAATCTGGGCTCATCATCGCTTCCTCATAGTTCGTAGGCTCGTCATGGTCAAGTAACATGACCTCCAGAACAAGATTACCGTACCAATTTGGTGCGGATCTCACTCTGGTTTACCTACGAGGTTCGATAGTAACTTGATCTGAAGTTAACATGAGCATCATCATTAGCTTCCTCACTAATTGGTGTAGTAATCATAGGAACAGATTTTTGTGATGAACTACTTTCCAATAAGGGAGTAGGTACAGTTACCTCATCAAGTTCTACTTTCCTCCCACTCACTTCTTTCGAGAGAAACTCCTTCTCTAGAAAGGATGGATCCATTCTCAGCAATGAATATCTTGCCTTCGGATCTGTGATAGAAGGTGTACCCAACATTTTATTTTGGGTATCTTATGAAGATGCACTTCTCCGATTTGGGTTTGAGCTTATCAGGTTGAAACTTTTTCACATAACCATTGCAGCCTCAAACTTTAAGAAACGACAACTTAGGTTTCTTGCCAAACCATAGTTCATACGGTGTTGTCTCAACGGATTTAGATGGTGCCCTATTTAATGTGAATGTAGTTGTCTCTAATGCATAACCCCAAAACGATAGTGGTAAATCGGAAAGAAACATCATAGATCGCACCATATCTAATAAAGTACGGTTACGACGTTCGGACACACCATTACACTTTGGTGTTCTAGGTGGCGTGAGTAGTGAAACTATTTCACATTGTTTTAACTGAAGGCCAAACTCGTAACTCAAATATTTTACTTCTGTGATCGTATCGTAGAAACTTTTATTTTTGTTACCATGATTCTCCACTTCACTCTGAAATTCTTTGAAGTTTTCAAATGTTTCAGACTTGTGTTTCATCAAGTAGATATACTCATATCTGCTCAAATCATCTGTGAAGATCAGAAAATAATGATACCTGCCGCGAGCCTCAATATTCATCGGACCACATACATCAGTATGTATGATTTCCAACAAATCTGTTGCTCGCTCCATTGTTCTGGAGAACGGAGTATTAGTCATCTTTCCCATGAGGCATGATTCGCAAGCATCAACTGATTCATAATCAAGTGATTCGAAAAACCCATCAGCATGGATTTTCTTCATGTGCTTTACACCAATATGACCTAAACGGCAGTGCCACAAATAAGTTGCACTATCATTATTAACTTTGCATCTTTTGGCTTCAATATTATAAAAATGTGTATCACCACGATCGAGATCCAACAAACCATTTTCATTGGGTGTATGACCATAGAAGGTTTTATTCATGTAAACAGAACAACAATTATTCTCTAACTTACATGAATAACCGTATTACAATAAACATGATCCAATCATATTCATGCTCAATGCAAACACTAAATAGCATTTATTTTAGGTTTAACACTAATCCCAAAAGCATAGGGAGTGTGTGATGAGGATCATATCAGTCTTGGAACCATTTCCAATACACATCATCACTTCACCCTTAACTAGTCTCTGTTCATTCTGCAACTTCCGTTTCGAGTTACTATTCTTGGCAACTGAACTAGTATCAGATACTAAGGGGTTACTATAAAAATTAGTAAAGTACACATCAATAACATGTATATTAAATATAGCTTTGTTCACTTTGCCATCCTTCTTATCCACCAAACACTTGGGGTAGTTCCGCTTCTAGTGACCAGTCCCTTTGCAGTAGAAGCACTTAGTCTCAGGCTTAGGTCCAGACTTGGGTTTCTTCATTAGAGCAGCAACTTGTTTGCCGTTCTTCTTGAAGTTCCCCTTCTTCCCTTTGCCCTTTCTCTTGAAACTAGTGGTCTTGTCAACCATCAACACTTGATGTTTTTCTTGATTTCTACCTTCGCCGATTTTTGCATCGCGAAGAGCTTGGGAATTGTTTTCGTCATCCCTTGCATATTATAGTTCATCACTAAGTTCTACTAACTTGGTGATGGTGACTAGAGAATTTTGTCAATCACTATTTTATGTGGAAGATTAACTCCCAACTGATTCAAGCGATTGTAGTACCCAGACAATCTGAGCACATGCTCACTGCTTGAGCTATTCTCCTCCATCTTTTAGCTATAGAACTTATTGGAGACTTCATATCTCTCAACTCGGGTATTTACTTGAAATATTAACTTCAACTCCTGGAACATCTCATATGGTCCATGACGTTCAAAACGTCTTTGAAGTCCTGATTCTAAGCTGTTAAGCATGGTGCACTAAACTATCAAGTAGTCATCATATTGAGCTAGCCAAACGTTCATAACTCTGTATCTGCTCCTGCAATAGGTCTATCACCTAGTGGTGCATCAAGGACATAATTCTTCTGTGCAGCAATGAGGATAAACCTCAGATCACTGATCCAATCCGCATCATTGCTACTAACATCTTTCAACTTAGTTTTCTCTAGGAACATATAAAAATTAAACGAGGAGCAACATCGCGAGCTATTGATCTACAACATAGATATGCTAATACTACCAGGACTAAGTTCATGATAAATTAAAGTTCAATTAATCATATTACTTAAGAACTCCCACTTAGAAAGGCATCCCTCTAATCTTCTAAGTGATCACGTGATCCAAATCAACTAAACCATAACCGATCATCACGTGAAATGGAGTAGTTTTCAATGGTGAACATTACTATGTTGATCATATCTACTATATGATTCACGCTCGACCTTTCGGTCTCAGTGTTCCGAGGCCATATCTGCATATGCTAGGCTCGTCAAGTTTAACCTGAGTATTCTGCGTGTGCAAAACTGGCTTGCACCCGTTGTAGATGGACGTAGAGCTTATCACACCCGATCATCACGTGGTGTCTGGGCACGACGAACTTTGGCAACGATGCATACTCAGGGAGAACACTTTTATCTTGAAATTTAGTGAGAGATCATCTTATAATGATACCGCCGAACTAAGCAAAATAAGATGTATAAAAGATAAACATCACATGCAATCAAAATATGTGACATGATATGGCCATCATCATCTTGTGCCTTCGATCTCCATCTCCAAAGCATCGTCATGATCTCCATCGTCACCGGCATGACACCATGATATCCATCATCTTGATCTATATCAATGTGTCGTCACATGGTCGTCTCGCCAACTATTGCTCTTGCAACTATTTCTATCACGCGCATAGCAATAAAGTAAAGAAATTATTTGGCGCTTGCATCTTATGCAATAGAGAGACAACCATAAGGCTTTTGCCAGTTGTCGATAACTTCAAGAAAACATGATCATCTCATGCAACAACTTCTATCTCATCACGTCTTGACCATATCACATCACAACATGCCCAGCAAAAACAAGTTAGACGTCCTCTACTTTGTTGTTGCAAGTTTTACGTGGCTGCTACGGGCTTAGCAAGAACCGTTCTTACCTACGCATCAAAACCACAATGATAGTTTGTCAAGTTGGTGCTGTTTTAACCTTTGCAAGGACCGGGCGTAGCCACACTCGGTTCAACTAAAGTTGGAGAAACTGACACCCGCTAGTCACATGTGTGCATTGCACGGCGGTAAAACCAGTCTCGCGTAAGCGTACGTGTAATGTCGGTCCGGGCCGCTTCATCCAACAATACCGCCGAACCAAAGTGTGACATGCTGGTAAGCAGTATGACTTATATCGCCCACCACTCACTTGTGTTCTACTCGTGCATATTACATCAACGCATAAAACCTGGCTTGGATGCCACTGTTGGGGAACGTAGCAATTTCAAAAAAATTCCTACGCACACGCAAGATCATGGTGATGCACGGCAACGAGAGGGGAGAGTGTTGTCCACGTACCCTCATAGACCGAAAGCGGAAGCGTTAGCACAACGAGGTTGATGTAGTCGTACGTCTTCACGATCCGACCAATCAAGTACCGAACGCACGGCACCTCCGAGTTCTGCACACGTTCAACTCAATGACGTCCCTCGAACTCCGATCCAGCCGAGTGTTGAGGGAGACTTTTGTCAGCATGACGGCGTGGTGACGATGATGATGTTCTACCGACGTAGGGCTTCGCCTAAGCACCGCTACGATATGATCGAGGTGGATTATGGTGGAAGGGGGCACCGCACACGGCTAAGAGATCAAGAGATCAATTGTTTGTGTCTTTCGGGTGCCCCCTGCCCCCGTATATAAAGGAGTGGGGGAGGGGGAGGGCCGGCCCTCTCTATGGCGCGCCCTAGGGGAGTCCTACTCTCACCGGGAGTAGGATTCCCCCTTTCCTAGTAAAACTAGGAGCCCTTCCAAGTATTAGAAGTAGGAGGGAAGAAAAGGGAAGGGAAAAGGAGAAGGAAGGAAGGGCCCCCCCCTCCCTAGTCCAATTCGTACCAGCCCATGGGGAGGGGTGCAGCCACCCTTTGAGGCCTTTCTCTCCTTTTCCGTATGCCCATTAAGGCCCAATACGAATTCCGGTAACTCCCCGGTACTCCCGAAAATACCCGAATCACTCGGAACCCTTCCGATGTCCGAATATAGTCGTCCAATATATCGATCTTTACGTCTCAGCCATTTCGAGACTCCTCGTCATGTCCCCGATCTCATCTGGGACTCCGAACTCCTTCGGTAGATCAAAACAAATAAACTCATAATATAACCGTCATCAAACTTTAAGCGTGTGGACCCTACGGGTTCGAGAACTATGTAGACATGACCGAGACACGTCTCCAGTCAATAACCAATAGCGAATCCTGGATGCTCATATTGGCTCCTACATATTCTACGAAGATCTTTATCGATCAAACCGCATAACAACATACGTTGTTCCCTTTGTCACCGGTATGTTACTTGTCCGAGATTCGATCGTCGGTATCTCAATACCTAGTTCAATCACGTTACCGGCAAGTCTCTTTACTCGTTCCATAATACATCATCCCGCAACTAACTTATTAGTTGCAATGCTTGCAAGGCTTATAGTGATGTGCATTACCGAGTGGGCCCAGAGATACCTCTCCGACAATCGGAGTGACAAATCCTAATCTCGAAATACGCCAACCCAACAAGTACCTTCGGAGACACCTGTAGAGCACCTTTATAATCACCCAGTTACATTGTGACGTTTGGTAGCATACAAAGTGTTCCTCCGGTAAACGGGAGTTGCATAATCTCATAGTCATAGGAACATGTATAAGTCATGAAGAAAGCAATAGCAACAAACTAAACGATCAAGTGCTATGCTAACGGAATGGGTCAAGTCAATCACATCATTCTCTAATGATGTGACCCCGTTAATCAAATGACAACTCATGTTTATGGCTAGGAAACTTAACCATCTTTGATTCAACGAGCTAGTCAAGTAGAGGCATACTAGTGACATACTGTTTGTCTATGTATTCACACATGTATTATGTTTCCGGATAATAAAATTCTAGCATGAATAATAAACATTTATCATGATATAAGGAAATAAATAATAACTTTATTATTGCCTCTAGGGCATATTTCCTTCAGTAATTTCAATCATTATTAACTATATCTCGGCCTATTTAATTAGTTCGTCATTTCCTGATAACAACTATTTAATAACCCCTTTATTCATTTTCTTTGTCGGTGGGTAGGGCTTGGGCAAAGTTCATCAACGTCACTCCAGGCCAATGGAAACGAAACCTGAAATGGTATCGACCCAAGGTAAGTAATTAAGTAGTACTAGCTAGCTAGCTGCCATCTCTTTAATTATCATGCTTGATTAATTATTATCTGATCAAATTCCATTCTCGTAAAGGCCCTGAAGCAGGCCCTGGGGAATAATCTGTGTGGATACTACATTTGCGAGAACATTCGCATGAATGCGTCCGAAAGGAGCAGATCTCAAAGACAGGACTGGGTATGTTTGTCAGAACATTATTCACAATTTTTACACCATTATTGATATCTAGTCACACAACTAATACACATGCATATTGATCTCCTTCTTAACAGTTCAGAGAGGTGCGGGACAAGCTCCTACCAACGGAGCGCATACAAGCAATTCAAGAGGAAATAGAGGGATTTTTGCTCGACCAGGTCATAGATACGAACGGAGAATACTATTACCCGCTACCGCCCCCATGAACCACTTCCAATTGTCATCGTCCTCCGAAGGCACCAATTAGGCTAATGCCACTGGCTCCGAAGGCACCAATTAGGAGAAATTGTATATAGCTAGCTAATTGTATATATATATATACACATGTGTGTATGTGTGAATAAATGGTGGTTGTGAGACATTCGATGATATATATATAATTGATTCTACTCGAAATTCTATTTATATATATGCATAACGTGTACAATATGTCGTATCGTAAAATACCAGCAAATGAAAAAGAATTAAATGGAAAACACAAAATTAAATGAAAAAGAAATCATAAACCCAAAAAACCCCCCAATCTTTTAATACCGGTTGGTGTTACCAACCGGTACTAATGTCCTACGCGCCCCTGGAGCTGGCTCGTGCCACGTGGCTGCCCTTTAGCGCCGGTTCGTGTGGAACCGGTACTAAAGGGGGGGGCTTTGGTCCCCACACTTTAGTGCCGGTTACCGAACCGGGACTAAAGTGCCGCCCTCCACCACGAGCCCGAGCCCCGACCCCGTCCTCGACGCCGCCTGCCCCTCCCTCGCCGCAGTCACCGTAAGGATCTCCCTCTCCTCTCACCTACCCTCCTCTCTCTCTCTGCTAGGGCAATTCATATATGTGTTGATGATGTGTTGATGTTCATATGAACCCTAGATTTGTTTAGGGCAGTAGGAATTTTTTCGCATTTAGAAAAAATGATTAGCAATTTTTTTAGGAAATTAGCTAGGGAAAATATTTATGAAAATGCCTAAACAGTAATTTCATTCAAAAAACAAAAAACAGAATAGTTTTTCTTTCAGAAGCTTGGTTAAACTAATTGTTGCTATGTAAACAAAAAACAAGATTGTTGTTATATGGTATATGTCATTGATGTTCATTTTCATATTCCATTATTGAAGTGGTTCGATTGTGCCCAAGTGGCTTTGTTGTTTCCAAGGAATGAAGTCGAGTGGCCTATGTTTTGCCAGAATGTTGATTCATTTCTGTTCCGACAAATTTCAGGTTCTCGATTTGTCCACTTTTTAGTAAAAGTCATGCCGAAATTTTCCGTGAATTTCGGCATGACTTGTGCTACAAACTAGGACATATCGAGTGCCCGGGATTTGCCGCACCGAGAAGGAGTCAACATTCCTGCAAAGCATAGGCCTTTTTTAGTCATTATTCATTTTATTAGGTATAGAATTAATTGACTAGATTTAATCATAAGAAATAGTTGACTTAATAGAACTAGTTGAACATGTCACATTTGTTGTTATTTTTTTAGTTAAAGCAATTTTTTCCGCATCGAAGTCGACGATGCCTATCCCGCATCCTCGTCGTCGAGTCTGCGGAGGACACTTGCGTCACCAGATGGGCCATGTCCGGGACTGGGCTCCGCCGGGGTGGTACTGGGAGGCACTACCTACTGGGGGGCACATGATGGTGAGGATCCAGCCTGTCGTTGACCCGAACCTTCTTTGGTGGCGGTCACATGGGCCAGTGACGATCCAGAGGCTCGAGGACCCCGCGGAGGTGGTGTGTCACCGTGTCAGTGAGGAGGACGCGCACGTCCGTCGCTACTTGTTTGCATTGGAGCACATGTTCTCCAATACCTAGCAGTTTCTCCAGGGATCTCACTGGAGCTATGATCCTGTGATGGTTCCTTCTTTTTGGGTGTCCACCGTCCGCGCCGATACCCGTCATGCGCTAGGGTTTTAGTTGTATTAGTGATGTTATATGTATGATACTATTCTGGATGTATTAGTGATAATATTCGACGATGTATGGACGCATGAGATGATTTACTTTTGCTTATTGAATGCATGCTAATTTGAATACTTATTTATTTTACGATTTGGTTTTGCTTATTGAATTATCATGTCAATATGAGTCTTATAAGATATTTTGAGTATCCTGGTAGTTGTCTTCGATCGATTTTCAATTAATGTTTCAACTATGAACATAGGAAATGTCTGACAACGAAAAGGATTTCGGTATTTGCAAATACTGCGAAGACGAGCGCGGCCTGTGCGACGGAATCTTCCTAGATGATGATAGGCGCTTCAGCATCAAGCTGGACGTGAACTTCGAAGTGGATACAGTAAGTCACAACGACAAGTCTTTTTCGTAATTAAGCATTGCATCTGCTTCATTTGCTTCAACTTATAATTTATATTTTTACTATTCTACTAGCGTATCTCCTGCCATGCAAGATTTTTTGTCTTGGATAAGGTAGGTTCCAGTCGTACTATGGAGGTAAAGAAAGTTTACTTGAAGACCGAGCTTGGTTGTATTTTCCACGCAAAATTATACAACGCAGATGACTACACCTATTTTGGATGCAAAACTTGGCGAGCACTATGCAAGACTTATGCATTTGAGCCTGATATGGTTATCACCTTTGATATTCGTCCGGAAGATGATATTGAAGATCATATCGACATCTGGGTCGATGTGCAGACGCCTCCAGTTGTACCATTATGTGAGTTTCTCAACCATATTTATGTCTTTGATATTGTTTATTCAAAAATAGTTGACAACTAATTTTTATTGTCAGCTTATTTCCGTTCAAGCAAACATGTCCAGCGCTTGGCAGACAGGACCTACTACTGTCCCGAGGCTGAACTAAACTGCGAGGAGCTAAGTCATTATGTTTCATGGCTTGAGGATCTTGATACTGTCAAGACAAATTTTCTTCCTGCACTCAGAAATGTTAGTACTGAAAACGTGCGACCAATAGTGTTCATAATGAACTACGGTCACATCTATTTAGGAAAGATGGTAAGATTTTTACTATTTTGTCCTCAGTGCATCTTTTGCATACATTATTTTTTAAGCTAAACTTCATTGCTAAGTATGTTACTATACGATGTTCTTCAACAGGGACTCCCGATGAATATTGTGCCTCATGGGACCGAGACTAAAGGTACCATGAGTATTGTTAGATTACGGCCAAGATCTCCTACAATGCACTTTAGTGCATTCAGGATTTCTAATAGCGAGCAATGCTTAATAGTGAAAGACTGGACCAAATTTGTGACGGAGGAGTGCAGAGAAATACTAGGGGGAAGCAATCAGAAGCGCAACCCACGATTAGGAGACAGGTTTATCTGTATGCTCCAACTTGATGAAGGAGGAGAATACATGTTTTATGTTATTTTACCTGAGAGAGAGAGCAGTAGGAATGATTAGCTAGCTAGAAATGAGTTTGAAGATGATGATGTGCTACACTATGACTATGATGATTAAATAGCTAGTGTTGGTGGTAATGACTATGCTGATTATTATTAGCTAGTGTTGGTGGTGATAGCTGCCGCATCTAGTGTTGGTGGTGATTAGCTAGCTAGAATGAGTTTGATCAGATGATGATGTGCTACACTATGACTATGGTGATTAAATAAATGAGTTTGACTAGTGTTGGTGGTGCACATGGAAAGTACTACTAGTCCAAACTAGATCAAGTTTGGATTAGTAGTATACTTTTGACATGCACCACATATTGCCTCCACATGAACGTAATCCAACTTCATTTGACGCACTGTTATGGACATAATGATATAAACCTCATAATTGGTATTGTACAAAAATTTGTATAACGGCGTATAAATACACTAAAAATAAAAAAATGAAAAAAAATACTAGTAGCGATATATAGTAAACACGCTGCAACTAGCTAGATTAGCAGCAGCGCGGGAGAGAACAAGCGCTGCCGCTATGTGTCTTAGCAGTAGCGTGTGTCGCACGCGCTACTGCTAAGTAATAGCTGTAGCGCGGCAGCCCGCGCTACTAGTGGGCATTAAACCCACGCTACTATTAGGGTTTTCCCTAGTAGTGCCTATTTCTACTAGGAGGAGGATTCCTCCCCTCCTTGGGCACCCCAAGGGCCGGCCGGCCTCCCCCTTGCTCCTTTATATATGAGGGCAGGGGGCACCCTAGGACACGCAAGTTGACATTGTTTAGCCGTGTGCGGTGCCCTCCTCCATCATAATTCACCTCGGTCATATCGTTGCAGTGCTTAGGCGAAGCCCTACGCCGATAGCTTCATCATCACCGTCATCATGCCGTCGTGCTGACGAAACTCTCCCTCGACACTCAGCTGGATCTAGAGTTCGCGGGACGTCACCGCGCTGAACGCGTGCAGATTGCGGAGGTGCCGTATCTTCGGTGCCCGGATCGGTCGGATCGTGAAGACGTACGACTACACCAACCGCGTTGTCATAACGCTTCCGCTTACGGTCTACGAGGGTACATGGACAACACTCTTCCCCTCTTGTTGCTATGCATCGCCTAGATGGATCTTGTGTGTGCGTAGGAATTTTTTTGAAAATTACTGCGTTCCCCAACACCACCGATCATCGCTGACCGGTGATGAGATTCACGCTTCCATCAGACCACTGGGCTCCAGTCCGAACTACGTGTCACTCGCTTTTTTTCCGCTGAAATAGGCTTCAACTCTCTGAGCTCTTACGGCGTAGCCCCTCAATCAGCACTGACCGAAGTCTTCCGTCCGACCTCAGCTCCACCTTCAACATGACTTCATGGTAGATGATCAGTCTACCCCCTTGCCCCGTCGACTTCAAGCTCTGTGTGTACACCACCTTTAATCAACTCCGCGCCATAGTCTAGTCGAAGCCGCACAAGCCCTCAGGCCTGCATCATGTGTTTCCACGCCCAGAAGGCGGTCAATATCAGCATCATGCTCCTACGTCATCGTCGCTGATTCCACCATCGTCTTCTGTACCAACCGACTTGCGTCGATCCGTCAGACTGCCTGGTCCGACCCACCCGAACTCGTTCGACTGTATGACATGCTCGAGGCTCCCAAATCGTTTTCGGCGAATTTCCATCCATCACATGACAATTCCATGTTAGCTGACATGACTTCTCGCAACGCCTTCAAGCATCCTCTATGCCAACAAATCTTTCACCCTTATCTGTTATAACCCTAGGTTTTCAGTTCCGTTGAACTTCTTCACCTCAAACCCGATGCCCGGTGACGTCATGATTCTTTGTATGACTGGCGCTATGAAAAATTAACCGAGCTTCCACTACAATGCCCCTAGGACAGGAGCAAAACCTAATAAGGTGCACCCCATGTACTAATAGAAAAATCCAACCAAACTTGGTCTTTCAGGTAGCTCCTAGGCACAACTCCCAACGCTAGCTATTGCTTTACCAAGCCCCAGTTTCGCTGATGGATTTTCTCTTTCCGCCGATTGATTTGCCTGCGTCCGCATCATACACAAGAGGCCGCTGCCTCCAGGGACTCGATCCCGATTTTTTATCCCAAACATATCTCGTATTTGACTACTCTTTCCTGCTAGTACACCACCGGACTCGCCGCTTGGTCCGTGTATCGCCGCCTGCGCCTTGCGGCTTCCGTCGGTTGGGCTGGTGCCCAGCACACGCCTTTGGGCCTCCGCAGTCAGCGCCCGTCGTCAATCGATCGAGCTGCTGCCAGCCTGCCCTGCGCGACGCGTCGCCGCTGCCTCTACGCTCGCCCTATCAATCCAAGATCGCCGCATATCGAGCCTGCGCACACGTGCTTTCCTCTGAATCAACAACCGTGACCTTTGAATAGCTTAGCTCTAATACCACTTATTAGAATTAAAACCGAGGCATCCCGTTGATAATTCAAAGATCAAGCAATCACACAAGCAAAAGATCAAGATTTGTTAATGAGGTTCATCGATATGGTTACATTCTCGAGGCATGACTACAGGCACTCCTTCCCATGTCATTGCTATAATACCGCACACCGACCGCCCGCACATGCCGCCGGCTTCCCCGCGTGCCTGTGTTATTACGTTGGCATAGATTACATCGTGTGTCTACCCTTATTATATATGAGAGGCATAGGATACACGTGTCCTAGTTACATCGTGTGTCTACCCCCACTATATATGAGAGGCATATGATACACGTGTCCTACTAGGACACGACTCCATATCCATCTAAACACAATACTACTCAGAGTTCAACTGTAACCTACCTTGTACACAATATTACCATCGGGTATAGTATTTTAATTCATTTTTATTTTGCCGAACTGACTTCGAGGCTGTTTGGTTCTAGGACTAGTATTGCCATATTTTGCCACACATTTTTGTCAACCTTGTCTAAGTTTAGTTCATCAAAATGAAAGTCACAAGTTGTAAGCCTAAGAGAATATTGCCACACTTTTTATGTGTATGCCATGTGGGGCTCAAGTGTGGCTTGCCTAAGGTGTGGCTTCAACCAAACGCTCACCTAAGTTAGTCTAACTTACCTAATCTTAGGTGTGGCAACCTTTGGTAAAGTTAGTCACAAACCAAACAACCCATTCATATCTTGCGTTTAGCGTTCCTTTGAGCTCTGCCGATTCCTTTCTGTCCCCTTTATAGTACAGCACAGCCTGCCGTGCGCTCAAGCAAGCGAGGTGGGACTGAATAAGCTACTCCTATGTTCATTTTGTTGCCGACCACGCACAGCACCATTTTGAAGTTACATATATTTTTCTTGAGCAAATGAAGTTACATACATAGACTAGTAGTATTTATACAATTCAACTATGGGCCTTACCATTCCGAAGCGATCGACAAGAAATAAAAGGCAGGGCAAAGATGCATACATGCATCCTTACCGGCAGCGTTGGTGTGTACTAAACTAATCTAAAAAATGGTGTGTACTAAACATATTAATTATCATGTATCTTCACCACACACCTCGTATGAAATGAAAATGTATTTTACTCAATAATATTAATTGGGTGACCCATTAGGCTACCCAAAGGGCAAAAACACATGCCCATACCCCGCTCATGACTAATCAGGTTACCAATCGGGCTTATCGATGGGTGAATATGGTGACCGATACCCTACTCATTCAGGTCGAGTGTCCACGGACGCGGTCGCCCACGGATCGGATTAGCGGGTTGAGACGGGAGCGATGCCGTTGCCTAGTTGGGCCAAGGCCTAATAATTTTTTCAACTATTTTAATTTCCTTTTTCCATTAATTCAGTTTTCTCTTTTTTGAACTTTATTAATATTTTTTAAAATAAGTTCAAAAAGTTGAAATGTTGTTTGGAATACAAAAATTTGTCCTTGATTTCAAATATTGTTAACAATTTTAAAAAATGTTCTGGATTTTCAAAAAATGTTCCTGCTTTATATTAGTTTTTGTTCACAAATTTAAGAAAATGTTTGTGTTTCAAAACAAGATGATATTTTTTAAACATGTGGTCTGCAATTTGTGTTCGACATCCATTGTTGAGA
Source organism: Triticum urartu (assembly GCF_003073215.2). Classification (NCBI taxonomy): domain Eukaryota; kingdom Viridiplantae; phylum Streptophyta; class Magnoliopsida; order Poales; family Poaceae; genus Triticum; species Triticum urartu. Next base: position 28,691,066 of record NC_053028.1, on the reverse strand, counting down.
ATTTATTAACATTTTCGAGAAAATAGCGTCTGCGGTTGCTCCATGGTGAAACCGGCATGCACAGAAGGCGCTGTAGCCGGGGCTGAGTCGTCGGAGTCTCCCATCATGGTGTCGTCCTCGTGGTCGGATACCTCGGGCGAGCTGGCCGGCAAGCCAGCCTTGATCCGGCTGGCACAACGGCTATGCCAGGTGGCAGCAAGGGCAGCCACCGCGTGCTTCTTCTCCGGCGACAGATTGTCCCAGAGTGTTGTCATGCTGGCGGTCATGGCGGATGCAGTGCAAGAAAGGAGGATGTGGAGTTGTTGATGTTGTCGTGTGGAGTTAGCCTGATGTGGCCACCTTTATATATCGGATTCCGATGAGGCGATGCATCCAGGTGCGTCAATGAGCGGCGTCGGAGTGGGTTTCTCAGCCGGCGAGCCTACTTAAAGGTGGCAGGCGGACGGATAATGGCACTAAACGAGTGCGGTTCATATCTGTCCCGTCCCATCCAGTCACGTGTCTCCAGTATTAAATAGGCGCGGACGCCGAAGAAGCGTCACGGGCAGCGCCCTCGGCCAGTGCGCTGCTTCAATGGCGGAAGCAGTAAGAGGTCGCGTTCATCTTGAGGCGTGTTCAATATTGAGCAGCGCACTCTACAACGGCATGAATGTGGTCAGCTAGCGCTAGGTAGGAGCGCGCGTAGAAGGGGGAAGGGAGTTTTGATGGGCCAGGGCGGTAAGAAATGGGCTGGAGATCTGTCCGGACTCCCACAAACCTTCCCATGTTTGTCTTCGATTTGCAGGAGAAATTGCGTTCGGACCGCCCCACGATCGGCATTGGATGGCTTCCGCAATTTGGACGGTTGTGAGAGATTTTCGAGTCCGCCTTGGGGATTCCCTAACTATTACTCCCCCAGTCCCATAATGTAAGAGAATTTTTAACACTAGATTATTGGATGGAGGGAGTATCAAACAAGTTTATATTCAATAATAAAACTTGAGTGTATACAAGATTATTTTGACCTTTAACTTTAACACCGAGCATTTTGCTCCGTAACCTTAGTCAAAGCGGTCTGGTTGTTCACACAACACTTTTGTTTTTGTACAAATGACAACCTATGCAATCAAAAAAGATGTAAGGGCATCTTCAACGGTGACCCATAGATTTTCTCCCGCATTTGTTCGTGGACAGGGGTACCAGTCCGCGGAAACGGATGCCGAAGACCGCCATTCAGTACGAACAAACTTGACAAAATTCATTCAAACCAGGTGGATTTCACTGAAGTTCGAATATAATTTACATAAAAGGTCCATATTTCGACCATTTAACAAAAAAACTAGAAAAAATATCCAAAACCCTATACCAAACGACTACCTCGTACACGTGGCCGCCCTGCCCTGCCATGCTGTCGTCGCCCTTTGTGCCACCTCGTCGTTGTCGTCCCTCCAACGGCGGAACGCCACCGGAGGGCCACGACAACCTTGTCCAGTGGCTGCCTGCCACTCATGTAGGAGTCACTCCGCCTCCTGCTACGCTGGGTGGAGTGCCACCGCGACCGCTGCCGATGTTGCCTTCGGACCCCAAGTGGTGACTTTGCCGCTACCGGCGTTGGCGGAGCAGTCGCGAAGCACCCATTCCTTGCCTATGTGTGCAAGCTCGCCTTCAAGCGGCGGCGGCGCTTGGCGGCCATCTCCGCACTGGTCACGGAGCGGTCGATTTCCCACACAGCGGTGAGGTCAGGGTCATTGCGGACCCAATCCAATGCCACGTTACTATTGGCGAATGCGGAGCGGCGACCGGCGTTGTGCCGGTCGTACCTCGCCTGCTGCCTTGTCGCGTGTTCTGCCTCAGATACAATGGCCCTCGAGCCCGAGGGACCGCTATAACCACCTCTTCCAAGGTAGTGGAGGAGGTGGACACACGCCTTCTTGATTCTGGGTGGCGGGTCCTCCAAGATGGGGAGGTGGTGGCGGCGCGGCGGCGACAAGTGCACGTCCATGCGGCTGTACCGACTACACGGCGAGGACGCTGGCTCCTCCTTGACCCAGGGCGATGACGGCTTGTCATTCATGCGGCGTCCGATTTGGGCGCCGCGGTTGTGCTGGGGCAAGGCCGGCTCGTCCTTCATAGGTCGGAGCGGGGACGCCAGCTCGCGCTTCACGCAGTGGTGTGGCGAGGACGCCGGCTCCTGCTTGACGTGCACCGGCGATGGTGGCGACGGGCCCTTGTGATGGTGCAACCACTCTGTCATTATCTCGATCTAACGGACCATATCTCTATCCGTCAGAGCGGCTTTCTTAAGGCGTCTTGGACTAGGGGTACTCACCACGCCATCTTCCAATTAGTTAGATTGGGCCGAGGACCCCATGGCCATATGCTCATGGGCCAGTTCGGACAGCCGATATATACACGAGGAAGATTCCACAAGACTTGGTGATCAAGACAAGGAATCCTCTCCACCGGCGTATTCGACTAGGACTCTTGTTATCCTAGGCCTCTAGTACATTATATAAGCCGAGGCCAGGCTAGTCGGTAGATTATTATGACATTAGTCATCATACCTGTAGGGTTTAGACCACAACATACGATCTCGAGGTAGATCAACTCTTGTAACCCCTATACTCATCAATGTCAATCAAGCAGGAAGTAGAGTATTACCTCCATCAAGAGGGCCCGAACCTTGGTAAACATCGTGTCCCCTGTCTCCTGTTACCATCGATCCTTAGACGCACAGTTCGGAGCCCCCTACCCTAGATCTGCCAGTTTTGACACCGACAGCGGCGGCGACAAGTGCACGTCCATGCGGCTGTACCTGCTGCGCGGCGAGGACGCTGGCTCCTCAGGGGTGATGATGGCTTGTCATTCATGCGGCGTCCGATTTGGGCGACGCGGTTGTGCTGGGGCAAGGCCGGCTCGTCCTTCATAGGCCGGAGCGGGGACGCCGGCTCACGCATCACGCAGTGGCGTGGCGAGGACGCCGGCTCCTGCTTGACGTGCACCGGCGATGGTGGCGACGGGCCCTTGTGATGGTGCGACCACTCTGTCATTATCTCGATCTAACGGACCACATCTCTATCCGTCAGAGTAGCTTTTTAAGGAGTCGGGGCGGCGGCGGCGGCGGCGCCTGGTCCTCCTCGTCGCCAGACGATATGACGATCTCCTCCTTCGCATAGGAGCCAACCGTCGTGGATGCCGATGGGTCCGGAGAGCGTGTGTAGCGACGCCAGAACCGTCAGGGGAGGAGCTTGGGCACGAACATGGGGAAGGGGAGGAGGCGGTGCTCGGGGAGGGGGAGTGCGGCTCTGTGTGTCGCTGACCACGGCTTAAATAGCCGCGGCCAAGCCAGGCTAAGGGGCGGTCAGCCTTCTTCAATGTGGCGCAGTGGCCGGAGTTGGTTCCTTGGGACGCGGCGTCCACATTGAAACGTCTATGGCCGAAAGGTTGCGTCCGTCAGCGTCGCCCTCCCGTCCGATCAAATCGCAGCATCAATGTCGGCTGATGCATGCTCTGGGCCAGTCAGACGCAGGCTTGGAAGCAGCCGAGACGCCTGCAAAGACCCCCCATGTTTGTCACCGGTTTGCGGGAGAAAGTACATTCGAACCGTCTTGTGAACGGATACAGAGCGGCATTGGATAACACAACACGTTCATTCGTTCAAACCATGCGGTCCGAACGGTTGCGGGCAATTTGAGAGCCGCCGTTGGAGATGCCTTAAAGGATGCTAAGAAAATGTATGGACAAAGATGACAAAAATTATGTGTGTGAGGAGAGAAGGTTAAGTGAGAGCGGTAGAAGATTACGTGTGTGAGGATAGATAAGATGACAAAATTATGTGCGTGATCATACAAGATCTGTACAGGATTAATCAACCGACTGCGTGGCTGCACAGGAGTTGAACTAAAATATCAATTTGTTGGGTGAGCGTCGAACGGGAGCTGTACAAATATTTTGTCTTTCTCACTTGACTATGACTTGGTAGCTAGGTAACTACTGTCTCAATTGAGAAAACCTTCGTCACTTACCATGCCTACATGTATACGTATGCACACACGATTGTTATCAAGAAACATATTTTCTCAGTCATGATAGAAAATAAAGAGATTTTGTCAATCTTTTTCAGTGCCAAAGGTGCTGAGGTAATCAGGATAATTAACCCGCAACAACTTGACGAAGTAATTAAGCTTTGTTAATATATTGAGTTGCCGTACATTTGAAATTAAGTAGATTAATTAAATAAAATGTATTTTGGAATCTGCAGTATTTAGAGCATCTACAACCATAAACACTAAAATCCGGCCACCAAACGCAGGTGGGCGTCTCCGTGGCCAGGCAGCACAACAATTTGATTCCACAAATATGAACGCCATTTGATCGCTGCCTGACGCCCCCCTAACCCTAGCAGCCACTGCCTCCTAATCTCGTCGCCATCGCCGGATCACCGCTAGACAAAGGTTGGCGGTGGATGACGGCGGTGGCTGGGCCTTCCTCTGTGGTCGCTGTAGGGCGCGGCCACGGCGGATTCTCGTGCAGGTCCCATTGATTTCTGACTGCCCAATTTGATTTATTCTTCTCAATTCTCAAGTGATAAACGAAATAAGAAATATTGTACTCCTTTCGATCCTTATTAATTGTCGTTGATTTAGTATAATTATTTTCACAGTTGTAGCATCAGTCTTTGTTTGCATTTGCAAATCTGCAATATTCATTTCCTCGTGTTTGCTTCCCTGCTTCCACCGTCCAGTGTTGACGTGCCTTGTTTTCTTAAGCATGTTTATTAATATTAATATTGCCGGTAAGAGCCTCGAAGGTTTCGTCACTTTTTGTCTCTGGATCTTACCACATCGATCGGATCAGCTTTGAACAAGGGCAACCACTACTATATGTGTCAATTCCTTCATGTCAGGTCACCTCACCTGCTGGGTCGTCTCCCTCTAGCCATGTACTACCAATCACAGCAAGAACGCCATATCTACACCTTGGAAACGGGTTACATCGACAATGGCGTGCCCACCCAGTACGCTCCTGATCCAAGCACTCCGGCCCAAGCTCCCCCACGCCGGCGTTTGACCCCATGCCGCATCCTGGTGAGAGTCTTCATCGGCGTCTGCACCTTCATAGGCGTCCTCTCCCTCCTCATCTGGCTCATCTACCGTCCTCGGACGATCCAGATGGCCGTGGAGTCGGCAACACTCTGGAGCTTCAACCTGAACTCGACGACGAGCCCCCCGCTGCTGTCCTACAACCTCACAGCCGGTGTGTCCATCTCGAACCCGAGCAAACGGGTATCCGTCTACTACGACCGGCTGCAGGTGGAGGGATTCTACCAGGAAGAGCGGTTCGGCCGTGCCGCCTTGCCGCTGTCGTTCCAGGGCGTCCGGCGGACCGACGCGGTGCGAGCCGTGCTCCAGGGGAGCTCCACCGGATACTTCGATAACGCGACGGGAAGTGGAACGGGTGTCTTCCCCGTTGACCTGTGGGTCGTTGGCACCGTGCGGTACAAGTATGGCGACCTGACGACAACGTCCGCGAGTACGCTGTCGGTGAAATGCCCGCTTGTGCTGCAGCTGATGGAGGCCTCAACCAGGGTCGAGTGTATTGTGATCAGCTCTTGAATCTACTAGAGCTTTGTATCCTAGCCGATGCAGGTGTTCTGTACTCATCTGTAAGAGCACGCTGTTGGTGAAATGCCCGATTGTGCTGCAGCTGATGGAGGCCTACCAGAGTCGAGTGTATTGTGATCACCTCTTAATTCTACTAGAGCTTTGTATGCTGGCCGATGCAGGTGTTCCGCGCTCATCTGGAAAACGGCAATAGAGGCAAGCACCCGTGGAGTCCTCGACAGGCCCGAGTTGCTCTGAGTTTTTCTTTTTCGGTTTATAATTAGTAGCAAAATCAAAATATAAGAGCGTTAAGATCATTAAAATAGTAATCTAAATGCTCTTATATTTCTTTATGGAGGGAGTATCATCTAGATGAAAATTAACAAAGTGTCATCTAACTCGCGTGCGCTATGTGATTGACCCTTTTTTTTGAGTTATGACTTCCTCTGAATTGGTTAGTCATTTAAATAAAACTTGAAATGGTTTTTGTAGACAGGAATAGAGAGCCAACATAATCTCCCAAGCTCTATAGCATGACACGTGTAGATCTTCGAAACTATGCCCTATGTTGCTATGTCTCAATGATTTTTTATTTTGAGTTCAAACTAGCCAAATCTAATTTTGAAGCCCTTGTTGATACAAAGCCAATGATGAAACCTATATGGTAAGCAATACAAACTACTCAAAAAGAAACCGAATAGCAAATCGGTTTAGGCTGCAAAGCTTTTTTTGTTTTCTGGAAAACGCCTTCAATTGAGATAATGTCACCATCATTTGTTTTTGGTTGTGCGCACTTAGCAATTCCACTTTTTCCCTGTATGTGCACCTACCAATGATTTCTTTCGCATGTCAAGCATAGTTTGATATTAACTTCTTTGCATAGAGAAGGAACAATTTTGATTGGATCATGCTATAGTGCTAGAATTCTAACATTCGCTCCTTAGAATTTCCGTTTTACATGGAGTGGACTGACTATATAATGACCGTTCAGTTGTTTCCAAACTCTCCTGCTCGAGCTCTAGCGCAACAAGGCACATGAGGCAGAGCCGTGTGTGGTTTTTTGTTGCACCAGGCCGAGGATAGCTAACGTTACTTTTGCAGGCGCACGAGGCCGAGAAGAGCACTCATGCAAGGGTGGCAGGCCCATTACCGGATTTCATCTCCACTAGTTTGGGAAGGATCTAGAACCTTCCCTGAACCAGTTTTGTTCCTCCCACTTTATTGTTTTCAGTTTTTTCTTTTCCTTTTTCTTTTTATTTTTTCCTTTTTATTTCTAATTTTATTTTGTATTTTTTGATTTACATTTCTTTTTGGTCTTTTTGTTTTTATATTCATTTTTTCGAACAGCTTTCAAATTGATGAACATTTTTTTAAAATCTTGAACATTTCTTCAAATACATTAACTTGTCTTTGAATGGCGAACACTTTTAAAACCCGTGAAGATTTTTTAAAATACGTGAATATTCTTTCAACTTTGCGAACAGTTTTTTGAACAGGGGAAAATTATTTTGAACCGGAGAGCTCTTTTGGTATTTGGAACCAATTTTAAAAATAAAGGAACATTTTTTATTATGAAAAAAATTCTTGAGCTCATGGATGCTTATTGAATCAGTGAATTTGATTTTCTTTGAACATTTTGTGAAATTCATGAACAATATTAGAAATACATGAACATTTTTTAATATTTTTAACATATTATAGAAATTTATTGACTTTTCTTATAAATTCGTGAACACTTTTTGACTTTATTTACATTTTTTGAATACATGAGCATTTATCATTTTTTAATGTGGGAACAATTTTCAAAATCACGAACATTTTAGGATTTCCTTGATATTTTTTAAAACCTTGCACACTGTTTCTATTTCATGGACATTTTATGATCTTTACACTTTATTTTTCAAAATTCGCAACTTCTTTTTAAATTCCGAACTTTTACCTGAATTATTTAACAGAAAACACAGGAAAAAAAATAAAAATCATAGTGAGAAAAAGGTGGGCATCACACCCCATACATGAGCTGGGGCTGCGCGTGTCTCCAAAACAGGGCACGGCTACCTTTTGCAATAAACCTCGTTCGCATGCGTCCTATCACGAATCCACCAGCTTGGAAAAATGGATTAGTTTTATTCATGTGTATGTGTCAGCCAAAAGTATTGGCCGGAAGCAATCAATCATTATCACTTCGGCCAGTTTACATGGGCGAGACGTGAGTCGGGGCGAGGGGCATGCAACGAGGCCATGAAAGACACAGTGACTAGTAGCACACGATTTGACAACCTCCAGTTCTATCCTGATCTAGTAGAGTGCGTGTGTTCTCGTTATTCACATGTCTTGGGCAGCATATACAAAGTACAAAATCTGTTTTGGTAGATCCAATAGATCATGATAGTGTGACAGAAGTTACCTGTAATTAGTTGTCATGCATCTACCAAGCTCAAAGATATTCACAATACGTCATATGTGACACGAGTCTGCCTACAAACAATTGTCGGCATAAAGTTGAAAAAACTATTGGACAATGTACTCTTGCCTTGATAAGTAACGTGTTCTGGCAAGTGGAACTAAAGTTGGAAGATATAGATGTTGAGTCAGCAAATTTATCCCAGATTATCGAGATTTGATATGGTTCTCTCTCTTCACGCTTTGGCGGCTCTCGGTTCTACTTTTTCCAAGATTCGGTTTTGGTAATAGCATTCCACGTAATTAACCCCCTCCTATCTTTTTCTAAAAAATAATCTCGTCCTCGTTCATCCATCAACTCAACACCAACAGATGGAAAATAGATGCATAAGTTATTTTACCAATAGCAAAATCATAATTCAGTGGTAGGAAATTTAGAAAAATGCAATCGTTGTAGATAATGTGCCTTGTATTAGCACCTAGGGAATACATTCCTTGTATTAGATTTATTCTTTTTTTGTAACCCATATAAAGCACAACATATATAAATATACACTCTAGGAATTTCTACTGTTGGCCCAAAAAAATGTGCTTGTTCCCCAACAATAGTTATCGACATAGTGGGAAAGGTGGTTACAAATCGAAGCTTTTCGACATTATGAATGTTGAGCCAAAATCCGTCGAGAGGAACTTAAGTTGAGATATGCAGATGCAAAGTTTGCAGAAATCCTGATCATCCGGACGAGATGGTGGCCTCTCCTCACACTTTAGCAACTCCAGGTTTTTCCTTTATTGGACTCTATTTCGGTAAATGTGCACCACTATTTCGATAAATGTGCACCACTCATCAACACAAAATTAACCTTCTCGTAATTTTTTAAATTAACCTCCCTTCCCTGCCTCGCTCCACTACCGAAACACGACAAAGTGACATCTAAATGTTTTGTGGAAGTTAGGATATTTATCGCGTGACGACTATAAATGGGGGCGGGGGGTGGCCGCAAGAGGTGCATATCACCCATTGACAACCTAAATACAAGTAAGGTAACCAAATAACGTAGGTGTGCTCTCAGCGAACTTCCAATGAGAGTCATGTTCGGAGGCGAGGTATTATTCGCTCTAACATCATACTCCATTGAATCTTTGTACAAAGCTAGATTATTTTGGTAATGGCACAATTAAATAAGTTCACATATTTGTTCTCATGCCATTAAACAATTAATTTTGTGAATAAGTGCCCAACCTTAAAATATAAATCTATGTAGCTGGCAATGCTCAAGGTCTAGCCGTCAATTTATTGTGTGTTCGAATCGCTCGATGATGTGGTTTGCGTTTTACTACAGGGTACGAGATTTGGTTGGTTCAGAACTAGTTACCCACTTAATAGCAATTGTTAGTGTTATACTATATTAGATGCACCAAGGAACCCTCTTTTAAGTAATTTTAATGTTCGCAAGTGTCGTTATGCAGCTATACTGAATGAAAGAAACACTCTAATTGCGAAAAATTTCCTTTTGAAGAAGAAGTAGAGAAGGGTGTGAATATATTTTGTTGGCAGTTTGAGTTAACGAGGGCAAATGAATAGTATGTGCTATTGGACCAGACCGACTGAAAATAGGTCAGTGATTCTAAAGAGGAATATAAGAATACCAGATTCCCATAGAGAAATATACACGGTAGGGAGAACTACATATTGGTTCACCTAAAAAAAGGATATGAGGTTTCTCCCAAAAAGGAATGATGGGAATAATTAGTTGAAGATATGTGCAAAACCATACATAAAATGTACTCCACATTTGCGTGGTAATTCTAAAATTGCGAGGCAAAACTAGCCATCTTAATCCAGATTAATTTCCTCAAGAAATAATTTAGTTGTACTACTACAAAAAATTGAATTCATATTGCATAGCTATGAAAAAGGTAACATAAGTACTCTTCAAAACACCAAATCATGTCTACAAGAATTCTGGAAAATGGCTCTACAGTCAAACGCAAAACCGTTCAATATTGTAATTTCAAACTAATGCGTATCTATGTAATGCAGCAATACCACTGGAATTTGAGAGGAAACAGTTCAATCTTCGCTTGTCATAATGTGTATGGAGGAGACGACGCTTGCAACGTATTGGTATTAACCTTTCTATACCAAGGTACTGCCTAGGATAAATTCTTCTAGAAAAGCAAAATCCTTTGGAAGTTCTGCAATTACATCATCTGCTGCCAGCACTATATACTAACCCCTTTGCCCCCCTCCCCATGCACACACGCAAAGAGATTAAAAAGTATTTGCAAATACAACATGCACTTCCAACACTAAATAAACCCTGTCCTCCTCCTCCTCCTCCTCCTCCTCCTGCACATAGGGTATTTGAATCCTCTCAAAGACAAACGATCAGGCACCACCTTTGCCACCTGACCGTGCTTGCAATGGAAATTCCAGGGGCATCATCTCGGCGCTCCGTGGCCATGTCGTCAACCTCACTGCTAAAGCGATGCAATGGCATAGCACAGTCGCGAAAAGGGTGCCGCTATGACCCAGAGAGAGCCGGCATCGGGATTGTCTCGGCTATTATGGAACCAACCGATGCACGCCTACACATCGTCGGGCCTCTCATCCACACCAACGCACGTGAGATCCTAGAGGTTACACTGCCAAACCTTATTTGGAGCAATAGGAGGCCATTCCGAGCAGCCATACTTTCATGTGGTCTATGCCGCAGCTGGATCGGTAGTGGCACCGTCTACATGTACAAGTAAGAAATTTATTGTCAACTCAGCACCTCCCCTTAGCATCCAAGAAAAGTTAATTATATTATATGCATGCATGGCATGTTTCGCCTTTTTTGTGGCAGAGGTGAGATGGGATTCTGTAAACCGGAGTGTGTCAACGACTATATTGTGGAGCAATTGGAAAAACAGAGATGGAGGCTGAGGTGGTGTCAAAGAGAAAAGGTCCCACCAATGGAGGACGATAAGGAAGGCAATCAGAGCTCCATGTTCTTCACCTGCGCTGGTAGCCTATGATGCACCTACATATATGTTTGAGAGATGTATGGGCTTAGAAGGACTGGAACCTATTTTTCACAACTGTATAACTTGGTGCTTTTGTAAGTAACAGAACACCTGATGGTTAGTAAATAGCAATACACTTTTGACATGGTACGAGCATATCTCTTCATTCACATGAAACGACGCTTGCATACACTCGAGATAGTGATACACCACACATTACATGCTAGCTGTACAACACTTCCAAGCATATTGTCATAACTAGCTCGACGTGAAAGCTACACTGTTTATTACTTTTGCTAACTATGGAACAAAAGTTGTTTGGCTTCGAGACAAGATCTGTTAGCTCGCTCGGATCCAAGGTTGACATGCAAAACATGCATGGTCCAAGCTGTATATTAACACAACTGAAATATGATTGAGTGTAATTAATCCATACGTTAGGCTAAGATTTACCCCTCATTGGAAGGCACCACTTAATTGCCAGACTGTGTATGCCTTGGCCAAAAGCACTGGCCGGAAGTAATCCATCATGAGCACTTCAGCCAGCTTGCATCAGCGAAACGCGAGTCGGGGCGAGTGGGTGTGCGACAAGCATATGGTGACCCGTAGACAACACATGATTTCACGACATCTAATTCTTTCCAGACCTAGTAGAGTATGTATGTTCTGTATTCACACGTCTCAAGAAGCATAAGCATATACGTCGCACAAAAATTGTTTTGATAGTTCCAAGATAGCATGATAGTGTGCCGCAAGTTACCTGTAATAAGTTGTCTTGCATGTGTGTACCGCAGAAGCTCCAATCCCAAAGGTGTTCACAATACATCAGTCTGACAAAAGTCTGCCACAATAAAGTTGAAAAATGCTATGAACGATGGGAGCAATTCTACAGCCTGCAAACACCGAGAAAAAATCTATTTAATTACTTATGTCTTGAGAAGGAACATATTCAGGCGAGTGTAACTAATGTTGGAAGACGTAGATATTATTTCAGCAAACTAAATCCTTATTATTGAGATATGATATAGTTCTCTCTACTCATGCTTCATCAGCTCTCGATTCAACCATTTTTACACTCCATTTTGGTAATTGAACTCGACTCACTCAGCACGTAATAAAAAAGAACCTCCTCTTTTTAGAAAAATAATCTCATCAATGAACTCGGTGCCAACCGGTGTAGCAAATTGATGCACAAAATCGCTTATTACTAGTTGTAAAATTGCAATTCTTTACTTTGAGGGGTGGTAAAATCATAATTTGTGGAATGAAATATAGAAGAAAAAATCGTTATACGTAGTGTGCTTGTTTGGCCAAACAATAATTGTCTCCACCTAGCGGGAAAGACTACTTATCGATGGATGCTTTTGAACCATTTAAAATATTGAGCTAAATTTGTTTACTTTGGCTTCAAAATGAAATGTCGTATGTCTAGAGGAACTGAAGTTGAGAGATGTAAATCCAGATCATCATGACGTGATATGGTTGCCTCCCCTCACAGGCTTGCACTTTGGCAATTCCAACTTTTCTGCCTTTTTCTTATAACATCCAAATCTTTCCTGACCTAGTACAGTGCATGTGTCCTCCTTATTCACATGTCTCAAGCAGCATATACGTAGTACAAAATTTGTTTGATAGATCCATGATGTAGCATGATAGTGTACCCTAAGTTACCTATAATTAGTTGTCTTGCATGTATGTACCACAGGAGCTCCAAGCTCAAAGGTGTTCACAACCACAATACATCAGATGTGACACGTATATGCCTCACCATAAAGTTGACAAGGCTATTGAACGATGGAGCAATTTTTCACTGTTGTAAACACGAGACAAAATTTGCTTAATTACTTTTGTCTTGAGAAGGAACATGTTCAAGCAAGTGGACCTAAAGTTGGAAGATGTAGATATTGAGTGTAGCGACCAGACCTCAAACGGTCTAATCTCTGTACTCAGGTGTCATCCCTGGATCAGTAATGCTGACACCACACAGTACTTGAAGGATTTATAACAGAGTAGCAATCACACACTTATTACATCGAGTGTCTCAAATGAAAACTTATTACAATAAATATGGCTTAAGGCCATCTAATAACGATAGCAGCGGAAGGCTTGGAAGATAAGTGAGTCCATCAACTCTAACGGCATCACTGAGTATAGAACCACGACCTAAAACTCCTTAATTGTCGTCTGAAAAGTCTGCAACATTAACGTTGCAGCCCGAAACGGGTCAGCACATGGAATATGCTTGCAAAGTAACATATAGAGAGTAATGAAATGAAACAGGCTATTCTATATGCATATTTGGTTGGTGGAAAGCTCTATGGTTACAGTTTCCGTAAAGCCAATTTTTCCCTACTGCAAAGGTATAAATTTTATTTAACTATCATGGTAGTTGTTAAACATTGAGAATGGTTGACAGCATTCTCAATCCCAATTAAGCATCATCATTAAACAAAACCCAACAAAATTAATTTTTGAGTAACATGTTGAGATTCACATGATAATCCAGGTACTAGATACTCAAGATGTCCATAACCGGGGACACGGCTAACCATGATTAGTTTATACACTCTGCAGAGGTTTGCGCACTTTTCCCCACAAGACTCGATCTCCTCCGTTGGGATTCTCGCACTACATGATGTTTGAGAAACGGATAATCGAGACATAGTCTTTCAAAAGTGCTAGCACCTTACGAATGGGTAGACCGTACCAACCTATATCCCCTACATCTGCTAGTCTACCACTATAAGAGTTCGCATGACTTAATCAACTATGCTAGAGCCCATAGTAGCTTGTGGCTGCACACGGAAGTTTCTAGCATGAACAATCCCATGATCCCTTTGAGCCTGGGTGGCGGTCCATAGAGAAAAACAGGCAATCGATGGAATACCCAGGTGCCTCAATCCATCCAGATGTGTATTTAAGTTGCCACCTTAAGTAAACCATTAATTAACATCTCACATCTGTCATGGATACACTCACCCAATCCACGTCTACTAGCATAGCATGGCATAATAAGCAAACGTGTAGCGATTCGAACCCATAATAGCATGGCATAAAGGTTTGATAATAACAGGTAATAGGTACTACCTCAACTACTTCCCAAACCCACAATTTAATTAGATCCTAATCATGCAATGTGTGAGGATTGATCTAATGCAATAAAACTGGGTAGAGGGGAAAACATGATCAAAGTGTTACTTGCCTTGCTGATGATCCGGGAAACCTAGCGATTCGAAGTAGCAAGTGGCGCACTCCGGGTACTTTATCGCAAACAAACAAGTATACAATAAGTACTCAACTAATGCACAGGTAAAACTCAAATAAGAGATCTAACCAGAAAGTTCAACTTAAGAACTCCGGTTGGCAAAAAGAATCAAAACGAACGAAGCAACGAAAGACAAACGGCAAAAGTAAAAGGCTTCGTTTACTATTCTGTACCTAGGGAAATTTTTACAGTGGCCAAAAACTTGTTTGAGTTGGTTAAACGGAAAGAGGGTTTCGAGACGAAACTCCAGGCGCTTGAATCACCTGATTCCGATAAACGAGCGAAAAGTTAGACTAAAACAAAAATCGGATCAGAAACCGCGATCAGAAAAATTGCGGATTTAATCCGAGAAAAAGCAAAACGAATGAACGGACGAACGCTCGCTAATTAAATAAACCGGAAAAACCGATCTATTAAAAAAACGAAACAAAAAAACCGAACAAAACCGTTGGAAAACCGAACGGTTTTTCAAAAAAGAACGGCGGCGGCGAGGACTACCTTCGGCAATGGATCCGGCGGGCGGCGGCGGCGGGGCGGCGAGGACTACCTCCGGCAATGGATCCGGCGGGCGGCGGCGGCGGGGCGGCGGCAGCGGCGGCGGCAAAGGCGGCGGCGGGGGGGCTAGGCGGCTAGGGTTTGAGGGGGGTCCGGCTTGGCCTCCCCGGCTTATAAAGCCGGCCGGCCTAGTGTCCGGGTCGGACACGGCCCGTTAGGTCGGTTGCGTTTTTTTTTAAATAGTTACGCTCAGAAAAAACAAAAGTTATACTAAACGGACTTCAAAAATCCCGAAATAAATTTTCCCCGGCTTCTAAAATCAAGTCGCACAGGATGAACATTTATTTGGGGTCTAAATGCAATTTTGAAAAACGCGCATTTTTCCTAAATTCAAATAAAACCAAATAAAATCTTATTTGATTTTTTTATTAAATCCCCAATATTTCTTTATTTTGGGAAAGTCATTTTATTCCCTCTCTCGTATTTTTGTAATAGAAATAATTGAAGATAAAATAAATAAAATCAAACGATCCTATTTTCAAAATTTGAGACAACTCAAATATGAAAATAACGAAATCCCCAACTCTCTCCAAGGGTCTTTGAGTTGCGTGAAATTTCTAGGATCAACCAAAATGCAATAAATATGATATGCAATGATGATGTAGTGTATAACATTCCAAATTGAAAATTTGGGATGTTACAAACCTACCCCCCCTTAAGATTAATCTCGTCCTCGAGATTCGGGTTGGCTAGAAAATAGGTGAGGGTGGTCCTTCAGCATATCTTCTTCTCGCTCCCAGGTGGCTTCATCCTCCGTGTGGTGGCTCCACTGAACCTTGCAAAACTTGATAACCTTACTTCGGGTGACTCGACTCGCATACTCTAGAATCTTAACTAGTTTCTCCTCATAGGTCAAATCACTGTCCAACTGAATTGCTTCCAGTGGTACCGCATCTCTCAGCGGTATGTCAGCCATCTCTGCGTGACACTTCTTCAACTGGGAAACATGGAACACGTCGAGAACTCCCGACAATCCTTCGGACAATTCCAACTTATAGGATACCTCTCCCATACGCTCCAAAACTTTGTATGGGCCTACAAAACGGGGCGCTAACTTTTCTTTAACTCCAAAGCGCTTAACTCCTCGAAGTGGTGATACTCGAAGATAAACTCGGTCTCCGACTTCGTAAACTGTCTCCTTGCGTTTAGAATCTGCATAACTCTTCTGCTTGAACTGGGCTACCTTGAGCCTATCGCGAATCAATTTCACTTTCTGTTCAGACTCCTTTATCAGATCCGGTCCAAACAACTGGCGGTCTCCAACTTCATCCCAAGACAATGGGGTCCTGCACCTCCTTCCGTACAAGGCTTTGAAAGTGGCCATCTTCAAACTGGATTGATAGCTGTTGTTGTAAGAGAACTCTACATATGGCAAATTCTCGTCCCAGCTAGATCTGTAATCTAGCGCACAAACTCTTAGCATATCCTCCAGAATCTGATTTACTCTCTCGGTTTGTCCATCTGTCTGCGGATGGAAAGTTGTGCTAAACTCCAGTCTGGTACCCAAAGTTTCATGCAACTGATTCCAGAACTTTGAGGTAAATTGGGTTTCTCTATCTGATACTATGCTCCTTGGAACTCCATGCACACAAACGATTCTGGTCATATATATCCTTCCCAACTTTGCACTGGTATAGGTAGTCTTCAGGGGAATGAAATGAGCTACCTTTGTCAAACGATCGACTACAACCCATATCGAGTCATAGCTTGAACGTGTTCTGGGCAATCCTGTAATAAAATCCATGCCTAGCTTATCCCACTTCCATTCGGGTATCGGCAATGGTTGTAGCAATCCTGCTGGCTTCTGATGCTCTGCCTTCACTCTTTGACATACATCACAAACTGCCACATACTCCGCAATATCCTTCTTCATTCCGGTCCACCAGAATATATCCTTCAAATCCAAATACATCTTGGTATTCCCTGGGTGAATCGAATATGGTGAATCATGGGCCTCTTGTAAGATTAACTTCCTGATCTCCGAATCATCTGGTACATAGACACGGTCTTCAAACCATAAGGTATCGTGCTCATCCTCACGAAATCCCTTAGCTTTTACTTTGCTCATTTTCTCCTTAATAGAAGCAATCTCCTTGTCAGTCCTTTGAGCTTCTCTGATCTTATCCATCAAAGTACACTGAATCTCCAATGCTGCTACATAGCCTCTTGGAACTATTTCCAAACATAGCTCTCGAAGATTTTCGGCTAACTCCCTTGGTAAATCTCCTGTCATTAGGGTGTTGACATGGCTCTTACGGCTTAACGCGTCAGCTACTACGTTAGCCTTTCCGGGGTGATAATGCAATTTCATATCATAATCCTTGATGAGCTCCAACCATCTCCTTTGTCCGAGGTTCAACTCCTTCTGTGTGAAAATATACTTCAAACTCTTGTGATCCGTGTACACCTCGCAATGGTTTCCAATCAGAAAATGTCTGCAAGTCTTCAATGCATGCACTACGGCTGCTAACTCCAAATCATGCGTAGCGTAATTCAACTCATGGGGCTTAACCTGTCGTGAGGCATATGAAACAACTCTTCCTTCCTGCATAAGCACTGCTCCAAGTCCTCGACGTTAAGCGTCGCAATACATCTCATAATCCTTGGTCTGGTCTGGCAAAATCAACACTGGTGATGTAACCAAATGTCATTCTTTTCCACTAATACTTCGATTTCCTCTTCATAATCTTCACGTGTAGCCTTGAGTTCTTCCTCTAGTTCCTTGATTCTTGTCCTCGCCTTCTTCAGATCTATCATGTCTGCGCACATCTGGTTCTCCTGACGTCGAATGTGCTGGTTTAACTCCTGGACAAAAGCTGCAATTGATCTATCCTTTCTGGTGCTAATCATCTCCTAGTGCTCATCTCGGCGCCCAAAAATCTGATAGATAGTATCCTTGAGATCATTGCGGTAGAGTTCTCCAATGCGTCCCATGGCGATGTGAGCTGCCATGCTCTTTCCTAGACTCCAAGTTGGTGCATCAAAGGAAAACTCTATGGGCTCAGTGACTGGCATGAACGTCCTTCTTGGAACTTGAACTTGAATCATCCAGCGCTCTTCTTCAAGTAGAGTGGCATTGTAGGTTCCGGTGAAGCTTGGTACTCCTATGTTCAGGTATCTAGTGTCTTCCTTCAAGTGACGTCCAAAGGGTGTATCTTTATCTGGTTGGGTGAACTTGTTCCTTGCATCCGCCATCCTAAAAGAGTAGAAAAGATAAGAAGTCAGAAAAGAGAGGAGAGTAAGTAGTGATCTAGGTCTTTAGCTTAGTGGTCATGTCCTACAGTCAGCGTGTGCTCTGATACCATCTTGTAGCGACCAGACCTCAAACGGTCTAATCTCTGTGCTCAGATGTCATCCCTGGATCAGTAATGCTGACACCACACAGTACTTAAAGGATTTATAACAGAGTAGCAATCACACACTTATTACATCGAGTGTCTCAAACAAGAACTTATTACAATAAATATGGCTTAAGGCCATCTAATAACGATAACAACGAAAGGCTTGGAAGATAAGTGAGTCCATCAACTCCAACGGCATCACTGAGTATAGAACCACGACCTAAAACTCCTTAATCATCGTCTGAAAAGTCTGCAACATTAACGTTTCAGCCCGAAACGGGTCAGAACATGGAATATGCTGGCAAAGTAACACATAGAGAGTAATGGAATGAAACAGACTATTCTATATGCATATTTGGCTGGTGGAAAGCTCTATGGTTACAGTTTGCGTAAAGCCAATTTTTCCCTACTGCAAAGGAATAAATTTTATTTAACTATCATGGTAGTTGTTAAACATTGAGAATGGTTGACAGCATTCTCAATCCCAATTAAGCATCATCATTAAACAAAACCCAACAAAATTAATTTTTGAGTAACATGTTGAGATTCACATGATAATCCAGGTACTAGATACTCAAGATGTCCATAACCGGGGACACGGCTAACTATGATTAGTTTATACACTCTGCAGAGGTTTGCGCACTTTTCCCCACAAGACTCTATCTCCTCCGTTGGGATTCTCGCACTACATGGTGTTTGAGAAATGGATGACCGAGACATAGTCTTTCAGAAGTGCTAGCACCTTACGAACGGATAGACCGTACCAACCTACATCCCCTACATCTGCTAGTCTACCACTGTAAGAGTTCGCACGACTTAATCAACTATGCTAGAGCCCATAGTAGCTTGTGGCTACACACGGAAGTTTCTAGCATGAACAATCTTATGATCCCTTTGAGCCTGGATGACGGTCCATAAAGAAAAACAGGCAATCGCTGGAATACCCAGGTGCCTCAATCCACCCAGATGTGTATTTAAGTTGCCACCTTAAGTAAACCATTAATTAATATCTCACATCTGTCATGGATACACTCACCAAATCCATGTCTACTAGCATAGCATGGCATAATAAGCAAACGTAGAAGTAACTCCCAAAGATTTGATAATAACAGGTAATAGGTACTACCTCAACTATTCCCAAACCCACAATTTAATTAGATCCTAATCATGCAATGTGTGAGGGTTGATCTAATGCAATAAAACTGGGTAGAGGGGAAAACATGATCAAAGTGTTACTTGCCTTGCTGATGATCCGGGAAACCTAGCGATTCGAAGTAGCAAGTGGCGCACTCCGGGTACTCTATCGCAAACAAACAAGCATACAATAAGTACTCAACTAATGCACAGGTAAAACTCAAATAAGAGATCTAACCAGAAAGTTCAACTTAAGAACTCCGGTTGGCAAAAAGAATCAAAACGAACGAAGCAACGAAAGACAAACGGCAAAAGTAAAAGGCTTCGTTTACTATTCTGGACCTAGGGAAATTTTTACAGTGGCAAAAAACTTATTTGAGTTGGTTAAACGGAAAGAGGGTTTCGAGACGAAACTCCAGGCGCTTGAATCGCCTGATTCCGATAAACGAGCGAAAAGTTAGACTAAAACGAAAATCGGATCAGAAATCACGATCAAAAAAATTGTGCATTTAATCCGAGAAAAAGAAAAATGACGAACGTTCGTTAAAACGAACGAACGGACGAACGCTCGCTAATTAAATAAACCGGAAAAACCGATCTATTTAAAAAAACGAAACAGAAAAAAAACCGTCGGAAAACCGTACGGTTTTTCAGAAAAAAAATAACGGCGGCGGCGAGGACTACCTCCGGCGACGGATCCGGCAGGCGGCGGCGGGGCGGCGACGGCAGCGACGGCGGCGCTAGGCGGCGGCGGCAAAGGCGGTGGCGGGGCTAGGCGGCTAGGGTTTCAGGGGGGGTTCGGCTGGGCCTCCCCGGCTTATAAAGCCGGCCGGGCCTAGTGTCCGGGTCAGACACGGCCCGTTAGGTCGGTTGGGTTTTTTTTTAAATAGTTATGCTCAGAAAAAAACAAAAGGAATACTAAACGGACTCCAAAAATCCCGAAATAAAATTTCCCCGGCTTCTAAAATCAAGCCGCACAGGAAAAACATTTATTTGGGACCTAAATGCAATTTTGAAAAACGCGCATTTTTCCTGAATTCAAATAAATAGAAAATAAAATCTTATTTGATTTTTTTTATTAAATCCCCAATATTTCTTTATTTTTGGAAAGTCATTTCATTCCCTCTCTCATATTTTTGTAATAGAAATAATTGAAGATAAAATAAATAAAATCAAACGATCCTATTTTCAAAATTTGAGACAACTCAAATATGAAAATAACAAAATCCCCAACTCTCTCCGAGGGTCCTTAAGTTGCGTGAAATTTCTAGGATCAACCAAAATGCAATAAATATGATATGCAATGATAATCTAGTGTATAACATTCCAAATTGAAAATTTGGGATGTTACATTGAGTCAGAAAATTAAACCCAGAACATTGATATTTGACATGATTTTCTCTCCTTGTGAATTTAGAGCTCTTGAATCTACCTTTTTAAGACTTGTTTTTTATAATAGTGATCCACTCAGTCAACACATAATTAACCCCTTCCTATTTTTTAAAATAACCTCGTCCTCTTTCAGCAATCAGCTTAGTGCCTAAGGTTGGAAAATTGACGCATTAATTCTTTTACTATAGGTAAAATCATAATATGGAGAAAGAAATTCATAAAATGCAATAATTATATGTAATGTGGTTGTTTGCCCCAACAATACTTGGCACCATGTGGTCAATTCTATTTATAGATGGATGCTTTTGGACCATTGCAAATGTTGACCAAAAATCTGTTCAATTTGGCTTTACGACAAACCATGTTATGTCGAGACGAACTGAAGTTGATAGATGTAAGTCCAGATTATACAAACATGGTATGGCTGAGTTCTCTCACACTACAGTAACTCCAAGTAATGTCTTTTTGGTACTCAATTTCTGTAAATGCACACCACTCATAAACACAAAGTTGACGCTCTCATCTTTTTCGAAAAACATAAAGCCCACTCCCCTTCCTCCCTCGCACTACTACCGACACGCAGCAAAATGACCTCTAAATATTTTGCCAATTTTTAAAAACAATAAGTCGGTCCAAAGTTCGTACATTTTATCGCGTGACAATTATAAAAAGGTGGGGGGGGGGGGGGGGGGGGGGGAGATCCTCAATGGAAACCTAAATATAAGTAAGGTTACTGAATATTGTAGTTGTTCTTTCGACAAAAATACCAATGAGGTTCATGTTTCGAGGCAAGGTTATATTCATTTTAGCATCACACTCTCCATTGAATCTATGTAAAACGACTGACTATTTGACTAGAATTACAATAAGTTCACATATTTATTCTCATGTTAAAACTGAATGTTGTGACTAATTGCTCAACGTTAGAACACGAACTTATATAGCCACCAACGCACAAGGTACGACCATGGTTTTAAAGGTGCGTTGCAGTAGATTGATAAGAGGATTTGTGTTTTACTACAAGGTATGTGCTCTGTTGGGTTAGACACTCGTTACCCTCCTAATAACAATCCCTAGTGTCAAATAATAGATGTAGTAAAGACATATATTGTAGGTAATTTAAATGGTGGTAAATTTCATTATGGGGCTCTTCCCAAGGAAAGAAACACTATCAAATTACTAAAAATATTTTTTTGAAGAAGTAGAGAAGGGTGTGATCGATCTGTAGTGATGGCCATCACCGGGGTCGACGATACGCTCAATGCCAGTGAGGTAGGAGCCGACACCGCCTTGCCCTACGAGGAATGCTTCTGAGAATTTAGTTATACCAACTAGGGTAAATTTGTCCATGAAACAAAAATGCTTTGAATGTTTTGCGAGCACATCATGCATGCACTCCCCGAGAGATGTAATGAAGTGAGAGCAGGGGGGGGGGGTGTGTGGCGCAGTGTTTGTCTCTCGACTTGTTGCCTGGAGGTCCTGGCTTCGAACTAGCCGCCTTGAAGGGTAAGGTTGAAAAATTCCTTCCCCCGACAAACCTTGTGCGTGAGATTTTAGCATTGGGTACGCCCTTTGTACAAATTAAGTGAGTCTCAAGTGAAATAATGCGAAAGTTGAGCATTGTCCCAAAAAAAAGTTAGCTCTTCTCTTAAATTTTATCTTCGTGTTTTCGTCAGGCCCAATTTTTGTATAACTTGATTTCTTATCCTTTCGTGAATGGTTACCTTTGATATATGTATATCTAATTCTGGAGTGTCTACTGTATCAAATGTGGGTTGTACTTGACAAGATACAAAACAGAGACGAAAATCCTTTGAGAAGAGTCTAAGCATTTTGTTATAAGTATTGATAGTTCTCTCATATATATCCCATATGTTCTTATGAAAGACCAATTACTTGATCGTATGGCCATATCCCAACAACATTTGCCACAACTGCAAAAGCCAGTAAATACACTGTGCTTTTGTATGTTACAATCAGATGGTTAACAAATAGCAATACACTTTTGACGTGTTATGAGCTTATCTCTCCATTCACGTGTAACGAGGCATGCGTACACTCAGAGACAGTGTTACACCACACACTTTTGCATGCTACTTAGAGAACAATTCGAGTTAAGTTGTTACAGTAGCTGGACCTGAACGGTGGTATAAGCTGCACAGTTTTGTACTTTTCCTAACTCTGGAGCAAAAACTGTTTGGCTTTGAGATGACGAAAGAAATAATTGTGACCAATTTAACATGCTTTTCTGCCAAGGACTAAGAAGAGAATTCACAAAAAAAAAGGCCAGACAAGAGAAGGATGAATGCATCATGCGCAAAAGCTATGTGTCAACCGTACGGGCGAAGTAGTAGCGCCCTAGACCATTTAGCTGCGTCGATCAATGGTTTTGCTCGCGCCACGTCTGGTCCCTACGTTCGTTGGTTCAGTCAGGTTTTTTTTTGGTTTTCTTTGTTTTTCTCAGGTTTTGTTTGATTTTTCTTCATATATTTTCGGGTTTTCTTTGTTTTACAACCATTTTCTTTGGTTTTTTTTCTTTACTTACTTCGATTTTCATATTATTCTTCTATTCTTTTTATTTTTTCCTTCTTTGTACTTTGATAATATTTTTTTTTCGTTTCTAGGCTTTCCTTTTGATTTTTTGTCGGTTTTCTTTTACTTTTGTTTTTCAAACATGTCTACTTCTTTTTTCCTTTGTCCAACACATGCCTACTTTTGTACATTTTTCGTATACATCTCAATTTTTTTAAATGAACAATTTCTGTAGACATCTTTATTTTATTTTTTCAAAAACCATGTTTTGAATATGTTTTTCATATACATTTTAAACATTTTTCAAATACATGTTGAAAAATATAACAAATGGTAAAAAAAACTTTAATTTCTAACTGAGCATACATTTTTCGTAAATTGAATAAACATGTCTTGAAAATTTCATGAACACAATTTTGATTTTTGAAACTTATGAAGATTTATTTAAATGCAATGTATATTTTTCTGGCTATACGTAAAAGTTTGTTTCAATTTCACAAACATTTTTTTCCACATTGTATATGTATTTTTAAATGTCACAAAAAAATCCATACATATGATTAACATTTTTACGTACACATGACAAAAAACTGTTTGTATACATCAAAAATATTTTTCCATAGAGGTACAACATCTTTGGAATGTGAGATTAATTTAAAAACAAATGTCCAAAGTGTTTTCTAATATATATATATTTCAAAATATACAAAAGTAAAAAATGGAACATATTAACATGATGGCAAAAAAACACAAACAACGTTAGCATGACGTTGCAAGTGGTTACTAGGCCAGCCCAGTTCGGGCTACTTGCTGGTGAGCCATGCGTCGGCCTTGCTTCTGGCGGCACGTAGCCAAAAGTGCGTACATTTACTCTGCGAGGACGAAAAACACACACTTGGGCTGCCACTGGATTTAGCAGGCGTGTCTGGAAGCATATCTTTTTTCGTTCCCGAAAAGCACAACTCGCAGAAGTAAACTTGTGCTTCCACCAGAAGCAAATATGTGTTTCTTGTAGAAGCACTGCTTTTTTCGAACAAGTACGGATGAACATCTCATGAAAGCAAATATGTGCCCACACGAGGAGCAAATTTGTGCTTCTTGTAGAAGCACAATTTTTTACCATGCATAAAAAGATCTCCAAAATGTAGGGAAAGCTGGTCAAAAACCAAAAGCCAAAAAAACTTGAAAAAATCCCATCAAAAACCCAAAAATACGTACGAAAATAATAATTAAAAAATCCAGAGGGAACCCAGCACGCGACATATGCGGCGGCTGGATGCACCAGTTGGGTGCTAAACTTCAATTAGTTGCTATCTACAGCGAACTCTCTTTTTGGGAAGGGATATGTCTCGCTTCTAGCCAGACCAAATGAGTCTCGTACCAAGGGCGATGTCATGTCACAACTATTATGCTGGATCAATTATCTTTTCAGGTTAGTTAGCTTTTTTCTTTTCTGATTATTCAATTCTGGTTTCATTTTTTATTTTGTTCATATTTTCAAAAATATTCCTAGTACACATATTTTAAAAACTAAAATGAATAACAAAAAAAAATCAAAACCATTATTTTAAAAATGTTAACGTAGTGTAAAAATTTTGTTAGCAAAGATAAACAATATATTGATCGCATTCAAGAAAATGTTTATGACATTTAAAAAATGTACATGTGTTCCAAAAATTGCATATGCCATTTAAATATGTGTATACAATTCAAAATAAATATCTTTGTAATGCAAAGAATATATCTCTTTTTTTGCGAATGAATGCAAAAAATATATCCAACCATTCACAACATGTACTTTAGATTCAAAAATGTTCATGAGTTTCAGAGAAAAAGGTTCTTGAAATTTAAATATGTATATATACAGTGTAAACAATGTTCGCATAGTATAATAAAAATATTTCATATCAGTTAAAATAATGTTTGTATGTTGAATTGGAAAATAATTGTTAATACTGTATTTGAAAAAGAATTCAATGTGTATAAAAAGTGTTTTAGATGTACACAGAAAATGTACATAATATGTTGACAAACGTAGACATGAATTTAAAAAGATGTTCAAAACATGTATTTCACAAAAATGTTAATCATGTATTTGAAAAATATTCATTGCACAAAATCTTTTTTCTGATGTACACGAAAAATGTACAATTTGTGTTCAAAAGTGCACATGTACTGAAAAAAAGATGTTCAGACATGTTTTTGGAAAAAAAATGAACAAGTATTTGGAAAATAATCAGTGTTTCTAAAAAAATAATCAGTGTGTATAAAAAATTGTTTAGTACATATGAAAAAAGAAGTCATTATTAGTACTATCAGTGGATCATGCGCGAACAACCTATGGTTGGATGGTTAGAGTAACTCTAGCAGACCCCGCAAAATGCCTCGACCTGCAAAATAACCGCCAAATTGCGGGTCGGGGCCAGAAAATCTGCACGACTAGACCCCGCATCCCGCACCGGTCCGTAAATTTTTTTGCGGGGCGCTGCAAATCTTCTCCCCCAACCTCTATCTTCACGGGCTGGGAGGCCGACCCGAGCTCAACCCCTATCCGGCGCGAGATTTAGCGGGAGGGGCATTTTCGCGCGCCCTTTCCCGCTCCCCGCACCCTCCGCCACCATTGCCCCCCCGCCGCAAGCTCTGGCCGCTCCTCCCCGGCCGTCCCTAGCCGCCATGGACGACCCCATGTTGTCCCCCGTCACCGTCGAGGTCGCGCACGCCCCTTCCCCTCGGGCGGATCTCGTCGCCGGCCATGTTGGCCCCGCCGGCGTCGCCCAAGCACACATCGCGCCTACCCGCAAGCGGCAGGGCAACGTGGTTGTGCAGGGCAGGAATCCGGCTGCCCCGCCGCGATGGCCCGCGCTCCGGGCGCCAATGCCGTAGTGCGATCCCGGCCGGCGGCGGAGAAGGCCGGCAAGGCCGCGAGCGCAAAGCGGAGGAACGTTCCGACTTCAAGGAAGCCATCTTCTTCAACATCTCACTCCATCCCCCCGCAAGGAGGTGCTCCTGCGATGCCGTTCAACGGTGCCGCTACCCTCGCGAGCGAGGTGTTCGACGAAATGGCCGGAAGGTATATCTCTTCGGTCTTCGGCGATTCTCTTTATTTTTCGCCATTGTTCCCGATAGCTCGTGACTTGTTATCGTTCGCTATAGCGGTGGTTCGAACAATGCAACAACCAAGTTCGTGAACTTGTTGGACACGAACGCGGTTGACATTGATCAAGCCCCTTTCGAACCATTTGACTACAATGAAACGGAGGGCGGCGTGAACGATCAGGGTTGTGCGGACGAGTTGGAGGAGATTGAAGTGGAAGCATTTGAGCAATCACAAGCAAAAACTGGGAAAAGCCAAAGATCAAAGAACAACACGATCTTGGAAGATCAAGCTTTGATCAAAGAATGGAGTGCGGTGTATCTTGAGGCATGCACGGGTACTTCTCAAACCGCCAAGAGATATTGGCAAAGGATCGAAGATCAATACTTCCGCATTATGAAAAACTACCCCGATAGGACTCCACGAACATTTCGGTCGCTTCAAGGTTGTTGGGAGA
Organism: Triticum urartu; assembly: GCF_003073215.2. Taxonomy (NCBI): domain Eukaryota; kingdom Viridiplantae; phylum Streptophyta; class Magnoliopsida; order Poales; family Poaceae; genus Triticum; species Triticum urartu. Next base: position 28,664,299 of record NC_053028.1, on the reverse strand, counting down.
ACATCAAGCCTATGTGCAGCCATTGGGCAGCTTGCTTGGAGCAAGTACGCAATGCACCTCCAAGTGGCACCGTGGAGTCCGACTATGTGAGTTTGCTTTGCCTTTGTTCAAGTTGTGCATCATCATAATGTATCATGAGAAATGATTGCATCACTTTGTTCACATTGTGTAGGACAAGATTACTCAACATAGATACAAGGACATGGAAGCTTCGCAAGGCAGATTCTTCAAATTAGAGCATTGTTGGGAGTTGTTCCAAAAGTGTGAGAAGTGGAAGTTGATCGACAAATAATCCCCACCAAAGAGAGGCTCACTTACAAACATGGATGAAGATGAGGATAATGATGGCCCAAGAAATTTGCACAAGCCCGATGGCGACAAGAAGACTAAAGATAAGATGAAGAGAGAGCAAGAAGCACCGAGCTTGAGGGAGAAGATTGATGCCATGGTGCAATCAAACGAGTTGGTGTTGTTGAAGTCGTTGGAGATCAAGAAAGAGTTGGCCGAGAAGAAGGTAAAAGAGAAGCAAGAAAAATGGCAAATGCTCAAGGAAGAGTGGCTGCGCAAAGCTGCCATTGAGGAGAGAAAATCACGCGCCTCTGAAAACAAATCGATGTCATTGTTGCTCGCCGAAGAGAACAAGATCATGTCAATGAACCGCAATGACATGGATGATGTCACCAAAACATGGCATGATATGGCAAGGACAGAGATCTTAAAGAGGAGAATGGTCGCCTCGGCCGGTCCGTCTGCCAGTTTTGATGATGTTTTATCTCTTCCATATGGTGGCAATGTGGATGATTTCGGTGCGGGAGTTGGAACAAGCGACGGAGGTGGCTACGGTGGCTACGGCCGGTGGCGCTGATGAACTTCAAGATGGACTCCATGGTGCGGAGTGAAGATTGACCCCCAAGATAATGCCGGACATGGGCACATACCTTTGCATGCCCTCTTTTGCGTAATGAACTTTGCTTTTATTTGCGCGCAAACTATTTATGTCATTTGAATTTGGACTTGTTTGTGAAACCCTATGACAAATTTCAGATTTGCAGTTTTTCTGTTTGCGGGTCGTTGCGCTAGTGCCCGAGCAAAACCCACATAGTCGACCCGTAAAAAAGCATATTCCACGAATATACTTTTTTACGGGTCCGTTTGGGGGGGTCTGCATCTGTGCCAGCCCGCGCCGGCCCGCAAAAGCGGTTTTGCGCGAACTACAAACACGTTTTGCGGGTCAGTGTTTTGCGGGGTCTGCTAGAGTTGCTCTTAGGTGGACAGTGGTATAGCCAGCCCACCAGGGTTTTGTTGGGTTTCGTAGTAATTTCAAAAAAATTTCCTACGCACACGCAAGATCATGTGATGCATAGCAACGAGAGGGGAGAGTGTTGTCTACGTACCCAACGCAGACCGACTGCGGAAGCGCTGACACGACGTAGAGGAAGTAGTCGTACGTCTTCACGATCCAACCGACCAAGCACCGAAACTACGGCACCTCCGAGTTTGAGCACACGTTCAGCTCGATGACGATCCCCGGACTCCGATCCAGCAAAGTTTCGGGGAAGAGTTCCGTCAGCACGACGGCGTGGTGACGATCTTGATGAACTACAGCAGCAGGGCTTCTCCTAAACTCCGCTACAGTATTATCGAGGAATATGGTGGCAGGGGGCACCGCACACGGCTAAGGAATAGATCACGTGGATCAACTTGTATGTTTCTGGGGTGCCTCTGCCTCTGTATATAAAGGAGCCAAGGGGGAGGGGGGCGCCGGCCAGGAGGAGGGCGCATGAGGAGTCCTACTCCTTCCGGGAGTAGGACTCCCCCCCAATCCTATTCCAACTAGGATTCCCAAGGGGGAAAGAGGGAGAGGGGTGGCCGGCCACCTCTCCTAGTCCTAATAGGACTAGGGGAGGGGGGGAGGCGCGCAGCCCTTATGGGCAGCCCTTTCACCTTTCCACTAAGACCCACTAAGGCCCATATGATTCCCGGGGGGTTCCGGTAACCTCCCAGTAACCCGGTAAAATCCCGATTTCACCCGGAACACTTCCGATATCCAAATATAGGCTTCCAATATATCAATCTTTACGTCTCGACCATTTTGAGACTCCTCGTCATGTCCGTGATCACATCCGGGACTCCGAACAACCTTCGGTACATCAAAATGCATAAACTCATAATATAACTGTCATCGTAACCTTAAGCGTGCGGACCCTACGGGTTCGAGAACAATGTAGACATGACCGAGACACGTCTCCGGTCAATAACCAATAGCGGGACCTGGATGCCCATATTGGCTCCTACATATTCTACGAAGATCTTTATCGGTCAGACCGCATAACAACATACGTTGTTCCCTTTGTCATCGGTATGTTACTTGCCCGAGATTCGATCGTCGGTATCCAATACCTAGTTCAATCTCGTTACCGGCAAGTCTCTTTACTCGTTCCGTAATACATCATCTCACAACTAACGTATTAGTTGTAATGCTTGCAAGGCTTATGTGATGTGTATTACCGAGAGGGCCCAGAGATACCTCTCCGACAATCGGAGTGACAAATCCTAATCTCGAAATATGCCAACCCAACATCTACCTTTGGAGACACCTGTAGTGCTCCTTTATAATCACCCAGTTACGTTGTGACGTTTGGTAGCACCCAAAGTGTTCCTCCGGCAAACGGGAGTTGCATAATCTCATAGTCATAGGAACATGTATAAGTCATGAAGAAAGCAATAGCAACATACTAAACGATCGGGTGCTAAGCTAATGGAATGGGTCATGTCAATCAGATCATTCAACTAATGATGTGACCTCGTTAATCAAATAACAACTCATTGTTCATGGTCAGGAAACATAACCATCTTTGATTAACGAGCTAGTCAAGTAGAGGCATACTAGTGACACTTTGTTTGTCTATGTATTCACACATGTATTATGTTTCCGGTTAATACAATTCTAGCATGAATAATAAACATTTATCATGATTATAAGGAAATAAATAATAACTTTATTATTGCCTCTAGGGCATATTTCCTTCAGTCTCCCACTTGCACTAGAGTCAATAATCTAGATTACACTGTAATGATTCTAACACCCATGGAGCCTTGGTGCTGATCATGTTTTGCTCGTGGAAGAGGCTTAGTCAACGGGTCTGCAACATTCAGATCCGTATGTATCTTGCAAATCTCTATGTCTCCCACCTGGACTAGATCCCGGATGGAAGTTGAAGCGTCTCTTGATGTGTTTGGTCCTTTTGTGAAATCTGGATTCCTTTGCCAAGGCAATTGCACCAGTATTGTCACAAAAGATTTTCATTGGACCCGATGCATTAGGTATGACACCTAGATCGGATATGAACTCCTTCATCCAGACTCCTTCGTTCGCTGCTTCCGAAGCAGCTATGTACTCCGCTTCACATGTAGATCCCGCTACGACGCTTTGTTTAGAACTGCACCAACTGACAGCTCCACCGTTTAATGTAAACACGTATCCGGTTTGCGATTTAGAATCGTCCGGATCAGTGTCAAAGCTTGCATCAACGTAACCTTTTACGGTGAGCTCTTTGTCACCTCCATATACGAGAAACATATCCTTAGTCCTTTTCAGGTATTTCAGGATGTTCTTGACCGCTGTCCAGTGATCCACTCCTGGATTACTTTGGTACCTCCCTGCTAAACTTATAGCAAGGCACACATCAGGTCTGGTACACAGCATTGCATACATGATAGATCCTATGGCTGATGCATAGGGAACATCTTTCATATTCTCTCTATCTTCTGCAGTGGTCGGGCATTGAGTCTTACTCAACTTCACACCTTGTAACACAGGCAAGAACCCTTTCTTTGCTTGATCCATTTTGAACTTCTTCAAAATTTTGTCAAGGTATGTGCTTTGTGAAAGTCCAATTAAGCGTCTTGATCTATCTCTATAGATCTTAATGCCTAATATGTAAGCAGCTTCACCGAGGTCTTTCATTGAAAAACTTTTATTCAAGTATCCCTTTATGCTATCCAGAAATTCTATATCATTTCCAATCAGCAATATGTCATCCACATATAATATCAGAAATGCTACAGAGCTCCCACTCACTTTCTTGTAAATACAGGCTTCTCCGAAAGTCTGTATAAAACCAAATGCTTTGATCACACTATCAAAACGTTTATTCCAACTCCGAGAGGCTTGCACCAGTCCATAAATGGATCGCTGGAGCTTGCACACTTTGTTAGCTCCCTTTGGATCGACAAAACCTTCCGGTTGCATCATATACAACTCTTCTTCCAGAAATCCATTCAGGAATGCAGTTTTGACATCCATCTGCCAAATTTCATAATCATAAAATGCGGCAATCGCTAACATGATTCGGACGGACTTAAGCATCGCTACGGGTGAGAAGGTCTCATCGTAGTCAATCCCTTGAACTTGCCGAAAACCTTTTGCGACAAGTCGAGCTTTGTAGACAGTAACATTACCATCAGCGTCAGTCTTCTTCTTAAAGATCCATTTATTCTCAATTGCTTGCCGATCATCGGGCAAGTCAACCAAAGTCCATACTTTGTTCTCATACATGGATCCCATCTCAGATTTCATGGCTTCAAGCCACTTTGCGGAATCTGGGCTCACCATCGCTTCTTCATAGTTCGTAGGTTCATCATGATCTAGTAGCATGACTTCCAGAACAGGATTACCGTACCACTCTGGTGCGGATCTTACTCTGGTTGATCTACGAGGTTCAGTAGTATCTTGATCTGAAGTTTCATGATCATTATCATTGGCTTCCTCACTAACTGGTGTAGGTGTCACTAAACAGTTTTCTGTGATGAACTACTTTCCAGTAAGGGAGCAGGTACAGTTACCTCATCAAGTTCTACTTTCCTCCCACTCACCTTCTTTCGAGAGAAACTCCTTCTCTGGAAAGGATCCATTCTCAGCAACGAAGTCTTGCCTTCAGATCTTTGATAGAAGGTGTACCCAACAGTTTCCTTTGGGTATCCTATGAAGGCACATTTCTCCGATTTGGGTTCGAGCTTATCAGGTTGAAGCTTTTTCACATAAGCATCGCAGCCCCAAACTTTAAGAAACGACAACTTTGGTTTCTTGCCAAACCACAGTTCATAAGGCGTCGTCTCAACGGATTTTGATGGTGCCCTATTTAACGTGAATGCAGCCGTCTCTAGAGCATAACCCCAAAACGATAGCGGTAAATCAGTAAGAGACATCATAGATCGCACCATATCTAGTAAAGTACGATTACGACGTTCGGACACACCATTACACTGTGGTGTTCGAGGTGGCGTGAGTTGCGAAACTATTCCACAGTTTTTCAAATGTACACCAAACTCGTAACTCAAATATTCTCCTCCACGATCAGATCGTAGAAACTTTATTTTCTTGTTACGATGATTTTCAACTTCACTCTAAAATTCTTTGAACTTTTCAAATGTTTCAGACTTATGTTTCATTAAGTAGATATACCCATATCTGCTTAAATCATCTGTTAAGGTGAGAAAATAACGATATCCGCCACGAGCCTCAATATTCATCGGACCACATACATCGGTATGTATGATTTCCAACAAATCTGTTGCTCTCTCCATAGTACCGGAGAACGGTGTTTTAGTCATCTTGCCCATGAGGCACGGTTCGCAAGTACCAAGTGATTCATAATTAAGTGGTTCCAAAAGTCCATCAGTATGGAGTTTCTTCATGCGCTTTATACCGATATGACCTAAACGACAGTGCCACAAATAAGTTGCACTTTCATTATCAACTCTGCAACTTTTGGCTTCAACATTATGAATATGTGTATTACTACTATCGAGATTCAATAAGAATAGACCACTCTTCAAGGGTGCATGACCATAAAAGATATTACTCATATAAATAGAACAACCATTATTCTCTGATTTAAATGAATAACCGTCTCGCATTAAACAAGATCCAGATATAATGTTCATGCTCAACGCTGGCACCAAATAACAATTATTTAGGTCTAATATTAATCCCGAAGGTAGATGTAGAGGTAGCGTGCCGACCGTGATCACATCGACTTTGGAACCGTTTCCCACGCGCATCGTCACCTCGTCCTTTGCCAGTGCCCGCTTATTCCGTCGTCCCTGTTTCGAGTTGCAAATATTAGCAACAGAACCAGTATCAAATACCCAGGTGCTACTGCGAGCTCTAGTAAGGTACACATCAATAACATGTATATCACATATACCTTTGTTCACCTTGCCATCCTTCTTATCCGCCAAATACTTGGGGCAGTTCCGCTTCCAGTGACCAGTCTGCTTGCAGTAGAAGCACTCAGTTTCAGGCTTAGGTCCAGACTTGGGTTTCTTCTCTTGAGCAGCAACTTGTTTGCCGTTCTTCTTCCCCTTCTTCTTCCCTTTGCCCTTTTTCGTGAAACTAGTGGTTTTGTTAACCATCAACACTTGATGCTCCTTTTTGATTTCTACCTACGCAGCTTTCAGCATTGCGAAGAGCTCGGGAATAGTCTTGTTCATCCCTTGCATATTATAGTTCATCACGAAGCTCTTGTAGCTTGGTGGCAGTGATTGGAGAATTTCTGTCAATGACGCAATCATCCGGAAGATTAACTCCCAATTGAATCAAGTGATTATTATACCCAGACATTTTGAGTATATGCTCACTGACAGAACTGTTGTCCTCCATCTTGCAGCTATAGAACTTATTGGAGACTTCATATCTCTCAATTCGGGCATTTGCTTGAAATATTAACTTCAACTCCTGGAACATCTCATATGCTCCATGACGTTCAAAACGTCGTTGAAGTCCCGATTCTAAGCCGTAAAGCATGGCACACTGAACTATCGAGTACTCATCAGCTTTGCTCTGCCAGACGTTCATAACATCTGGTGTTGCTCCAGCAGCAGGCCTGGCACCCAGCGGTGCTTCCAGGACGTAATTCTTCTGTGCAGCAATGAGGATAATCCTCAGGTTACGGACCCAGTCCGTGTAATTGCTACCATCATCTTTCAACTTTGCTTTCTCAAGGAACGCATTAAAATTCAACGGAACAACAGCACGAGCCATCTATCTACAATCAACATAAACAAGCAAGATACTATCAGGTACTAAGTTCATGATAAATTTAAGTTCAATTAATCATATTACTAAAGAACTCCCACTTAGATAGACATCCCTCTAATCTTCTAAGTGATTACGTGATCCAAATCAACTAAACCATAACCGATCATCACGTGAGATGGAGTAGTTTTCAATGGTGAACATCGTTTATGTTGATCATATCTACTATATGATTCACGCTCAACCTTTCGGTCTCCGTGTTCCGAGGCCATATCTGCATATGCTAGGCTCGTCAAGTTTAACCTGAGTATTCTGCTTGTGCAAAAACTAGCTTGCACCCGTTGTAGATGGACGTAGAGCTTATCACACCCAATCATCACGTGGTGTCTGGGCACGACGAACTTTGGCAACGGTGCATACTCAGGGAGAACACTTCTTGATAATTTAGTGAGAGATCATCTTATAATGCTACCGTCAATCAAAGCAAGATAAGATGCATAAAAGGATAAACATCAGATGCAATCAATTTAAGTGATATGATATGGCCATCATCATCTTGTGCTTGTGATCTCCATCTCCGAAGCACCGTCATGATCACCATCGTCACCGGCGCGACACCTTGATCTCCATCGTAGCATCGTTGTCGTCTCGCCAATCTTATGCTTCCACGACTATCACAACCGTTTAGTAATAAAGTAAAGCATTACATCGCGATTGCATTGCATACAATAAAGCGACAACCATATGGCTCCTGCCAGTTGCCGATAACTCGGTTACAAAACATGATCATCTCATACAATAAAATTCAGCATCATGCCTTGACCATATCACATCACAACATGCCCTGCAAAAACAAGTTAGACGTCCTCTACTTTGTTGTTGCAAGTTTTACGTGGCTGCTACGGGCTTAAGTAAGAACCAATCTCACCTACGCATCAAAACCACAACGATAGTTTGTCAAATAGACTCCGTTTTAACCTTCGCAAGGACCGGGCGTAGCCATACTTGGTTCAACTAAAGTTGGAGAGACAGTCGCCCGCAAGCCACCTATGTGCAAAGCACGTCGGGGGAACCGGTCTCGCATAAGCGTACGCGTAAGGTTGGTCCGGGTCGTCTCGTCCAACAATGCCGCCGAACCAAAGTATGACATGCTGGTAGGCAGTATGACTTATATCGCCCACAACTCACTTGTGTTCTACTCGTGCATATAACATCAACATAAATAACCTGGCTCTGATACCACTGTTGGGTTTCGTAGTAATTTCAAAAAAATTCCTACGCACACGCAAGATCATGTGATGCATAACAACGAGAGGGGAGAGTGTTGTCTACGTACCCAACGCAGACCGACTGCGGAAGCGCTGACACGACGTAGAGGAAGTAGTCATACGTCTTCACGATCCAACCGATCAAGCACCGAAACTACGGCACCTCCGAGTTCGAGCACACGTTCAGCTCGATGACGATCCCTGGACTCCGATTCAGCAAAGTGTCGGGGAAGAGTTCCGTCAGCACGACGGCGTGGTGACGATCTTGATGAACTACAGCAGCAGAGCTTCGCCTAAACTCCGCTACAGTATTATCGAGGAATATGGTGGCAGGGGGCACCGCACACGGCTAAGGAATAGATCACATGGATCAACTTGTCTATTTATGGGGTGCCTCTGCCTCTGTATATAAAGGAGCCAAGGGGGAGGGGGGCGCCGACCAGGAGGAGGGCGCAGGAGGAGTCCTACTCCTTCCGGGAGTAGGACTCCCCCCCAATCCTATTCCAACTAGGATTCCCAAGGGGGAAAGAGGGAGAGGGGTGGCCGGCCACCTCTCCTAGTCCTAATAGGACTAGGGGAGGGGGGGAGGCGCGCAGCCCTTATGGGCAGCCCTTTCACCTTTCCACTAAGACCCACTAAGGCCCATATGATTCCCGGGGGGTTCCGGTAACCTCCCAGTAACCCGGTAAAATCCCAATTTCTCCCGGAACACTTCCGATATCCAAATATAGGCTTCCAATATATCAATATTTACGACTTGACCATTTCGAGACTCCTCGTCATGTCCGTGATCACATCCGGGACTCCGAACAACCTTCGGTACATCAAAATGCATAAACTCATAATATAACTGTCATCGTAACCTTAAGCGTGCGGACCCTACGGGTTCGAGAACAATGTAGACATGACCGAGACACGTCTCCGGTCAATAACCAATAGCGGGACCTGGATGCCCATATTGGCTCCTACATATTCTACGAAGATCTTTATCGGTCAGACCGCATAACAACATACGTTGTTCCCTTTGTCATCGGTATGTTACTTGCCCGAGATTCGATCGTCGGTATCCAATACCTAGTTCAATCTCGTTACCGGCAAGTCTCTTTACTCGTTCCGTAATACATCATCTCACAACTAACGTATTAGTTGTAATGCTTGCAAGGCTTATGTGATGTGTATTACCGAGAGGGCCCAGAGATACCTCTCCGACAATCGGAGTGACAAATCCTAATCTCGAAATATGCCAACCCAACATCTACCTTTGGAGACACCTGTAGTGCTCCTTTATAATCACCCAGTTACGTTGTGACGTTTGGTAGCACCCAAAGTGTTCCTCCGGCAAACGGGAGTTGCATAATCTCATAGTCATAGGAACATGTATAAGTCATGAAGAAAGCAATAGCAACATACTAAACGATCGGGTGCTAAGCTAATGGAATGAGTCATGTCAATCAGATCATTCAACTAATGATGTGACCTCGTTAATCAAATAACAACTCATTGTTCATGGTCAGGAAACATAACCATCTTTGATTAACGAGCTAGTCAAGTAGAGGCATACTAGTGACACTTTGTTTTGTCTATGTATTCACACATGTATTATGTTTCCGGTTAATACAATTCTAGCATGAATAATAAACATTTATCATGATTATAAGGAAATAAATAATAACTTTATTATTGCCTCTAGGGCATATTTCCTTCAGGTTTTAGTCCTGATATGCCATCTCAGTCTCTCAGGGGTGCTCATAGGGATAGGGGTGCATGTGTGCGTTCATAGGGGTAAGTGTATCCGCGTATATCTGAGCGCTTGCATCTGTAATGTGTTAAAAAACATTGGATCATGTAATATTAATGAATCTTATTTGTTTAGGGCAATCTAGAGTTTCTCAGGTAGTAATATTATTACTACTTCTAATACTATTACGATATCGGGTTTTGCAGACGATATTTTGTACATGGGTCGGCGGCGGTTTGTCATCCTACCTGAAAACATGTGTCACTAATACTGAGCATAGCGAAAGTGGTTTCGAAACCATCTCTAATTTCTTACCGACGCGAGGGGTTTCGCGTGCACAACTGCCTCCAACTTCTGTAAAACCACAAGGGTCTTCCAATATATAACCACCTAAATTAATCATTTGAAGCGGCTTTCTGGATAGAAGCTCATATAGTCTAGTAAAAAAATCACCAAAGCATTTTGCTGCAATTCAAATGCCAGAAAAGATCACATGTACATCTAACGAGGCATAAATATTCTCATTCATCACAGAAGTAAATTACATCGCATAATACATTAAAATATGCCGACCAATTTTACACTGTTCATATCCCAGATAACAAACTAGAGAGAATCGAGGACATAGATCTAAACTACTCATAATATTGAGTAGTCTACTTGTCACACCTCATACCTAACTAGAGGCCACACTATAGCAAGGAGATGGCCAGAATGATTATCTCACTACTCTGTATCCAACTTTCCAATCCAATCACCAATGGAACAAGTCATGATGAAACCCGTCAATGCTTACACCAATAGGTAAATTTCTAGCGGCCCTGGTTATCTTTACTGCAATGTAACCAAAATATAACTGTTCATAGAACAAAAATTGTTGAGAATTAATATAATATTGATTTTAATAAATGCATGTTATTAAGAATATCATATCTAAGTTCAATTCATTGCAATTGCAATGGCTGGGGTGTGGACCTATGCGGCCTATAACTCACAATTCATTTCGTACCCACTAGTGATATTGACAAGTGGAGATATTGACACAAAACCTACTACGGACTAACCGCCCATTCATTTTGTGCAATGCAATGCAATGGAAGACATGGTTAAGTTATTTGAATTCAAATGCAAGAAAACTTAGTTATGCATAAGTGAAAGAACATGTGGTGCCCCCATGTTTGGTTTTGGTAATTGATGACAATCTCTATGGACTAATGGTTGCCTTGAGTTATATTTGAAGGATTCCTCGATAGGAATTTCTTGAAGTCCATGTGTTGGTTTCAAGGAGTTTATGTGTTGACCAATGCTATTCAAGGAATTACCTGAAGATTGGTCATGTGAGAGGTTGATCGAGAATAAGTCAAAGAGTGAATCAAGTTGATCAACACACAAAATGTACTAGATGTGCCGAGAGGGATCAAATCATCCCATGGTATGGTAAGCATTGTCCATTACGCTTTGTGTACTAACTCATGGTCTATGTGAGAGTTCTATGTGGGGTTAGGTATGTTTCCATTGGCTTGCTTCAAGAGGGAGATATCATACAACCAATGGATGTTGACATCAAGAGGTGATCGTCATCAATATTGCGGTGTGCAAGTTAAAGTGGAGCATCACGAAGATATCATGCTTGAAGCTTGCCGTCCATTATGGTGACAATAGACTTTTGAATGTGCGGAAGAGTGGCTCACCCATAGTGGACTTTGGGGGAGCAATCTACTAGTCTTCATCGAGCCAATGCAATCAAGAAAGGTGGTCCATCTTGAGGAGGACAAGATTGTCATCATCTAGCTCAAGTGGATTATGCGCAAGGCAAAGGTTTGCTTTTGATAGGTTTCTATTTTACCGGTCACATGGTGGTAGTTGGGAGACCGGATTATAGGATCGATTGCCGTACTATCAAGGGGGGCACTCAAGTGAGTCGCTTGATCGTATAGTTTGTAGAGAGCTCAAACCATTGCATCATTGCATCATCTTTCTTGGTTCTTGTTTGGTTTTTCTCCTTGTGAGATTTAGAGCTTTTGGTCATCTTCATGACAAGCTTGAGTTCATTGAAAACGGAGTTCACATGCATCTTCTATGATATTTTCGATGTTGGAGGTCATCTCTGTTCTTCTTTGTTTGAGGTTTCACTCCTCTATATCTTAGGCATACCTCCCCTGCCTCTTCTTACTATAACCAACAAGCTTGAGTTTGCTCAATTCGGAGCTCATATGCAGAAGTTATGGCAGTTCTTGTTTTATTGTAGCCATCTGTTGTTGTGCTTGTGAGATGGAGGCCACAAGCGGTAGTACCGCTTATAAGCGGTAGTACTGATGTCTATGTTGGGAAACGTAGCATGCAATTTATATTCGCCCACAAGTGTTGCCAATATGTTTGGTCATTGGCTGGATAGCATTCCAAATTGGTTCAGACCGCTAATAAGATTGGGAGCATGTGTCTTGTTATGATCGCTTTGTATATGTAGAAATGATTTGGTTTTTAATGAATAAAACTCTTCACCTTTACAGATTGGGTTGTCCAAGGTCCAATTGCCTTAGTTTGCGCTTGTCTAAAACTAATTAATTTTTGCCGCAAAAAAACTAATTAATTTGGCGTCTCAAATAAAGGTGATCTGGACCTAACGATTATGGCAACTGGCTGGTGTCAAGTCTCAATCAACACCCAACGTTCGTACTACACATAAAGATTATCTGGACCCAGCTTCCATATGATATTTAATACTCTCTTCCATCCTAATTATATTAAATCGGCCATAATTAACATGGATCGGAGTGAGTAGTATTATTATGTTGTCCACTCCTAGCGTCATATGCACAAATCATGGCAACAGGCTGGTGTAAATTGTTTCTTCCGCTGGCACTAGCTACTAGTTAGTATATTAAGATAATACTCCCTCCATCGAGGGAGTGCATGTGAATACGTGTGCAATGGTCTAGCCGGTGTCTTGCGTTAAAAAACCTTGAGCCTGCCATATACTAGGACGGACTTATGCTAGGGTCACGTCAAGAATGTCTTTCCTTTTATATTGTCAGCTTCCTTGAGCTCTTGTGATCCTTTGCCAGTATCAAAACGACCGCCAGTAAGTCATAGTGAGGCATGCATATACAGTTATTGATAATGGATTTTTGTCTAAAGCTTGTTACATAAGTTAGAGATGACTATAATGGGGTTATCTTTTAGTGTTAACTCTAGTAACTTGATGTACCTAAATATGCAGTGAAATATGTTGTTGCTAAGATTATCTTTTAATTAAAGAAAGGCAACTATTTTCTCCTTGCTTCATTCCCTTTCATTTCAGCATTTCTCCTACATTTGACATTCTTAATATACAACCATTCTACACACCCTAAAATCGCCCTAAGTTCTAAGTGATCCAAAGGCAAGGACAACTGAGATTTTTTTGTCGGAAAACATCTCGACATTTTCCTCCAATCTTATTTTCTTAACGTGCATAGACAAGGACTTTTATGGAAGATAGTTTGTCCAAGTCAAGGTCATCTACATGTACGCCTTTTCATGAGGAGAGTGGTTCTACCGTGCGTGGATATCCTTTGTATGTATCCATAGTTCATGGTTGCTTTGAGATTCATGCTACTTTTTTAGATGTTGTCAAAACTTATCTTGCTTCAAAATGTTTCATTTCATTTTATTTTGTTGTTTCAATGTGTATCATCATGTTTCATTGTCTATCAATAAAAAAGAATGCAGTTGTTTTGGATGAGGTTTGCTGATGCGCGATGATACACCATGAACCATTAAGATACACTTTGGAATGAGAGAAAAAAAATCCAATGTAACACTTCGAAAAAAGGCAAATTCTAAAACAACAAAAAATAGTAGCACGAATCACAAAGCAACCACAGACAGTGGATCCATGCACAACACATCCCATGTACGATAGAATTTCTTATCTCTGAGACAGTTGGCTTCATTGGATCTTGAAAGGTCACCCTTTTTCTCATTTTCGTATGCAACCTTGTTAGCATATGGCAAGACACATCACAGTGAGTATTGGTGGGACATCTAAAGTAGAACATGTCACAAGCTATCATTACCATCTGTTCATGTCAATACGAATTAATGTACATGTAAAAAGGTTTGTCCAGCCAAGTTTTACCTGGTTTTTTTTTGCCAAGCAAGCTTTTGGGGCTATTTTCAAAAGTAGATGAGAAAAATGTGTACAACGAAAGGGACTGGAATACAAATAGGATGATGTAATTAGTATTTAATTTAACTGTGAAAAACAATAAACCAAAAAGAAACTTTCTATTGCTAACTGTTGTTTGATTAACGTATGTTACTTGCTGTTTATAATTAGCAAGTTGTTTGACATAAACATCCCACTGTTTGGGTTTTTTGAAGTCAAGTCTCGGTTCCAAAATCATATAGGATATGGTGTGCAAGGTCCAAGGTCCTGCTAGATACAAGAGTTGTTCCGGTGTCCAACGTCCTATTGCCCAAATTTTGTGCTTGTCTGACACTAAATAATTTGGCATCTCAATCATAACCCAATGACATTGATAAAGATAATCTGGTTCCAGCTCAAGTGATATTGTTACACTAAGTTTAAAGCATGGCAACTGGCTGGAGGCAATTGTTTCTTGTGCCGCCACAAATATTTTGGCAATGGTCCAGACAGCATCTTCTTGTGTTAAAAAACCTTCAGCTTGCGATATACTAAGACGGACTTATGCTAGGTCAGGTCAAGGAAGTATTTGCTTTTATGTTGTCAGCACCTAACGATCGACATATGCAGTTGTCTGTTTATTCGACACATGCGGACTGCATCCATGAGCTCTTCTGAGTTTTGACCCTTTGCCAACAGCAAAACAACCCCAAAATTCTCAGGGGCACGTGTCCAAGGGCACACATGCATGCAGCCACGTGTTTACTTTGAGATTTCTTATACTTTTTTATTGTTGTCAAAATTTATCTTGTTTCAAAATGTTTTGTTCGATTTTTTTTGCTTTTTTACTGTGTATCATCATGTTTTATTGTGTAATAATAAAAAGGAATGCGATTGTTTTGGATTGGGTTTGATGATATGTGATGATATACCATGAAAAATTAAGATATACTTTGGAACGAGACGAAAACCCAATGCTATGAAACAAGACAAATTCTATGAACTGTCAAAAAAAGTAGCACGGATCTTAAAGCAACCTTGAAGGATGGATCATGCACAGGATATCCTATGCACAATGGTATTGCTTTTCTCAAAACAGTTGCCCTCATCGGATCTCGAAAGATCACCATGTTTTTCAGGTACTTGATATTTATGCACCCTTCTCATTTTTTAATTATAACAAAATGCACGAGTATCCACACGGTAGTTCCATGCAGCTAGTCATCCTTGCATCAACCACCCAACGGAGCAGGTCGCCATGCCTACCGGCTGGATGAATTATGAGCTGGTTGCAGCACCGGTCAAGAGTACCGACCGAGCGAATTCAACCAGGCTGTCGACGTCCTGCTCCTGGAACACCGCCTTGGCAGCGTCAAGATGGGTAAAACGCTCCATCCATGACGCCAGCAGCGGGACCTTGCTGGCGTCGAAGAAGTTGTGACCAGAGATCTTCTCGGTCGCGTACAGCCACGGGACCATGCCCCCGAGCAGGACATCGAGGTAGCCGATGTCGTCCCCGCCAAACAACCCCTTGCCCTTGCAGCACTTCATGAGGCCCTCCTCCAGCACATCCACCGCTTCAAACGTCCGCCTCGCCCAGACCGCCCTCTCCTTGCCCGTCTTCGCCTTCAAGACCATTTCCCATGGCCCCAACACCTTGTCGTCGATGTAGGCGGCCCAGAAGCGGGCAACGGCGCGCTCGTAAGGGTCGGCGGGAAGGAGGGCCTTGGCCGCGGCATGGAAGGCCTCGTCGATGTACTGGACGATGACCTGGGACTCACAGATGGGCTTGCCGTCGTGGATGAGGACGGGCACCACCTTGTGGACGGGGTTCGAGCAGAGGAGCAACTCGCTCTTGTTGGCGAGGTCCTCCTCCATGTACTCATAGCTCACGCCCTTGAGGTTAAGCGCCAGCTTCACCCTCGCTATGTACGGGCTCGCCCACATCCCCAGCAGCTTCACTTCGTTTTTCTCTCCAGCCATTTCAGGGATAGATCGATGGATATTTGGTTGGGAGGTGATTGATGAACTAGCTGGTGTGCAAGACTATGTGCACTTGTACAGAGAGTACCAAGTACCAACACATGCTCGGCCATATTATTTGGCGGTGTTTGTTTTCATGCGCAACCGACACTCAGCGGCATTGCAGAGATAAAATTTTCATCTCTCCACATTGGAAGGTAGAATGGATACTTCCGTTTCTCCAAGTGGATGTTACATATATCTCGGAAAGGAGCCTCCAAGATATGTGACTGTACCTTAACTTGTTTCAAATGCACGTAACACCACTTGCTCCATTAATGATATGTTAGTTAGTGTAGTTAATTATTGATGTTCCTTTCGGCCTGTACTATCCAAGGTGATTGCCATCGAAGGCAGCCAAGAAGTCAATGATGAGCTATCTAACCAATTGATAAATTCATAGGAATAAACAAGTCTAACAATGATACTATATCCACATTAGGAAAAGTACTAGCTAAACCAAAATAATATCTCTCGAAACGGTCTTTTGCCCCACTTTATGGATAAAACCACGAATAAAACCACACGGCAAACTATACATAGTATTGAGGAAATCCCCATACAGGCTGATCAAAAGAAAACACGACGTCGAGCATGCTAACAAGAACAATGCTACCACAGCAAGACGCAACCAAGGACGCTGATGACAGGTGACCACGCACCACCAAGAAAAACCATTAGACTTTGACGCAGCAGTACCACCAAACTGTCTCTGGGGAGGACCCCCATGCCCTCTCTTTTCGAACCGAGGAGCACCAACCTGCGGGCAGGCAGAAAGTACGGACAACGGACATGAGGAGGTGTCACATGTAAAGGTAAGGGGAACACGAGAACGAACCATCCCGAACAAGTCGCCGCGACCCAGAGACTCCCACATTCACAGGCGATTCCCCCATGAGGGTGACGACACAAAGCGTCACCGCAACCACCTAAGAGAACAAATGTTTTCAGCTTGACCGTCGGGAAAGGGTGGGGAGCTAGCCAAGATGGCAGCCCCAAGAGGAATGTAGCACCCTCAGGTATCGTTATCGGTGCTGGCACCGATGCACTAAGCTTTTGCTCGGCTCCTCCTGCACACCTCACCGTAGGTCCTGAAGCCACCAGGCCCATCATGAAAGGGGCCCAACATGACGGAACTATGACTCCATATATAGATCACGTCATGATTGCCACCGACTGTGACAACTTCGCTTGGACGTCCCTCCATAGTCCACCTCGCCACCCACATGGCCGAGGAACACCACTAACACCCACTGCAACATTGCTCCCTAGAGAGCTAGCTATGCAGCCCACCATCCATGGCCGCCGCCCCGACATTCATCTCCCTGAGCCCTCTCCTGGTAACAAACTTGTAGTCAGCAAGCACTGGAGGAAAGGGTGTGAAGGCACCTCCTTCCCCACCCCTGACAATCCCTAAGCCACATGCACCCATTCAGATCTAGAAGCAGATGATCCCAACTCGACGACTGCCATCCACCTCTTGCAGCGGCAACCATCAAGCTCCAAGCCCCCAAATTGCCCCCCACCACTAGTGGTGCTTGGATCTGAGCGGGAACACACCACCAGACACTGTCCAACCTCGACTAGGTAAAGGGCGAGTAGTACGGCAGCACACTGACTACCGAATGGGGAGGGGCGATTGTTGCAACCTTCGGACAGTGGCCCCCGTAACACCAGGCACCGGCCATCGGCAGGACAGGGGAAGGCAGACCAGCCGGCCAGCCAGCAGCAGGAGCCAATGCCCGACTAGGGATAGAACTCAGGGCTCCGTGAACCTCTCCCATCCATGGCTTGGCCTGGCAGCATGCCCGGGGCCTTACCTAAGATTCTTTATAAAAACATAAAATGCATTCCTTGTCCCTTAACTTGAGCAGTTAATTCAGTCATCCTATTTTTAGAACTAAGGCTCACAAGTCACAACCTGCTCTTTAGAACTAAGGCTCCGTGAACTCCAAAGGACTAGAGATTTCATGGTACCTGCGATCCGCATGCATCAACTTTTTTTAGAACTAAGGCTCACAAGTCACAACCTGCTCTTTATGAACAGATACAGAGGGTACTCAAACTTGCTGTTGACTCCGATTTAAAAAAAAACTTGCAGTGGATTTCTCGAAATGTTTTTGGGTTGTTATATTACATACCTCTGTTCAGTCAAGAAATGACATGAGGTGCAAGTTACCTCCTAGTGAACCATAGAATTTTGAGCTTCCCTTTTGTTTACTCTTAGAATGGAACCTAAGAAATTTTGGTAAAACTCAAAATAATCGGCAGCATGAGAAACACCATTATATATATTTACTGGCTAATTTCCCCAAAAATAAAATTAGGGGCCTTCCGGCCTATTCAGGCAATTCAATTGCATTTCCGACTTCCCAAGTCACCCAGCGTTATACTCCATCGACGACAATTGAAGACTTTGTCACCGGCTACTACTTAGTACTCGCTACTATGTGAGCATTTATATCTGCATGTATCTGTGTGTTATTCAAAACAATATCTGACTGCTTTCCTCCACTCCATGGTAAACGACACTTATACCCATCTCGGCACCGCGAGGAACATTTGGATAGTCTATCAGGTATCTATATTGATTCCGGGTTTATGCATATTTGGAGCTGCAGATATAGATTTCAGTCGCTTCGGGCTTAATGCTTGCAACAATGGCGTATGATGGAGTTCCTTCATGCTATTCTTGCAGTGGTCATGCAAGTTTGATCCTCGGAAGCTACACACAAGTCACTAGAATCATAGTTTCTGAGCCGCTAAGTTAACAGAAGGCTCAAATTAATATCCTTGGGTTATGAGATGATGAACCAGACTAACCTTGTCGACTGTTCTCGCGCCAACTGAAGCCCATTAGACCTAAGACAAAACCATGTCCTGCCGTACTACCCAATACTTCCTTGGAAATCAATTAGATTTCATCTCTCTTCTATTGTTAACAAATATATAGTTCATAGACGCAAATTTAATTAAGGACCACGAGTCTTCTGTTCTATATTGAATAAAAGTCCAAATAGTAGGGTGCTGCGACATGCACCGTCGATCTAGTGGTAGGAGCAGATAAGTTAGAGGAAGGAGGGTACTAACTTTTAATCATATTTTCTGAAGATGTAGATATTGGCTATACTCTTTTAATCAATATAAGCGCAGTAGCGAACATTATGAAATGAATTAGTAGAGGAAAAAAAACTATACACAGTATACAATATAGAGAAAATCTAGCCTTGTAAATATCTATGTTTAAGAATGAGAGAATTCATCCGATTAACCAGTTAAGTTGCCAATTAATCGTACTCGTTGGGTCACCGAGTAGCCAAAAAACTGATATATCATGCAATTAATTGATTAAATGATCGATTAACTTGTCGATTAGCCTATTAATCCCCTACTCGTCAGTGAACCGAGCAGCTACCACTTAACGATTTCCTCAACAAGGATAAATATGCGGGTCACCCTGCAAGTTTCATTATAAGAAATACACTGAGTTATCCACTGGTAGTTCCATGAAAATGGACATGCAAATAGACGACCACCAGGGGAGCAGGTCTCCATGGCTACCGGCGGTTTATCAGTTGCTTACAGCCATGCCGGAAAGTACGGTCCCAGCATACTCTACCAAGCTGTCGACGTCCTGGAACACCGCCTTGGCAGCGTCCAGCTCCGTGAAGCGCTCCATCCATGCCGCCAGCAGCGGGGCCTTGCTGGCGCCGAAGAAGTTGTGACCGGAGATCTTCTCGGTGGCGTACACCCACGGGACCATGCCCCCGAGCAGGACGTCGAGGTAGCCGACGTCATCACCGCCCAAGAACCCCTTGCCCTTCGAGCACTCCCTCACTCCTTCCTCCAGCGCATCCACCGCTGCGATGGTCTGCCTCATCCACTCCGCCCTCTCCTCGACCTCGTCTGTCTTTGCCCTCAAGAGCATCCCCCACGGCGGCAGCACCTTGTCGTCGACGTAGGCGGCCCAGAAGTGGGCCACCGCACGCTCGTGGGGGTCGGCAGGGAGGAGGGCAGGGCCGATAGAGGCGAAGGTCTCGTCGACGTACTGGACGATGACCTGGGACTCACAGATGGGTTTGCCGCCATGGATGAGCACGGGAACCATCGTGTGGACGGGGTTGGAGCGGAGGAGCAGCTCGCTCTTGTTGGTGAGGTCCTCCTCCATGTACTTGTAGCTCACGCCCTTGAGGTGGAGCGCTAGCTTCACCCTGGCCACGTACGGGCTAGCCCACGCCCCCAACAGCTTCACTTCCTCTCCCTTCCCCCCAGCCATTTCAGGGAGAGGTCGATCGATAGTGTGTTAATTAGTTGGTGGGTGATAGATGAAATATAGCTGGTGCGGTACACTATATGTTTAGAGAGTAGAGAATAGCAACGACCAACACCTGCTCGTGCAAGAAGCATTTGTTTTGGCACACATACGATATGATTAATTAACTGTACCTACTGTGGTAGCTAGAAATTACTCCTAGTGTCAAAACCGCTCTTATATTACGGAACGGAGGAAGTATATATAGAGGGAATCAACACGTCATCCATGATGCCCATGATTTATCTCCAGTGCCGTGAATATTAATTACTCGGATGGTCAGCACAACATTGGGAGATAAGTATTGTTCTATCGGTAGATAGTAACATCGGAAGGTTCAATGGATACCTCGGTCTCTCCAAGTAAAAATTTCTTACATGTATCTCCAAAAGAAACTTCCAAAGCTCTGTGACTGTACCTCAACTTGTTTCAAATGTCCGTAGCACCACTTGCTCCATTAATGAGATGTTAGTTATTGTAGTTAATTATTGAGGTCACTTTCATCCTCTACTATCCAAGGGAATTATCACTGAAGGAAACAAGGAGTTAAATGATGAGTCATCTACAAAGTTGATAAGTTCACAGAACTAAACAAGTATAAAAATGATAACCCCGGAACTATCTGTCAAAACAGACTCTTGTCCCCCTCTATATATAAAGCTACATGATCGAACAACACATTATATTAAGGAAATTCACATATAGGCTGATCAAAAAACAATATACCCAATACGATACAACGATACTCAAACTCATAGTTGACTCCGATTTAAAATAAACTGGCAGTGAATTTCTCTGGAAGTGTTTTTCGGTTGTTATACATATCTCCACATTCCTTCCTCTGTTCATACAGGAAATGATACAAGGTGCAAGTTAATTACTCTCTCCTTTCCGGTTTATTGAGCTTATCTCAAAATGTTAGTTTTTCCATTTTATAAGTCTCTATTTGGTTGTTTCCCATCATATTTTCAAATTTCAAGGTGCATTAAATCACTGCATGCAAGTATTAAGAGAAAATTGACAAATGCATGTACTTTATGCATGCATGCATTGCAATTAATGCATTGGTAAACATATTTTTTTAGGAAAACAATCGCATTAATTGAGTGCTTTTGCAAACTACCAAAATTATTCCATCACTCACCATCTACCTTGGTTGGTCAGATTTTTGAATTGAGCCCTATAAACCGAAAATGAGGTAGTGCTACCTCCATCATCTGCAGTGTAGTGCCAAAAACGCTCTTATATTATGGGACGGAGGGAGTACCTCCTAGCCAACCACGAATCTTCAGCTTCCCCATTGTTTACTCTTAGAACCAAACCTAAGAAATTCTCGAAAAACAAAAAATAATCGGCAGTTCACTGCCCAGCATCAGGGCCAACCCTAGGCCATGGCGAGGAGTGCGGCCCAAGTAGGGACCAATCGTATGCATGTACTATCACATAGGCAATTCCTATACGTGCGCTTTAAGCGCCCATTTCTTTGTTCCCACAAACAGGCGCAACCCCCATCTGTATGCTGACTCGGCTCGTTTAGCTTGTTCTTTTTTTCAGTTCAAATGAAAAAAACATGAGTGCACCGAGGTGATTCGAACCTGCGTCTTCTTGTCGAGAGTGAAGTGCGGTAACCACCTGGTAGACCACACATGCCATATTTACTTTCTCCACACACCGAAAAGAGATGAAATTCATCATCCACTCCTCCGGCATGACACGGCATAATCTCAACTTAATAAAGTTGTGATTAAGGGAGGGTGTTAAACACATGATATGTTGCACCCCGGCACACCAGGTAGTTAGGATAGATAGATAGAGATAGGTTGTTTTCCTTTTCCTTTCTCTCCAAGTTATATCCCTTCCTTGATTATCTCCCTCTCATATGTAATCTCAACAATGTATGCGCTATTGTTGGGAGGTGTGCCCCACACTATATAACACGAACCCGTCGACCTCAACAGGCTAAGATATTTCTAGCTATCGCACAATCTGCAGTACAGCAAGACGTTAAAAATATCTTTCTGGAACCGGCAGAGGGAAAACCCCAGGTTATTAGGTTATTATGGATCATGCTTTCAAAGTCTTTTTCTTGCTGATAGTATTTCATTGATTTCATAGACATATGCACTTCAAAACTGATGCCTGCCTTATGTTTCTTGACATACTAATAGGGAAAGTTGTAGCTGAGGTCGAGCGCACTGCACCCCTCTATCCCATCCGCTCAGCTTCTCCGAGATTCGTGCTTGGGACAACACCTTTTAGAGCCATATACACGGTACTTAGCACTAGTACACCAGTTTAACAGTCTAGGGAGGCAGTAGGGCGTAGCTGGTAGATTTCTAGGCAGTAGGCTACTGCGTGCACAGTGGTTGGTCATTTTGTTGTCTCACATGCACCGCTCCCCCAATAGGAAAAGAAGGAATAGTGCATCCTGCTGCAGCTGACCCGAGAGAGAAAAATAAAGAGCCAATTCTAGAGAGAAAAGTGTTGACAGAAGCTGTGTGGGGAATTCGGAGAAATAAGTTTTTTCTTGTAGGATTGAAAAACGACAACGTTGTGACTGTGAGAGAGAACTTCTGCGCAAGAAAAGACCGAGAGAGCTCTCTGCCTTTTTAAAGAGAGAGAGAGAGCGTTCATGTAAGAGAGCTCTTATTTTGTGAGATAAGAGGGATGCTTTTTTTCGCAGGTCAAGAACAAAGTCATCGATCTGGAAATGAGAGAAAGAGACTGTAGAAGAGAGAGCTGCTTGTGCATGTGCATGTGCATGCAGATTCCATTTGCATGTGACAAGCTTTTACGAGAGACGGGATGTGACGAGAGAGACATCGCTTTGGGTCACGGGTCTACAACTTGCCCACATAGACAGAACAGCCATGTCAGATATAGGCCTCTAATCTCCATGCCACGAGCTGTAGCAGACACACATCTCAACGCAATTGCATGGCTCAGATAGTGGGTACGATGCGCCTCACCTTAGAAAAACTGCACTCCATATAATAAGGAACAATTCAATACGAGAGTAATGTGTGCTTTTGCTAGACAAGGACAAGTTCGCTACAAATACATGTCCAAAGAAGCAATTCCATCATTGCTGTTAGATACTTAGATTCAGTGACTTCATTGATGTTCTGAGAAACATGGGAAAAGTTCAGTAGGCCAGCCAGCATGCATCCGGAGAAGGCTGACTGCATGTGTCGGAACCCGTGTTAACATTATTCAGTATACTGAGTTACAGACCAATTTTCCAAAATGAACATTTGGTACGTTCCATACACTACAGGCATTCTCTCAGTTGAGTCAGGGAACTCAATTGCATTTCTGCCTGGCTGTGGCTGATGTTGACTTAATGGTTCATGCAATGCTTGCATTATGGTCATATAGTTCTAGCGTAACGTACTATGGAATCCTTCATATGCAACTCTGAACTCTCGCATCATGCAGATGCCATTTAGCCCACATGAGTTGCAATATTAGTATCACACTTTTTGCGTTGTTGGTTTAACTAAATTTTACTGGGTGCACTGCCTATTTATAAATCTTTATACCATTTCCTCAACTTTTCCTCAGTGTGAAAATTAGCTGAAATTTTAGAGCAAACTGAAAATGATTATTTGCTCCAAAGTATACATGCGGTTAGCAAGTTAACAACGGAAAATTATGTGCAGCTGACCAACACAAGAAACACTTACTCTTCATGAGCTACACGACATTCAGCATTATCACGCTTATTGTGCAGCTATAATCGGCATTATTTTAATATTGCTCACTTCATCTCTTTATATATTCCATTGTTTTAAATATCCCGCTATAGCTCCGCTATAGCATGCTATAACGTTTAGAATAGGTCGTGCGCTAAGGCTCTTCACTCCAAACACATGAACAAACATTTTAAATAGCGCGCTATAGCACCGCTATAGCACGCTATAGCGTTTAGAAGAGGTCCGATGCTAAGAGGCTTAGCGCGTTATTTAAAACATTGATATATTCTAAGGCACATGCACCTTTTCTGCTGGGTTCCTTCGGTTTCGTCATACACTACTACTTAATTTTGATGTGTTTTTTACTTTTTTGCTGATGAGTTGAGATTTTAGAAGGAACTGAAAGGGAATGTGGACAAACCTCGCTCGCGAACTTGGCTCGTTCCCACTGAGAAACACTGAAATTTTGACAGGAAATTGAGCTGCTGTAGATCGAAGATCCGTACAAGACTGGAAGCCCGGCAAAATGGACGTGATTTTATCCCATGAAGAGCTCAGTTTGTTTATTTCAAGTGGGGAATGCTCCAAGTGATTTACTGTTTTGTTGTTCCAAGTAATTAAAGAGTTTGATAACATGATACTTTTTCCTTCCTCGACATTATGTTGAAAAATATAATCCATCCGCACAATGTTTATACTATCAATTTGCCACCATCAGTGAGAGCAAGTTTATATCGTTGAGTTCTGTCCATCCGTGAGTTGATATCATGACGGAAGGTGACATGCTGCGGTTCCACACCAACGGCGCGGTCGCTGATAAACTGTCAGAGGCATAGAGCTGAAGGAGGTTGCCGCGGGAGCTGAATTCCGACTTCCGAGTTGGCGGCCACCCACGACATTGCCTGTGAACCTGTCCCTAACCAAGGTCAACAGTTTCGGCTTGCATGGCAAGACTTGATTGTTTCTGCAATGGCAGTGAGGCCGTAACGCTGGCCCGCTAGTACGATTCCAACACTTGTAAATATATCTAAAACATTATTTTTTTCACCTCAAAGTGCAAATTTTCTCTGAGATTGCTTTGAAAGAAAAATCATTTTCTTCTTCTGATTCAACAAACTCTGGAAAACAATATTGAGTTAGTCTCAGCTGAGAAGCTTTGCAGTTGAGGAAGAAACTGTGATTTCCAGACAGGCAAAGGACGAAGGTACAATTTGATAAGAAAATGATGTGTTTTTTTTAGCCGAACGCATACCATTCAGATAAAATGAATTAAATATATATATTTCAGTCACTTTGGGCTTAATGCTCGCAGCTCTACACACTGATGAGGTCCTTCAAAATGGTGATACATGCAGAAGCTAAAAGCGTGGAAGTACAACAAAGTAAAATTGTGCAGAGGAGCCATTATGGTCAATTTTGCATGGTGTTTTTTTTCTTTTGAGTCAGGTTTGCTAAGAGGTTTTGGAGCAAGTACGACCAGGATGGCGATGCGTATAAGGTTCGAAGAAGCCTCAAAGTGCATCATGAGGGATCATGCATATAGAGGGCATCAAGCAATGCCCAAAGATGTGTATGGTAGAGAAAACGCATGGTGGAGCATGATGGCAGTCATACAGTCCGGCTACGGTAAGACATAACGTGGACGGTCTGGATAGTCTAACGGATCGGCAAGATGTTGTTGGGCGAACCCTCTGGCGATGGAAGCCAAGCAGCCACCAGCGACACGAGCACTGGACTGAAGAAGAGAAACTCGACACGAACTCGAGCACACGAGTATTTGCGGTGACATACGCCCCGGTGATGAACGCTGTTCTTTCTTCACTGTATTCGACTCACAAACATAACACAAACAATGTGACAAACACCCCAGTACTCACGCACATATGTACAAGGACTGGATGCTACGACTCAGGACGTCAACAGCAGCCCCGGCAACCACCACGGGGACACCCACACGAGAGAGACCACTGAAGACTACATTGTTTCTCCTAGCTCCTTCTTGCTCTACACCGCGCCACACCTCTTTTTACATGCGGACACACGCACGCACTAGGCTGACCTTATCTTCTCCTAGACTCACTCCAGGATCCAACCTACCCAGCACACATGCACACATGCAGCTAGCTAACAAACTCCATGCATGGACTAACCAACTAATTGGCCCCATACACGTCCGGCCCTTGCGCTACCTCCTCTTAACGGCCAAAGGATTAGGCCAACCCAACATGCATGCAACTAACTACCTGACCAGATCCCTCGTACACACTTCAGTTCGTTGCCAGCTCCGCGCGGCCAACACCAACCGGTCATGATCAAGATTAGTGCTCACAGATGTCGGTCGAAATAGAAGAAGATGGTGTGATCGGCAACGAAGACGTAGGAACGTGATGATGAAGGTCACCAACTTCTTGGACGTGGAAACACGTGGCGCAAGTCCGGGGCCATATGCGGCTTTGACAAGACTATGGTGCGGGGTTGATTCAAGATGGTGCACATCCGAGCTTGAAGTCGATGGTGCGTGAGGGTGAGTTCCTTCATGCCTGTCTTGTATTCTGGTGTGTTGATGAGTATGTTGATTCTCTTCATGCTTTTCTTGCATTCTGGTCATATTAATTAACTCCTTATGAGCAAGACACCATTCATCAGCATCATACCTTCTGATTTTCTAAGTAACTGAGGTTTGAAATGTTGCTCCTCCGTCTCTATATATTTCTGTTTACTTCTAGCCCATGCATGTACGGAGTTTGTGTTTGTGTTCCTTTAGTTGGTCCTGACGTTATGAGATGCTGAACTGGACAGACTCCTGGTGTGTTGTGTTCTTGCTAGTGAGGTGAGATCTTAGAAGAAACTGAAGAGAGATGTAAACAGTTGTTCAGATTACTTGTGTGTACCACCCACTGTAGAACACCTCGACTGGAAATTGTGCGGCTACAGATATGACCGGCTGTCCTACCCACGCATAGGGTCTGATCATACCCAAAGAAAAGTGCACGGTGTACTCAAAGTGTGTAGAGTGAAGCCATGATTTTGGTGCTCTAAAGGAGTGTGCATCCTGCACTAGGCCACTCATATTTCATAACACAAGTTTGTGTTTGCTTGTTTTTTTTTGTTTAGATATTATGAATCCTCTAATCATTTCTGTTAACATCAAAATAATAAATTGCGATTTGCTGAGAGGCTAGTACCAGATCCTCTGAGTACTTTGTGCTGGCAGGATCAATGACGAGGACAATCCGATGCAGGGGTGAAGTCGTGAGTGGGCATCAAGTCCTACTGGATAACAGAGTCCTACTGGATAACAGAGTCCTACTGCAGTGTATATATGTAGATGACTTATTTCAGCTTTCCCTTTTCACTCTTTCTTTCACGAGTTATGTAGCAATTATCACCACATGAAAGAAGAGATGTTTCTTCGTTTGCAAACTTTTCAAGGTAATGAGTGATCACTCACGATCAGCAGAGATGTATTGTTTTCAGTTGAAGCAGAGTGCAATCCCCAAACAGAGGCAGATGACTAGAGATGATCATGGCAAGATATCCTTAATCCAATCGACAAGTTTGCGTGGTAATCACTGTTGGAAATATGAGCAATTTACCAAGTGATTTTATTAATAAAAATATTAGATAAAGCATGACTAATATAACATGGATAAAAGTAGTCATGCGATTTGACAGAGAGAAGGTAAATAAAATCTTCATATATTAACTGCAACCAAACATGTCTAAAGCAGATAGTAGAACAGGTTGCATATATGGCGTAGAACCTAACATATGTCGGACAAACACTAGAGCAAAGAACTGCGAGAGGACCTCTAACAGAAAGAGCAAGAACACGTACGGGACAACAGCAGCAGTAGCACTGGACTTGGGGTCGGTGTCCTCGCCAGTCATGTCATCGATAAGGTTGTCGACGTCGGGGAAGAAGTCATCGTCGGGGAAGTAGTCGTCTGAGTCCGGGGCGTCCATGACAAAGTAGTCAGTAGTCGCTCCCCAAAAACCTTATCACCCTTTTCCCGTACAGGACTCAAAAGGTGCGGTTCCGGAGGCCTACTGTCCCGACCTGCGGTGCATGCCGGAAGCCGGGATGGGGAAGAACGTAGCAGCAGTGCAGTGCTCAGGAACTTGTGGCGAGAGGAAGAAGAGGTTCTGATGCGTCTCTTTGAGAGGAGCGACCTCCCATTTATAGGCGCAAGAGAAGGAGGCGAGAGGCTGCGCCGGGAGCTAAAGGGAACGCGGGAGATGAAACGAGCAGGCAGCAGCCGAAGGGTGCAACGTTTGTATTCAATATCCACTACAGCAAAAATTTAGACATCGGCTCGTTCCCGCAACCCGCGGCGCGTCGTGATGAGGCGTGACGAGGCGGGCGGCGGAGGAGGAGCGCGCGTGGATGTCCCTCTTGTTCTCATGCTCATACAAGTGGGAAAAGAACCTCCCTTATAAGGAGGTCCAACTCTCACTAAACTAGCAATGTGGGACTAACCTTTAGTAGTATCCCTTACCTTGCACAAATGGGCTAAGTGGGTGAGGGAGTCCTGGATTAGGGGGTGTCCGGATGGCCGGACTATACCTTCAGCCGGACTCCTGGACTACGAAGATACAAGATTGAAGACTTCGTCCCGTGTCCGGAAGGGACTTTCCTTGGCGTGGAAGGCAAGCTTGGCGATACGGATATATAGATCTCTTACCATTGTAACCGACTTTGTGTAACCCTAACCCTCTCCGATGTCTATATAAACCAGAGGGTTTTAGTCCGTAGGATAACATACAGAACAACAATCATACCATAGGCTAGCTTCTAGGGTTTAGCCTCTCCGATCTCGTGGTAGATCTACTCTTGTACTACCCATATCATCAATATTAATCAAGCAGGACGTAGGGCTTTACCTCCATTAAGAGGGCCCGAACCTGGGTAAAACTTCGTGTCCCTTGTCTCCTGTTACCATCCGGCCTAGACGCACAGTTCGGGACCCCCTACCCGAGATCCGCCGGTTTTGACACCGACATTGGTGCTTTCATTGAGAGTTCCTCTGTGTCGTCGCCGTTAGGCTTGATGGCTCCTACGATCATCAATAGAGATGCAGTCCAGGGTGAGACCTTCCTCCATGGACAGATCTTCATCTTCGGCGGCTTCGCACTGCGGGCCAATTCACTTGGCCATCTAGAGCAGATCGAAAGCTATGCCCCTGGCCGTCAGGTCAGATTTGGAAGTTTAAACTACACGGCTGACATCCGCGGGGACTTGATCCTCGACGGATTCGAGCCACTGCCGAGCGTGCCGCACTGTCATGACGAGAGTGATCTGGCTCCGCCGCCGAACAGTGCCCTGGAGGCCGCACCCGCATCGGCTTCGACCCTTAATTCGGAGCCAACTGCGCCGATCGAGGATGGGTGGTTGGACACCGCCTCGGGGGCTGCGATCCCAACGGCGATCGAGCCGAACACTAGCCCCGCACTCCGCGAGACTCGTGACTCCAAGGAGCCGGGTTCCTCTCCGGACTCCGAACCCTCCGCGCCCCTACCGATCGAATCCGATTGGGCGCCGATCATGGAGTTTACTGCCGCGGACATCTTTCAGCACTCGCCTTTCAGCGATATTCTGAAGACACTAAAGTCTCTCTCTTTATCAGGAGAGCCCTGGCCGGACTACGGTCAGCAAGGTTGGAATACGGACGATGAAGAAATTCAAAGCCCACCCACCACCCACTTTGTAGCCACTGTCGACGATTTAACCGACATGCTCGACTTCGACTCCGAAGACATCGACGATATGGACGCCGATGAAAGAGATAATGAAGAACCAGCGCCTATTGGGCCCGGGAAAGCCACCTCATCATATGACGTTTACATGGTGGACACACCAAAAGATGACGATGAGGAGCGGAAGGACGCACCGAAGGCTTGTTCCCTCGAGAAGCAGTCAAAGCTGTGACGCAAGCGGCGCCCCAAATCCCGCCTCGACAGAAATAACGATCACACAGACCCAGCACTGGAGCAGGGCGAACCACTGCCGGACAACGGCAATCCGGATAATCAAACCGAACAAACAAATTCTATCAAGGATAATAGTCCGGACGACATAACGCCGGACAGGCACCCGGAGCAGCAGAATGCCCGTAAAAGGCTTGTTGCCACCGCGAGGAGTCTTAAAAAGCAGAAGCAAAGGCTCAAGGCTACGCAAGACACACTCCAAATCAGATGGAGCAAAATACTCAACACAACAGCGAGGTACGGCGACAATCACCCCTCCAAGAGCTACCCAAAGCGGAAGCTGCTACCTGAATTCGATGAGGAGGCCTCAGACCCCCACAACCAAATATCAAAGCAGCCACCTGGCCGGATAGACGACCCCTCTACCAACACAGAGCGGCACACAATGCCACTCACAATACAACACGCGACCCATGCGAGGGCTCGCACCCAAAGGACGGCGGAACAAGATCCATCTATGGCAAGCGCGCCCCAGCATACAATGCAACACAAAAAACATCCGAACAACGCGGTACACCCAGCTACAGGGGTGCCGCACACCCCCTATGTTTCACCGATGAGGTGCTGGACCATGAATTTCCAGAGGGATTCAAACCCGTAAACATAGAGACATACGACGGAACAACAGACCCTGGGGTCTGGATTGAGGACTACATCCTTCATATCCATATGGCTCGAGGAGATGATCTCCACGCCATCAAGTACTTACCCCTCAAGCTCAAAGGGCCAGCTCGTCACTGTCTTAAAGGCCTCCCCGAAAGCTCCATTGGAAGTTGGGAAGAGCTCGAAGACGCCTTCCGGGCAAATTTTCAAGGGACTTATGTCCGACCTCCGGATGCGGACGATTTGAGTCATATAACTCAACAGCCCAGAGAGTCAGCCCGAAAACTTTGGAACAGGTTTCTTACTAAAAAGAACCAGATTGTCGACTGTACGGACGCTGAAGCCTTGGCAGCTTTTAAGCATAGCGTCCGTGACGAATGGCTCGCCAGACACCTCGGCCAAAATAAGCCAAGAACGATGGCCGCGTTAACAAACCTCATGACCCGCTTTTGCGCGGGTGAGGACAGCTGGCTAGCCAGATGCAGCACCAGCGACCCAAGTACATCTGAAGTTAGAGATGGAAACGGGAAATCACGGCGCAACAGCAATAACAAACACCGGAATAAAGAAGACAGCACGAAGGGCACGGCAGTAAACGCCGGATTCAAAAGCTCTCGGACAGGTCAGCAAAAGCCGCCCTCTAAAGGCACCAGGGATGAACTGTCCAGCCTCAACAAAATTTTGGACCAAGTATGTCAGATCCATAGTACCCCTGGTAAACCTGCTAATCATACCCACAGAGAATGTTGGGTCTTCAAGCAGTCCGGCAAGCTCAACGCCGTACACAAGGGGGAGGATACACCAAGTGCAGACGAGGACGAGCCTCCCAAGCAAGACACTGGGGAACAAAAGAAATTTCCACCAGAAGTCAAAACAGTAAACGTGTTACACGTGATCAAGGGAAAAAACAATGCGGCACTCCCAGGAAAATATACCCAAGTGCCTGTCACCGCGAAGTCCTGCCACTGGTCGTCTCAACCGATGACTTTCGACCATCGCGATTACTCAGCAAGTATCCGACACGCAGGATGGGCTGCCCTGGTATTAGACCCAGTAATTGGCGGATATCACTTCACATGAGTCTTGATGGATAGTGGCAGCAGTCTAAACCTAATATATCAGGATACAATCCGCGGGATGTGGTTAGACCCAACAAAAATTCGCCATAGCAATACTACCTTTAAAGGAGTAACGCCAGGCCCAGGGGCTCGTTGTGCGGGCTCCCTCCTACCACAAGTTATATTCGGCTCCCCCGATAACTTCCGTCGCGAGCATTTAACCTTCCACATCGCTCCGTTCCAAAGCGGCTATCAAGCACTGCTCGGACGTGAAGCTTTCGCTCGCTTTAATGCAATACCACACTACGCCTCCCTCACACTCAAGATGCCCGGTCCACGTGGCATCATTTCAGTGAAAGGAAATATCAAGCGATCTCTGCGCGCCGAAGAGAGTGCGACTGCCTTGGCAGCCGCACACTAAAGGCGCCCGGACCAGCGAAAGCATCCAATAGGTTGTCAAGACCTCAAACACAATTAATCAAGTCCGGCGCCGCTATTTATACCGAATAAGTGGTCACACCCCTATTTGTTAATACAAGGGGCTCAACGCGCGCAGACAAGTGGCAGTTTTTTCTCATCTTGAATTATACATGGTTTCTTTAAAAACTATCTTTTTGCACAATAACTTTTTCACCTAAATTCCTCTCTTTACAGACGATCATCGTGCTACACCCGTCCAGGATACGGCACAACGGAGACACAGGCGCAGACGTGCAGCAGGGACCCGCTCCAAGGATTTTTTTTTAGATTAAGACCCTGCGTAAACCTTTTTTACTGTCTCTTGTTGATACATATCCACCGTTGAGAAGGATGCTGACGTCTTGGCATGTGGCCACGCCAGAATAATGCACGTACCTGGACACAAGGGGCTTCTTACAAAGGCCATTATTTAGGCCCGGTTTATACCACAAAGACCGAATACCTTAGGGAGTGTTCGGCGTCGCGAGTTTGGCACTATATGCATCGGCTCCGAATCATTGTCTTTGGTCAAATGTTGGGTTTGCCCGGCTCCTGTGTTTTGGTGCCTTACATTCCGCTTTACCGGCTAAGGTAGCACCAGGAGAAATACTGTGATTGTGCCCTGGTTCATCCGGACGAGCACCTCAGTAGAGAAAACCAAGATATAGCGTGAGACTGGTCAACCACTCGATGACCTGTTGGAATGTTAGAATTCCTCCGCCTTAACGAAGGGCCGTTTCCCGGCCAGGCATATAAGCACCCCGGGATCGGGAGAGTGCGGAGCCACCAGGGGCTATCTAGTAGCCCCACTGTCAAACTCCTATGGCTAAGTGAAAGTGTTAAAGCATTATAGTCCGGTTGCCTCGCTCGCTCTGCTATCACCTCCTTAATAGGACCAAGACGTTGGGTTAAGTGTGAACGCGTGTTTTTTGCGAGCACCTCCGCATTATATGCGTCGGGGTCGAAGCCGACGGCTGCAATCTTTCAGGTTATACACATGTATACATAAACGGCCGCCCAGGAGGCGTCATATTACTTTCAGGCAAAAGTATAAAAATAGCCTTATAAAAATTTATAAAAGCATTTCACTTACAATGAGATTACATCTCACTCAAACATAATATTTTTTGAGCACTGGGTCTCTATCAAACAAGCACTCTCAAGAACTTCTTCAAAGTAGTGCTCAGCAGCCATTCGGCCTATGGCCGAATCCCGCGCTGCAACAGTTGTAGCATCCATCTCCGCCCAGTATGCTTTAACACGGGCAAAGGCCATCCGTGAGCCCTCTATGCACGCCGACCTCTTCATCGCATTTATGTGCGGCACCACGTCAAGGAACTGCTGCACCAAGCTGAAATAGCTGTTCGGCTTTGGCCTTTCCGGCCATAGCTGATCCACAACAGACCTCATGGCAAGTCTGGACAACCTATTCAGTTCGGCCCATTCAGTTAATTGGTCAGTCAATGAAAGCGGACGTTCGGGAGAATGGAATTGTCTCCAAAACAGCTGGTCTACTTCACGGTTCGTCTGACCCTGGAAGTACTTGGCCGCATCAGCAGCGCTCACCGCCAAATCCATATACACATTCTCCGAACTCCATAGCCGATCTAGAGTGGCGTACCGTGGATCTCCGAACTTCCTCCGCAACATAAAGGATTTCCCAGCTACAATATCCCCGGCTTCCCGCAGCTCCTCCTTCTTCGCCCTCATAGTAGAGCGGATGTCTTTCCTCGTCGCAGCAGCCTTCTCAAGGTCCGATGCCTTCGCTAGGTTTTCCTTTTCAAGAACCCGGTAACAGTCGGTGGCGGCTTTTAATTCTATGGCCATCTTGGCCATCTTATCCCGGCTCTCGCCATGCGCGGCCTTCTCGGCTTTCAACTCTTTGGCCGCCTTCAAAGCAGCTGCATTACCAAACCTCGCTTGTTCCTTGGCTCGGGCAAGTTCCGCCTGCAAGGCTTCAACAGTGGCAGCTCCATCTGCAGTCACAACGTATTAAAGATACTGGCATCATGCTGCTCTTACTATGTGGCGTTTACCAGATAATGACACTTACCCTGTGCCTCGTCAAGCCTTTTGTTAACAAGCTTGATGTTGGCGTCTGCCGCATCCAACTTCCATTTTAAATTGGAAAACTCGTTAGTCCGGCTAGCCACCGGAGCTTCCATCACCTGCACATAGAGGCAGTATGGTTATTACCTGGGAATATGATCCTCTGTTCGTCGTCGTTTCCGACGACAACCAGAGTCTCAGGGGCTACTATCTACACAGGGCACACCTAGCATGTGCAGGATTATCATACATTATCTTTACGTACCTCAAAGCCTGTCAGTAGACTCAGAAATGCTTCATGCAATCTGCTTTCGGCGGACGAGATTCTCTCCATCACCGTATTCATCAGCACACGGTGTTCATCTGAGATGGCCGCTTGCCCCACCAACTCCCTCAGAACATCCGATCGCACACCAGACGGTGCCGGACTCTTTGTTCTGCTCTCTTCGGGAGTCGGACACTGGGAGCTTCAGGGGTCAATGGGATTATCTTCTGACCTCACCGGACTCGGAGAGGCCCTCCGTGACGACACTTCGGGGGCGCCCGCTTCCGGAGTGGAGGAGTCCGGAGGAGGCGTTTCGCTCTCCATCATCTCTGGAAGAAGATCCCCTGAAGACGAGCTCATTTGAGAGGGGCTAAGGCCCGAACTGCAAAGATATATGCGGTGGTTATTTTCTCAGAAGAAAAAGATGGCATACATGTACTATTAAAGTATTTCGGGTCACTTACGACTCGCTGGTGAATTGATCCCCCCGCGGACTTTGTGCG
The DNA here is from genome assembly GCF_003073215.2 of Triticum urartu. Classification (NCBI taxonomy): domain Eukaryota; kingdom Viridiplantae; phylum Streptophyta; class Magnoliopsida; order Poales; family Poaceae; genus Triticum; species Triticum urartu. The sequence continues at coordinate 28,629,171 of NC_053028.1, read as the reverse complement.
GCAAAAGCACCCCCCAAGGTAGGACCCTCTGTGGGAGACTTCTTCTCCTGTTTGGAAGCTTCGGCTTCCGACTCTCTGGGCGTAGTCCTTTTCCTCCTCCGGTCGTCTTCCTTGATGAAGACGCTCGCTCCCTCGGTTAGAATGGGCAGCGTTGGGGGCCCGCGTCCGCCCGTATTATCCTCCCCAGTATCTTCCTTCAAGGGCTCCGGGCAAGGTGCGACCTGGAGCATCTTTTCCAATATCGGATTCTCCAAACCCTCAGGGAGGGGGGCCGAACACCGAATCAACTTCGCCTTTGTTAGCCAGTCCTGGTCAAAAAGCGAGCTCTCAGAAATAACTTCGTAACAAGTGAGAGATAGTATGTTCGGCCGGAAGATTCCTTACCTATTCGGCAGCACGGTTACTGCTCAGGCCCACGTCCTCGGTAATTTCTAGAAACTCTACCTGAGGTCCGAAGAATGACTTATACATCTCCTCGTGCGTCAGGCCGAGGAAATTTTGAATGACACGCGGTCTCGCGGGATTGAACTCCCACAAGCGAAGGGGCTAGCGTTTGCAAGGCTGGACTTGACGAACCAGCATAACTTGTATTACCGCAACCAAACAAAAATCTCCATTGAAGAGATCTCGACTGCGGCTTTGCAGTATAGGCACGTCCTTGGCTGGACCCCAGCTCAGACCTCTGCTGATCGATGACATCAGCTGTGGTGGAGGGCCCGAGCGGAAAACAGGGGCGGCCGCCCACTTGGCACTTCTAGGAGCCGTGATGTAGAACCACTCCTGTTGCCACAATTCATACACCTCTGGAATGGAACCTTTGGGCCATGGAGCTCCCGTCATCTTGCGTATTGAGGCACCTCCACACGCTGCATGTTGCCCCTCGATCATCTTCGGCTTTACTTCAAAGGTCTTGAGCCACAGGCCAAAGTGAGGGGTAACCCGGAGGAAGGCCTCACACATGACAATAAATGTCGTGATATGAAGAAAGGAGTCCGGAGCTAGATCATGGAAATCTAGCCCGTAATAAAACATCAAACCCCTGACGAAAGGATCCAGAGCAAGACCTAGACCTCGGAGGAAGTGGGAGATGAACACGACATTCTCGTTGGGTTCGGGGGAGGGGACGGCCTACCCTCGGGCAGGCAGCCGATGCAAAACCTCGGCGGTCAGATATCTGGCCTCCCTCAACTTTTTGATGTCTTCTTCCGTGACGGAGGAAGGCACCCATCGGCCTTGAAGGCTAGATCCGGACATGATTGAAGGTTCGGAGCACCTGACCTGAACTTTGGGTGTTTGAGCTTGAGGTGGGGGAAGGATTCGATTGAGCACGGGAGGGAAAAGAGTAAAAGCCTTGTCCCTTTATAAAGAGGGTAAATATCAAGCGTCCTCTCCGTGGCCGTTTGGACTTGCCTATAGTCTAGGAGTCCTAGAAGCGGTTGGGTTACCCACGCCCGTATTGATGAGAATCCCGGAATAAGGGGACACGATCTCTGCTTCGACAAGACGTGCCAAGGAAACCGCCTCGCATGACGCACTGAGGTGGGATAATAAAACGATTCGAATAAAGACTTGGCCGTGGTGCGTCACACTACGGAATACGTCAGCAGATTAGATTTGTGTAAATATTATTCTCTCTGTGGCAATATGTGGAAACTTATTTTGCAGAGCCGGACACTGTCTTTGTGTTCAAAATCTTCTATGAAGTACTTGGAGGAGGAACCCGCCTTGCAATGCCGAAGACAATCTGCGCACCGGACTCGTCGTCATTAAAGCCTGGTTCAGAGGCTACTGAGGGAGTCTTGGATTAGGGGGTGTCCGGATGGCCGGACTATACCTTCAGCCGGACTCCTGGACTATGAAGATACAAGATTGAAGACTTCGTCCCGTGTCCGGAAGGGACTTTCCTTGTCGTAGAAGGCAAGCTTGGCGATACGGATATATAGATCTCCTACCATTGTAACCGACTTTGTGTAACCCTAACCCTCTCTGGTGTCTATATAAACCGGAGGGTTTTAGTCCGTAGGACAACATACAGAACAACAATCATACCATAGGCTAGCTTCTAGGGTTTAGCCTCTTCGAGCTCGTGGTAGATCTACTCTTGTACTACCCATATCATCAATATTAATCAAGCAGGACGTAGGGCTTTACCTCCATCAAGAGGGCCCGAACCTGGGTAAAACTTCGTGTCCCTTGTCTCCTGTTACCATCCGGCCTAGACGCATAGTTCGGGACCCCCTACCCGAGATCCGCCGGTTTTGACACCGACAGTGGGCCTCTAGGATTTATTTAGGAATTTCTGAAATAGTTATTGGGCTGTCCCAAAATAGACCAAATTCCAGCAATCCCCCACCAGATCGCAGAGGCACACAAAAATTTGCCTTTGATTCCAAAACACTGTTTTATATACCGGTACTGTAGTGGAGACTGTTAAGTTGAACTTCCACCTAGAACTCTATGCTACACTAGTAAGCAACTTGAACAGTGGACTGGGCCTTGAACTGCAAATTTTCTGCGAACCTAGCTTCACATAAAGCCTTGACCGATACGTGGCTACCGTGGGTCTTCCCCGCGGGTGGAGCTTATGAGTTATTCTCCGAGACTTTTCATGAGTTTACTAGAAAGAACCCTATTCTCATAGATTGCGACGTTTAACAATCAGAATCATATAGGTGTGTTCTTCAAAAGATGTTCTGCAGGACAACATCTCTGCTTAAATGAGCCACTTAGAACACATTAATATATACATCAACCTGCCATGCAGTTTATGAGAGTATTGCATCTTCATGGAGTGGTATTGTTAATAGTAAAGATACTCTCCTCTCAGTTGATCAACAACTTGTCTTCCACATCTAATTCACGGGATCTTCGATCACAAAGAATAGGTTACCACTATGAACAACTCATATTGTGGGTCTCATACCCATCTCCCTCGATGCATTATCTATCACATTACGTGATAGACCCTTAGTAAAAGGATCTACCAGATTTTTTGACGTTTGCATATAATCCAATGCAATAACTCCGGAGTTTCTCATTTTCCTGACAGAATTTAAACTTCTCTGAACGTGTCTTGATGAATTCATGTTATCCTTTGAGCTGCTCCCTTTCGTGATCACAGTTTGATTGTCGCAGTTCATAAGGATACCCGGTACATGTTTCTCAACAACCGGCAAGTCATTCAAGAGCCGACGAAGCCAGTCTGCTTCGACCGTAGCTGTATCTAGTGCTGTGAGTTCTGCTTCCATTGTTGACCTCATTAAGATGGTCTGCTTGCAAGACTTCCAAGAAACAGAGCCACCTCCATGAGTGAATACATAACCGCTCGTGGCCTTTATCTCATCAGCATCTGAGATCTAGTTTGAGTCACTATACCCTTCAAGCACCTTTGGTTGCCCGGTGTAGTGAATTCCATAATTCGCAGTGCCTTTCAAATAACACAAAACTCTCTCTAGAGCTTTCCAATGCACATCTCCCGGTTTTGAGACAAACCGACTCAGTTTGCTAAAGCAAAAGAGATGTCAGGTCTTGTAGCACTGGCTAAGTACATAAGTGAGCCAATAATCTGAGAATACTTCAATTGATCTCTAGAAATTCTTCGATTCTTTAGAGGTAACACACTCGCATCATATGGTGTTGGAGAGGGCTTGCAGTCACTATAGCCAAAGCGACTCAAGATCTTTTCCACATAGTGAGATTGAAGCAATGTAATCCCACCATCATCGTCTCTCAACAACTTGATGTTCAGAATGACATCAGCCACTCCTAAATCTTTCATCTCAAAACAGCGAGATAGGAAATCCTTGACCTCCTTAATAACATTCAGATTTATTCCGAAAATCAGTCTGTCATCAACATACAAGCAAAGGATAACTCCCTCGCCCCCACCATGGCGATAGTGCACACATTTGCCAGCTTCGTTTGCAACAAAGCCTGCAGCTGTTAAAGTTCTTTCAAACTTCTCATGCCACTATTTAGGTGCTTGCTTGAGTCCATACAAAGACTTCAGCAACTTGCACACTTTTCCTTTCTGACCATCTAGTACAAACCCATCTGGTTGCTCCATATAAATTTCCTCGTCCAACTCTCCATTTAGGAAAGTAGTCTTAACATCCATTTGCTGAAAGAGAAGACCATGTGAGGCAGCTAGTGAAAGTAGAACTCTAATAGTGGTCAGTCGAGCCACAGGTGAGTAAGTATCGAAGAAGCCTTCACCTTCCTTTTGGGTATAACCCTTAGCCACGAGCCGAGCCTTGTACTTTTCAATAGTACCATCAGGCCTAAGCTTCTTCTTGAATACCCATTTGCATCCTATAGGTTCGCACCCATAAGGACGATCAGTTATCTCCCAAGTTTTATTCGCCAAGATGGAATCCATCTCGCTACGAACCGCTTCCTTCCAGTAGTCAGCATCTTCAGATGCATAGGCCTCTGAAATAGAACCGGGAGTGTCATCTATGAGATACACAAGAAAATCATCACCAAAGGACTTTGCAGTCCTCTGTCTCTTGCTCCTAGTAGGAACTTCATTGTTCTCCTTCACAGGACTTTCAAAGTGTTCCATCGAAATGGCAGGTTCGGTAATTGTAACTGGTTCCTGATTCGATGAACTAGGCATCTCCTGATTAGATGAGGTAGCCATATCCTTCATGGGAAAGATATCTTCAAAGAAAGTCGCATCATTCAACTCCATGATCGTACCGACATGCATCTCAGGTACCTCAAATTTTACAACCAAGAATCTATAACCAATGCTATGAAAAGCATATCCCAGAAAAACACAATCCACGGTCTTTGGTCCAAGCTTGCGCTTCTTTGGAATTGGCACATTGACTTTCGCCAAACAACCCTAGGTTCGTAGATAAGAGAGTTTTAATCTTTTCTTCTCCCATTCCTCGAATGGAGTTATCTCTTTATTCTTTGTGGGAACTCGGTTTAGGACATGACATGCAGTCAATATTGCCTCCCCCCACCATGCCTTGGAGAGACCCGACGTGTCTAACATGGCGTTAACCAAATCAGTTAGAGTACGGTTCTTTCTTTGGCCATCCCATTTGACTGAGGTGAATAGGGAGGCGTCCTCTCATGGATTATACCATGTTCCGCACAAAAAGCATCAAATTCATTGGAAAAATACTCCACCACGGTCGGACCTAAGCCTCTTGATTTTCCGATCAAGTTGGTTTTCCACTTCAGCTTTATAGATCTTGAAAAAGTTCAAAGCCTCATCCTTAGATTTCAGAAGATACATACGACAATATCTAGTGGAGTCATCAATTAACGTCACGAAATATTTATTTCCACCTTTTGTCAAAACACCATTCATTTCACATAAATATGAATGTATGAGCTCTAGTGGTGCAAGATTTCTCGTTTCCGCAGTCGTGTGGGACTTACGAGGTTGCTTAGCTTGCACACAAACTTGACACTTAGATCCCTTGAAAGTGGTGAAACTAGGTATTAAGTTCAACTTCGCTAGTCGCGACATGCAACCAAAGTTAACATGACAAAGACGTGAATGCCACACATTTGATTCACTATTGTTGCAAACATGATTAACAACTTTATTGCAAACGTTTGATAAGGATAAACGAAACAGGCCTCCTGACTCATAGCCTTTACCGACAAAAGTTCCATACTTGGATATTACAAATTTATTCGACTCAAAGACAAGTTTATAGCCATCTCTACACATAAGAGATCCGCTAACAAGATTTTTATTGACGGAGGGGACATAATGCACGTTCTTCAGCCGCACCATCTTCCCCGAAGTAAACTTCAGATCGACCGTGTCAACACCACGAACAGAAGCACTTGAACCGTTGCCCATCAGCACGGTTGAAGTCCCTGCGGTCTGATAAGACGAAAACTTGGATATATCACCGCATACATGTAAATTAGCACTCGTGTTAATGAACCAATCAGGAGAATGACATACTGAAAGAATAGTGGGAAATATACCATACCCAGCATCCTTCATGTCAGTGTCTTCAATGACAACATTAGCAATCTTGCCGCCTTCCCAAGGATGACGCTTGTCATAGCGATAAGGGCAACTAGGATCCGTATGATCAGGATCCCCACACACATGACAAACACCTTTCTTCTTGTAATTCTTCTTCTTGAAGTTCGTGTGTTGCACAGCCTTGTTCTTCCCATCAAACTTTGCTTTACCATCAAACTTGCCCTTGTTCTTGAACTTGTGGGGCTGGAAGTTCTTCTTCTGTATTAGATTGGCACTAGATCTTCCCTCAATACCTCGAGCACATGTGTCCTTTGCTCTCGCCTTTTCTTCCACATCAATAGTGCCAATGAGATCCGGGACGGAAAACTCCTGTCTCTTATGTTTCAGTAAGGTAGCAAAGTTCCTCCACGAAGGAGAAAGCTTAGTGATGATACCTCCGGCAACAAACTTGTCCGGTAGCATACAACTGAAGCGCTCAAGTTCTTTAGAAAATGACTGTATCTCGTGAGCTTGCTCAACCATGGAGCGCTCTTCAGTCATCCTGTAATCATAGAATTGCTCCATGATGTACAGCTCAGTGCCAGCATCCGAGACCCCAAATTTGGCCTCGAGTGCATCCCACATATCTTTTCCATTACCAATTGACGCATAAGCATCAACTATGTTCTCACCAAGAACACTCAAGAGAGCAGCCTTAAACAGAGTATCCATTTTCTGAAAAGCTTGTGCCTGTTGAGCATCAAGCTCCCCTTCAGGTTTGCCAAGAGTGGAGTCATAGCAACTCATGGTTTGAAACCATAAGACTGCTCTCACGCGCCACCTCTTATAGTGGATACCCTCAAACATAGGAGGTCTCATGGAAGCAGCAAAACCACTTGGTGTAAATTGACTATAAGGTTTTTGGAGTGGTTGGAAATATTAGCAATTTACCAAGTGATTTTATTAATAGAAATATTAGATAAAGCATGACTAATATAACATGGATAAAAGTAGTCATGTGATCTAACAGAGAGAAGGTAAATAACATCTTCATATATGAACTGCAACCAAACATGTCTAAAGCAGATAGTAGAACATGTTGCATATATGGCGTAGAACCTAACATATGTAGGACAGACACTAGAGCAAAGAACTGCGAGAGGACCTCTAACAGAAAGAGCAAGAACACGTACGGGACAGCAGCAGCAGTAGCATTGGACTTGGGGTCGGTGTCCTCGCCAGCCATGTCGTGGAGAAGGTTGTCGACGTCGGGGAAATAGTCGTCAGAGTCCGGAGCGTCCGTGACGAAGTAGTCAGTAGTAGCGCTGAGCGCTCTCAAAAAACCTTATCACCCTTCTCCTGCATATGACTCAAAAGGTGCGGTTCTTCACTACTGAAAAAATCGTCTACGCGGAGAGCCAAGCACGATTTCTCGGCAAAGACAGTCTAAGCCGAGTGCAGCTCTCGGCAACATTAAGTACACGATAGAGATAGGCCTTCGCCGAGATTTGGGCAAACATGTATTCGGTAAAGCTGGAAGACACGGCTTACACTTACTATGCCGAGAACCAAGGACATGGCACCCGGCAACAAGGGGTCATGTGGCACGGACGTTCGCGACTTACGGCTCGGTGATGGGTGACGCCCTTTGTTGAGATCCCATGGTTTGGTACTCGGGAAAGCGCCATTCCTTTTTTTGTTCATAATTCAAATAGCAGTAGCATATGTTATTCGAGCATTACAAAGGTTCAACCACCATTGCATAATCTACATAGGCTCAACCACCGTCTGGTTTCCTTTTAACCCACGCCCGCCACTTGGTCTACCCGTAGGCCACCGCCTCCGCTCAAACTATTTTTCCCTGTCACCTTCCTTCGCCACCGCTCCTACACGTTGTACTACCGCCGCCGCCGCCGCCTCTTCTCCACACCGATCTGATGCCGCTTCTCCACACCGTACTACCCTCGCCGCCACCACTTGTCTACCCCGTACTGCCACTGCTACTTCTTCTGGACCGAGCTGACGCCGCTTCTCCACATCGTACTACCGCTGCCAACTTTAAAGCCAGAACCTCCCTGTAGGTTTCCTCTTTTGCATGTCGGAACAAAGATTAGGATTACAATAAGCCTAACTTTTACGGAAAATATGCTCAGAATTAGCCCAGTACTTCAAAAGGACTTTTTTAAATAGTTGCTTCTTAAATGTGTGTGAGTAATATAACAAAACCATGTGTAGCTTCGTTCTCTCTATCCTGAGTTCGGGAAAGAAAAGATGCAACTTTGACTGCCACCGAAAATGAGCTGAGATATTAGTTTGAACAGAATTGATTATTTACCCCAATGCATGTAGTTGGCATGTGACAGATCGGAGATTATGCATATCTAGCCAACACGAGAAAAACTGTTACTCCTGATGAGCAACACACCACTCAGAAGCTTCACAGTTATCGTGCTGAGAAAAACTGCACTTTAGAAACACTATTACTCCTCATGGGCCCACTAAGAAAGCCGGAAAATCCAACAGAAAAAAGGTCCGCTGCAAATCCAGGTTTTATCCCATGGAGAAGTGCTCGGTTTGTCCGACTTGAGGCGCTTACAGGGAAGTGCAGTTTACCTGTTAGAGTTTGTCCCGTTAAGAAGCATTCAGTTGACCCAAGACAAGGCGACAGTACAACTGAAAAGCAGAGCATTTGTAATAGCCCAGGGACTCAGGCTAACGTTTGTGCAGAAATCTAGGTGAACCAAAATAAATGTCAGGCTAACATTTTAGTATAAATCCTGGTTTTTTTTTGTGAGAGATACATCCTGGAGTTACAGGTTTGGAAGGAGAAAACAACATATAATCTGAAAGCATCCTGCTGTCTGTTATCAAGACGAAACAAGGTGGGATGCTAAATAATTAAACAATCACCAGTTGAACACAGATGGACTTAACAACCTTGGCGGTTTCAGTCGAAACTTCCACATTTTTATCTTTAGATGATGTCTCATGCCAGGGAACTTCTTTCAAGCCGCTGCATACGTTGCTACCAATGGTTCGAGCACCAGTATCCCCAGATCTATCTGCAACTTCGTTAGCACCTCGACGAATTTCTCGGCTCCGTCTACACCTTTCTTCTTCTCCCAGTAGAGCATCAAGGTCTCAGGTCACGTCGCGTGGTGGCACCCAAATCCTGGCGCTATTGTATCCCTTCTTGACTGCACGGTAGGCGCACCAATGGGCGTTCTTGAGATACCATACTTTGAGATAGTGCTCCATAAAAATATCCTACGTCTTCAAGTTAAGTCTCACCATGCATCCTGGCATGCTTCTTGTGAGCAACGGCCTTGTCAAGCATACCCTCTGTAACATCTGTTTTTATCAGATCATCAGCAACCTAGATGTCGTATTTAGGATGCTTTAGTTCACAAGCATCATGCACAGATAACATCTCACACAGAACCCATGAACTTTGTGAATATCATCCGCGCTTGATTATAAAATAATTTATAGTACAGAAAAGAACAGCCCAGATGACGAATGTGGACAGAACAAAGAAAACTGGGTTCTTCTACTTCAATATCCATGTCCATGGGCAACTAAGATTTCTCTGTTTTTACCTTCCATGATTTCCATGGTCGCTAATTTACACCCATCAATCGATGATAACTGCCCAGGTCTTCAAGAAAGGAGTCTGCAAGATCATATTCATCGCTAACCAAACTATCACTCGTGAACAAATATGTTGCTGACTTCATCAGGCTTCACTTACAGAGCAGACTGCAGCAAATTTGAGACCTCGTACCTGAACATTTTGATATATTATACGTTTTTTTCGACGTCGTATGCAAAAGATATAGTCGTTTTACTTTTTCATCACACTTTTTTACAAAACATGTCCAAATTAATGTTTTTTAATTTTCCTCACTAGTAGATGTTCTAACATAACTACATCTCGAAGGAATTTATTTTTTGATGTTTTTATTATTTTCTTTTGTTTATTTCAAAACTAAAATGGCGATAAGGGGGGGGGGGGGGGGGGGGGGTAGAGTTTGAACCCCTTTAGTCCGGGATGGCTAAACAACTATGAATACAAAACAGTACAAAACACTAGCAAAATTAATCAAATTAATCTTACTCTGACAACAATCTGACATGTGACTAGGAGCAACAAGAATTAAAATAAAAACTATTTTTAAACTCAAATTATTCACAATCTAGTGTTTGAAGAAAATTTGAACAAATTCATATTTAAATCATTCAAATTTGAAAACTAATGACACAAACAGAAACTAGACAAAATTTAGAATCTAATGTAAAAAGAATCACTCAAAGACATCAAATGTGGTAAAAGATATAAGCAATTTGAAACAGAAACTAAAAACAAAAAACAAATGGAAAAGCCAAAAACAAATTTCGGAACCCCTTTAGTCCCAGTTTGAGACACCCTTTAGTCCCGGTTTGTGTCTCAAACCGGGACTAAAGGTCTAATCTTTAGTCCCGGTTTGTGATACGAACCGGGACTAAAGGGCATCGGTTTGTGTCTCAAACAGGGACTAAAGGTCTAATCTTTAGTCCCGGTTTGTGATACGAACCTGGACTAGAGGGCATCGCACCCTTTAGTACCGGTTCGTGTCTCAAACCGGGACTGGTCCCATTTAAACCGGCACCAATGCCTTCCCGACGCTCTGCCGCTTGAACCGGGACTAATGCTCACATTAGTCCCAGTTCGTAATGCAACCGGGACTAATGTGTGTATTGAGCTGTGACGAAAGCTCTGTTTTCTACTAGTGTTATAATCACCAACTATGTGTTATGATCCGGCAACCTCGGAGTGATAATAGTCGGGACCACTCCCGGTGATGACCGTAGTTTGAGGAGTTCATGTATTCACCGTGTGTTAACGCTTTGTTCCAGTTCTCTATTAAAAGGAGGTATTAATATCCCAGAGTTTCCAATATGTATCCCGCTGCCACGGGAGGGTAGGACAAAAGATGTCATGCAAGTTCTTTCCATAAGCACGTATGACTTTTTATGGAATACATGCCTACATTATATTGATGAACTTGAGCTAGTGGCGTATCGCCCTAGGTTATAACTGTCTTATGATGAATATCATCCAACAAGTCACCGATCCAATGCTTACGAATTTATATTATATTGTTGTTGTTAAGTTACTACTGCTATCATTACTGTTGCAGTTGCTACAAAACTACTGCTATCACTGTTACCGTTACTATTACTGCTGTCACCATTATCAAAACTATCATATCACCTTGCTACTGATCACTTGCTACAGATAATTAATCTCCCGGTGTGGTTGAATTGACAACTCAGCTGCTAATACCTTCAAATATTCTTTGGCTCCCCTTGTGTCGAATCTATAAATTTGGGTTGAATACTCTACCCTCAAAAACTATTGCGATCCCCTACACTTGTGGGTTATCACGCAACTCGAGTGCGTGAGGCGCAGATGGTGTTCATGTTCCTGCAAGTCAATACTGAAGACCAATATGTCATCAAGGAAAATGATGATGAACTTACGGACATAGCGACCAAATATGCTGTTCATCAGGCATTGGAACGTGGCCGGTGCGTTGCAAAGGCCAAACGGCATCACCCTGAAGTGGTAGTGCTCGTGGTGGGTTTTGAAAGCAGTTTTTGCTTCATCCTCCTTGCGCATACGAATCTGGTGATACCCCGCGTGTAGATCAATCTTCAAAAAGTATTGCGCTCCCGCAAGCTCGTCCAGAAGTTCGTCCACACTTGGTAGTGGAAATTTCTTCTTCACAGTGGCAGAATTCAGGTGGCGAAAGTTGACACAGAAGTGCCAGCTGCCGTCCTTTTTCTTCCCAAGCAGGACCGGGGCGGCATACGAACTCATGCTGTGAGAAATGACACCCGACTGCAACATCTCGTGCATCTGCTTCCCGATCTCATCCTTTTGCGCTGGCGAGTAACGGTACGGCTTGGTGTTGATGGGCGTGGTGCCCGGCTCCAGATGTATGCCGTGGTCATACTGACGATGAGGAGGCAGTGCCATTGGTTCTGCAAACACATCGATAGCACCTTCTGAATGTTGGGGGGTACTGGCTCAGTGTTCTCCTTAGCTCAGGATTCGACAGTAACCAGCGCTGCAGTCCAGATATCATTGGCGACTTCCATCCCGTGGAGTTCATAGGCATCCACTCCAGCCGTGGGAGAGAGATTGGTGGTGCGAACCCCTTGTAGCACACCGTATTGCCCTCTGTTTCGAAGGAGATCCGCTTTAGTTTCCAGTGACAGTTCATCGGGCTGTGGGAGGATAGCCAGTCCATGCCCAATACTACATCATACGCACTCAGATGCAGGACCCTGAGATCGGTGTGGAAGGTGTCTTGGAACTTGCCACGCTAACTGCTTCACCATCTTTTTACAGAGCAGGTGTTGGCCATTCTCTAGCCGAACAGATACAGACGACAGTGCTTGTGTGACTTCTATGCGCTGAACGAATGCCTCACTGACAAAGCTATGAGAGCTCCCAGAGTCCACCAAAAGAAGCATAACTTGATCGCCAACTTGTGCGCGAAGAAGAACGGTAGATGGTGCGTCCTCGCCGGAAATCGCGTCCTGTGATAAGGTATAGCATTCCGACTCCTGGACAATTGGCGCATCCAGCAACTGCAGCGCATGCACGGTGTCATCCGACAGGATCTCACAGAAAATCGCCCACCTTGATCATTAGGATTTGTCCGATGCGCTTGCAATGATGTTCGCGGGAATACTTGTCACCACAGCAAAAGCAGAGTCCATTGGCTCGACGGAATTCCCATAGTTGCCGCTCGTGGGCATACTCATCGCCGCCCAGTCGCGGGGGAGGCGCTTCACGCACCTGGTTGGGAGTGGGTGCTGCTGGAGGTGGTCTTTGAGGGAGTCCTGGATTAGGGGTTCCTCGGACAGCCGGACTATATACTTTGGCCGGACTGTTGGACTATGAAGATACAAGATTGAAGACTTCGCCCCGTGTCCGGGTGGGACTCTCCTTGGCGTGGAAGGCAAGCTTGGCAATTCGGATATGTAGATCTCCTCCCTTGTAACCGACTCTGTGTAACCCTAGCCCCCTCCGGTGTCTATATAAACCGGAGGGTTTAGTCCGTAGGACAACAACAATCATAATCATAGGCTAGCTCCTAAGGTTTAGCCTCTACGATCTCGTGGTAGATCAACTCTTGTAATACTCATATCATCAAGATCAATCAAGCAGGAAGTAGGGTATTACCTCCATCGAGAGGGCCCGAACTTGGGTAAACATTGTGTTCCCCGCCTCCTGTTACCATCCGGCTTAGACGCACAGTTCGGGACCCCCTACCCGAGATCCGCCGGTTTTGACACCGACATTGGTGCTTTCATTGAGACTTCCACTGTGCCGTCGCGATAAAGGCTTGATGGCTCCTTCGATCATCGGCAACAATGCGATCCAGTGTGAGGTTTTTCTCCCCAGACAGATCTTTGTATTCGACGGCTTCGTACTGCGGGCCAACTAGCTTGGCCATCTGGAGCAGATCGAGAGCTCCGCCCCTGGCCGTCAGGTCAGGTTTGGAAACTTAAACTATAATGTCGACATCCATGGAGACTAGATCTTCGACGGATTCGAGCCCATGTCAGGTGCATCGCATAGTCACGATGAGCATGACTTAGCTCTGCCGTCAGACGGTGTTCGGGAGATCACACCTGTGGCTACTTTGGCCCTCAATCCAGAGCAGATTGCGCCGTCCGAGGACGGGTGGGTGGACCCCGCCACGGAGGCCGCACAGTCAGCGGTGATAGAGCCGAATACTGACTTCACCTCCTACGAGACATGTGTTGCCAGACCCTTGGATTCGTGCCCTGCCACGGGCTCTGAACCGCCTGCGTCCGTGCCTATCGAATCTGATTGTGCGCCGATCATGGAGTTTTCCTCCGCGGATATCTTTTAGCACTCGCCCCTGGGCGACGTACTGAATTCATTAAGGTCTCTCTCCTTGTCAGGAGGCCCTTGGCCGAACTATGTCTGGCTCGAGTGGGAAGCGGACGACGAAGAAATTCGTTCCCCACCCACCACCCACTTAATACCCATTGTCGACGACTTAACCGACATGCTCGATTTCGGCTCCGAAGACATCGATGGTATGGACGATGATGCAGGAGAAGAACAGGAACCACCGCCCACAGGGCGCTGGACTGCCACCTCATCATATGATATGTACATGGTGGACACCCCCAAAGAAAGCGATGGCAAGAAGGAAACGGAGGATAATCCCCTCGAGAAGCAATCTAAGCACCGGCGTCATCGGCGCCGCTCTAAGCCCCGCCATAGCAAAAGCAGCGATACCGGCACAAGAGACAATAACGCTGCGAATAGTGCCGAAGACGAAGACAATCCCCTCCAGCCAGGCTTCGAGTGGGAGGATGGGCAAGCTAGCCCTAAGGAACAGGCAGCAGACGAAGAATTAGAGGATGCCAATTACATGCCTCTCTGCGAAGACGAGGTGAGCCTCGGCGACGAAGAATTTATCGTGCCTGAGGATCCCGTCGAACAAAAGCACTTCAAGCACTAGCTTATAGCCACAGCAAAAAGCCTGAAAAAAGAAGCAACAATAGCTTCAAGCTGACCAAGATCTGCTAGCGGATAGATGGACTGAGGTCCTGGCGGCCGAGGAATACGAACTCGAGTGCCCAACCAAAAGTTACCCAAAGCGCAGGTTGCTACCCCAACTCGAGGAGGAAGCATTAAAGCCTACGCTTCCAGCGTATGATGTGGCTGACCGGCCACTTCGTGGACGAGACAAAGCGGCATATCAGGCTGAAGTCCAGCCCGCACCCTGTCGCCAGTTAAACAAAAATACCAAGGCCCGGGGTAACATGCATGACCTGCGAGACGTATTGGAAAACAAAGCAGGACATGCAAGATCGATCTACGGATCACGGGGGCGCGCCCCAATGCGTGACGATGAACGTCACGCCGGATATACTAAAAGCAAATCTGGCAGGGCCGAATACATCAGACAAGGCTCGTATGAACTGCGTCGTGACATAGCCCGGCACAGAGGCGCCGCACACCCCCTATGCTTCACTGACGAAGTAATGGATCACGAATTCCCAGAAGGTTTTAAACCCGTGAACATTGAATAAGATGATGGTACAACAGACCCCGCGGTATGGATTGAAGATTTCCTCCTCCACATCCACATGGCCCGTGGTGATGATCTACATGCCATCAAGTACCTCCCACTAAAACTCAAAGGGCCGGCTCGGCATTGGCTGAATGGCCTGCCGTCAAACTCCATTGGCAGTTGGAAGAATTTGGAAGACGCATTCCTTGACAACTTCTGGGGCACTTATGTGCGACCACCGGATGCCGATGACTTGGGTCACATAACCCAACAGCCGGGGGAATCAGCCAGGAAATTCTGGACTCGGTTCCTAACTAAAAAGAACCAAATTGTCGACTGTCCGGATGCCGAGGCCTTAGCGGCATTTAAGCATAACATCCGCGACGAGTGGCTCGCCCGACACCTCGGCCAAGAGAACCTGAAGTCCATGGTAGCCCTCACGACACTCATGACCCGCTTTTGTGCGAGCGAGAACAGCTGGCTGGCTCGCGGCAATAACACATCAAGAAACCCTGGCAATTCAGATGCCAAAGATAGCAACGGCAGGCCACGTCGGAATAGACACAAGCGCCGCAACAACGGCGACAACGCCGAAGACACGGCAGTTAATGCCGGATTCAGTGGCTCTAAATCCGGTCAGCGGAAAAAGTCGTTCAAAGGAAGCAATCAGGGTCCGTTCAGTTTGGACCGCATACTCGAGCGCTCGTGTCAAATTCACGGCACCCCCGATAAACTAGCCAACCACACCAACAGAGAATGTTGGGTGTTCAAACAGGCCGGCAAGTTGAATGCTGAAAACAAGGAAAAGGGGCTGCATAGTGATGATGATGAGGAGCCCCGGCCACCGAACACAGGAGGACAGAAGAAATTTCCTCCTCAAGTGAAAATGGTGAACATGATATACGCAACCCATATTCCCAAGTGGGAACGGAAGCACGCACTAAGGGACGTTTATGCGATGGAGCCAGTCGCCCCAAAGTTCAACCCATGGTCTTCTTGTCCGATCACTTTCGATCGCAGGGACCACCCCACCAGTATCCGTCATGGCGGTTCTGCTGCATTGGCCCTTGACCCCATCATCGACGAATTTCACCTCACTCGAGTCCTTATGGATGGTGGCAGCAGCCTGAACCTACTCTATCAGGATACAGTGCGCAAAATGGGTATAGACCCCTCAAGGATCAAACCCACAAAAACCACCTTTAAAGGTGTCATACCAGGTGTAGAGGCCTGTTGCATGGGCTCAATCACACTGGAAGTGGTCTTCGGATCTCCGGACAACTTCCGAAGCGAGGAGTTAATCTTCGATATCGTCCCCTTCTGCAGTGGCTATCACACACTGCTCGGACGAACCGCATTCGCCAGATTCAATGCGGTACTACATTATGCATACCTCGAGCTCAAAATGCCAGCACCTCACGGGGTTATAACAGTCAATGGAAACACAGAACGCTCGCTCCGCACGGAGGAGCACACTGTTGCCCTCGTAGCAGAAGCGCAAATCAGCCTTCTGAGGCAAAACCGCCAATTCGGCGAAAAAGCCCCCGGACACCTTCAAGCGAGTCCAGAGTACCCTGCAACAGCATCGCTAGGCACGTTCAGAGCTCACCTAGCAATTCGGCCTCCGTCCTAGTCCCAGTCTATCGGCGAAATTTGCGCCGCGCGTACATAATTACGCACTCAAGATACCATGGGCATAGGCGGAGGCACGGTTATGGGACGGCCCACAATGCGG
This sequence comes from Triticum urartu, assembly GCF_003073215.2. Taxonomy (NCBI): domain Eukaryota; kingdom Viridiplantae; phylum Streptophyta; class Magnoliopsida; order Poales; family Poaceae; genus Triticum; species Triticum urartu. The sequence goes on along the minus strand of NC_053028.1, from coordinate 28,612,382 downwards.
CTCGACCGCTTCAGGACCAGTATACCTTTAACATTTTCTTTCTTTCGGGCCCCTATTCTATGAAGGCCCTCTCCGATCGTCTGATTATCGGACCCGTCATGGGAAGGAAACACCAAGGAAGCAAGAAGCTTTGACATACAAGGGAATCCCTAGGTGGTCTCTGATAACGATCGCTATACCTGTTTTGCATACCCACACGCAGCTCACCCTTGGATAGGACATGTCAAATAGTCTTATTTTTTACTTATTGCACTACCTGTATGCATACGCTTTGACGTATCATTTAAGTAACAATGTACATCATTAGCTCATTATTGCATTCCTTCATCCTTCTTCCCTGTCTGTTTATTTATGAAAAATTGCACCCGTACATTCTGATACGTCCAGGGCGCCAGGGGCTTCAGTGTACCCCACAACACGGCATGAAAAGTCTGAACACTTCCGACAGTGCGTGATAACCCACAAGTATAGGGGATCGCAACAGTTTTCGAGGGTAGAGTATTCAACCGAAATTTGTTGATTCGACACAAGGGGAGCCAAAGAATATTCTCAAGTATTAGCAGCTGAGTTGTCAATTCAACCACACCGGGATAACTTAATATCTGCAGCAAAGTGTTTAGTAGCAAAGTAATATGATAGTAGTGGTAATGGTAACAACAAGTAACAGAAGCAAAAGTAATATTTTTGGTGTTTTGTAGTGATTGTAACAGTAACAACGGGAAAGTAAATAAGCGAGAACCAATATAGGAAAAGCTCGTAGGCATTGGATCGGTGATGGATAATTATGCTGGGTGCGGTTCATCATGTAATAGCCATAACATAGAGTGACACAGAACTAGCTCCAATTCATCAATGTAATGTAGGAGTGTATTCCAAATATAGTCATACGTGCTTATGGAAAAGAACTTGCATGACATCTTTTGTCCTACCCTCCCATGGCAGCGGGGTCCTAATGGAAACTAAGGGATATTAAGGCCTCCTTTAATAGAGTACCGGAACAAAGCATTAGCACATAGTGAATACATGAACTCCTCAAAATATGGTCATCACCGGGAGTGGTCCCGATTATTGTCACTTTGGGGTTGCCGGATCATAAAACATAGTAGGTGACTATAGACTTGCAAGATAGGATCAAGAACACACATATATTCATGAAAACATAATAGGTTCAGATATGAAATAATGGCACTCGGGCCCTAGTGACAAGCATTAAGCATAGCAACGTCATAGCAACATCAATCTCAGAACATAGTGGATACTAGGGATCAAACCCTAACAAAACTAACTCGATTACATGATAGATCTCATCCAACCCATCACCGTCCAGCAAGCCTACGATGGAATTACTCACACACGGCGGTGAGCATCATGAAATTGGTGATGGAGGATGGTTGATGATGACGACGGCGACGAATCCCCCTCTCCGGAGCCCCGAACGGACTCCAGATCAACCCTCCCGAGAGGTTTTAGGGCTTGGCGGCGGCTCCGTATCATAAAACGCGATAATTTCTTCTCCTTGATTTTTTTCTCTCCGAAAGCAAATATATAGAGTTGGAGTTGGCGTCGGAGGAGCTCCAGGGGGCCCACGAGGTAGGGGGGCACGCCCTGGGGGGGGCACCCTCATGGATAGGGTGTGGGCCCCCTGGTCTTCATCTTTGGCGATGATTTTTTATTATTTCTGAAAAGTTGTTCTGTGGAGTTTTAGGTCATTCTGAGAAGTTTTGTTTCTGCACATAAATAACACCATGGAAAGTCTGCTGAAAACAGCGTCAGTCCGGGTTAGTTCCATTCAAATCATGCAAGTTAGAGTCCAAAACAAAGGAAAAAGTGTTCGGAAAAGTAGATACGACGGAGACGTATTAACTCCCCCAAGCTTAAACATTTGCTTGTCCTCAAGCAATTCAGTTGACAAACTGAAAGTGATAAAGGAAAACTTTTACAAACTCTGTTTGCTCTTGTTGTTGTAAATACTAGCAAAGTGGCCCGCTCTACGCGCGGGCAAGATCTTTTGACCCTTTTCGTGTGGATTTTGAACCATTGACCCTATATAAATTGTCAGGCTGGGAAATTTTCTTACTGAACATTGATAATACAGAATGAAACTATCATGTAGAATAGATCCTTGCACAAATGTTGCCAATTATTGTAAGATGCACAACTACAAGATTGCACATTTGAAGCTTTAAAAACGTAAGCAAATAAATTAGCTGCCAAAAAGCTTGAGCCTTGCACATTTAAATATGTCACATTGGAAAGAAAATGTAGAAGGTGAAATTTCTCCAAAGGGAAACTTTATATTGGAAAGAACATACTTAGTTCAGCATTTTAATTCAATGAGTCGGATATCCCTTACACAATTACCACTCAAGGTGTAAATCCATTAACCAAGGAATAAATTATGCTATACAAAATGCTACAAGTAAAACTTGTCTATCCAATAAATCAACGTTATAAATTTGCACATATTCCCTGCTACATTTCTAAGGATATCCTTAACATCTTCACATCATGATGAACATGGAACTTACGCATATCTAAAATACAATCTATACTAATATTTACTTCATGGGATAAATTTTAAAAATGTTCCTAGAGCAATAGTTTTTTATACGATGTGATAAATATGATTGAAGAGGACAATATACTATCTAGGGTAATATCTAAAGCGAAGTAAAAACTGTTAAAAGAAAAAATTATGATCAACTACCTGTGCATTATGACTTCTAATTGGCACACCATTGGAGTATACATTCACCATGAGAATGAAATGTGTTGAGAAAGTCTGAAATACAGTCACTTCCTTTTGCACATTTATGGCATGTGTAATAATTGTACCTATTTATATGATAAAATCACACTACTAGGAAAAGGGCTATAGATGGAATTGACACTAATAGCGCACCAGACATGTGGTGCGCCATTACTATATACTAATGGCGCACCATGTGTTGGTGCGCCATTAGTGTCCAAATACTAATGGCGCACCACATCCACGGTGCACCATTAGTAAAAAAACTTTTTTTTATTTTTTTTTCAAAACTACTAATGGCGCACCGTGGGAGTGGTGCGCCATTACTAGTTGAACTAGTAATGGCGCACCACCCCCACGGTGCGCCATTAGTGTAATGGTGCACCACTCCCACGGTGCGCCATTAGTAACTTGGCCACCACTTCCACCGAATGCACACCCCCGATGGACCGCCTTTTCAGTTTTAAAAAAAATAAACAAAAATGGTGGAAATGTAAAAAAATAAAAGAAAATAAGTTTCCCATGTGATATGTGGTCTAGTTGTTGTGAAAATTTACAAATATGAATTTCGACTTTATTTGCGAAATCTCTCGAGAATTTGTAAAATGGGCATAACTTTTGCATATGAACTCGGATGAAAAAGTTTTTTATATGAAAAATCATCTACTCGAAAAGTTACATCCGAATTCAAGCAGAAGCTTCTGTCGTACCCTTTACATGAGGATTCTTCCCCGGAAGAACAACTCATATTCTCCTTGTCACAGGGCGCCGAGCACAACCTGATGACCTATGAGGCGTACGATATCAACGGCTACACATTCTACACCGAGGACAAGGACATGAAGAGCGATGGTTAACAGAACTCCAGGGTAACGATGGAATCCTACACTGGTAACGACAAGGACAGATACTACGGAAGGATCGAGGAGATCTGGGAGCAGAGCTACGCTGGAGAGAAGGTCCCGATGTTCCGTGTCAGATGGGCCAAGAGCGTCCTAAAAGAAGACCGGTATTTCACCACCATGGTTATACCCGAAGCCAAATCCAAGACCGCGGGCACAAACGTCATCGCGAAAAATGAGCCATGGGTACTGGCTTCCGAAGTGGACCAATGCATCATCATTACCAACCCGTCAAAGCCCAGTCGTGTTGTCGTGAGGAGAGGCAAAAGGAAGATCATCGGAATGGATGGAGTAGCCAATGAGCAAGACTTCGACAAGTACGGCGACCCGAAGATCGAACATGACGACGACGATGAAGTAGCAACATACACCACAAGAAGAAGCAGGACCACCCTACCTAAAGGACGTCCGTTCCACAGAAGAACTCCATTTGCGAAAAAGAAGGGCAAGAAGATTATGAACAGATAGCTAGTTAAGATCGACTGTATTTAAATCATAGTCTTCATTTCTCGGTTCTATTACATGGGCACTTTTTGATATCATGAATATTTTTAAATTTCATGGGCACTTTTTGATTTCATGAATATTTTTTCAAATTTGATGATATTTTTTCATATTCAATATGATAAAATATTGAATATTCATGAGGACACTCGATCTCGATCCCCCTCCATCTCGATCGCTACCCCCCTCCATCTCGATCTCGATGCCCCTTCATCTCGATCGCTATCCCCCTCCATCTCGATCTCGATCCCACCCGCACCCTCCCCCGCTAGCTCCACCGCCGCCGACGACCCACCGCACCCTCCCCCGCTCCACCGCCGCCGACGAGCACCCCCGTTTCATATTCATATTCATTTTTTAAAAAATAATAATAAAAAAGTGTAGACTACAATTGTTGTTAAACAACAATTATTACTGTTTTTATAAAAAAATATTACTGTTTCATATTCATATTCATTTAAAAAAAAATATTACATGCAACAAAAAAAATTACTTATGGCGGACCTCTGGCGGGTGCGCCATTGCTATATATAAAAAAAGATTACTAATGGCGCACCTCTGCCTGGTGCGCCATTGCTATGTAAAAAAAAGATTACTAATGGCGCACCTCTATCTGGTGCGCCATTGCTATGTAAAAAAAAGATTACTAATGGCGCACCGACCGTGGGTGCGCCATTAGTAAGATTCCCCCCTAGCTAATTCCCTCCCTCTCGCCAGATCCCCTTCCTCCCTCTCCCTCGCCCCCTAGCTAATTCCCCCCGCTGCCCCGACCCACGCCGCCGCCGCCCCCGCGCCTCCGTCTCCGTCGCCGCCCCCACGCCGCCGCCGCCCCCGCGCCTCCGTCTCCGTCGCCGCCCCCATGCCGCCATCGCCCCCGTGCCTCCGTCTCCATCCCCGCCCCCACGCCGCCGTCGCCCCTGCGCCTCCGTCTCCGTCGCCGCCCCCACGCCGCCGCCGCCCTCGCGCCTCCATCTCCGTCGTCGCCCCCACGCCGCCGCAGCCCCCGCGCCTCCGTCTCCGTTGCCGCCCCGCGCCTCCTCGGACGCCCTCGGACGCCCGCTGATTTCCTCCGCCTCGGCCACCATCGCCACCGCTCGACGCCGAATTCGCGCCGCCTCGACTAGCTCCGGCTACCCCGAGTCGCCCTCGACCTCCCTAGTGAGCACCCGAGCTGCTTCCCCCTCTTCCCCCTCTTGATTTCCTTCTAATGTGTTCTAGGGTTAGGGGTTGGAGAATTTTGGACAAGAAAAGGGGTTGGAGAATTAAGTAGCTAGGGTTGAGGAATTAAGTAGCTAAGGAGATTATGTTTAGGGCATCAATGATGGGTGTTGATATACCTCTGGATAAGTTTGATTTTATTCATGTTCTCAAGGAATTGGAATTATCCAGGGAACAAATTAGTAAGAAAACTGAACACTGTTTAGATATTCATGACTCGAATGGAAACGTCGCCTCCCTGTGTCTAAGTTGGCATGATACTGTAGTGGAAGAGGAGGAGAAATTTACTGTTGTTTCTAGAAGAGAGAAAAAGTCTCCTGCTAAGAGAAATGTCACTATTTCTTCTCTTACCTCCTCTTCTATACCTTGTACTAGAGGTCAGCAAAAGAATATCAGTTCTACTTTGCCCCCTAGTAGATCTGGATACTATTTCTGTTAGGAGATGGTGTTATATTAAGATGCATATATTGTTATGTTACGCAAATTGTATCATCTTGCCACTTAAGTCAACCTTCCCTTTAAGCAGAAAATTCAGTTAGGAGCTACTGTCAAAAACTTGAGCTACTGTAAAAAACTTGAGCTACTGTCAAAAAATTCAGTTAGGTACAGTTAGGAGCTACTGTCCAAAACTTGAGCTACTGTCAAAAAAATCAGTTATGTACAGTTAGCATCATGTAAGAAAATGGCCATAATGTGCCCTGATAATGATGTATTTTGTCATAAAAATATATAGTGGACTGCCATGATAATGACATGCTGCTAGTAGTTACTTCCACCATGAGTTTCATTAACAGCAAGTCAGTTTTGTTTATAGTTGAAAGTAAGTGTGTGGTTTGAAAATCAAACAGAAATGTTTTCTTAACTCAGAAGCCTGTTACTGCACCTGTACTGCACATTACAAAGTCTCCTAATATTTAACCCACCCAAGCTATGAGGCAAAAATTACAGTTAACTGTTATGGACAATTGTCAATTTTCTGTAATGATGATGGAACATTATAAAGCATTGTACTCCAGTGTATATGAAGGATACAAAAAATTTAGCAACTTCTCTGATTTTATAAAGTTGTTCTTATATGGGTGAAACTTCACTTGTTTTTAGGCTAGTGCAGGGTGTTGCTTTATTCTGTCATCATTTGTAACTATGTCACAAATACATTGTTCCTTCTTCTGTATTTGAAGTAATGACTGTTCATAAGCTGAGGCATGGATTAAGTTGTTTCTTTGATGTACCATTATATCTGGATGATTTTTTGTTTGGTGACCTATTATATCTCGAATGGAAGCTCACATAAGTTGAGCTGATTTTTTCCCATATGAAAGCAGAGGACCATATGGTCTGTCACTGGGTTTTGTCTCTGACCATTGTGTCGTGATGAATTTGCAGGTACCCCGAGAGGCCCTTGAGTCTGCCAAAATGTCGATTAACTTCCGTTCCGGCAAATTTGGGTACTCCATATGTCCTATTTTCAGCAAAGGTCATGCTGAAATTTTTCGTGAATTTTAGCATGACTTTGTTAAAAATAGGACATATGGGGTACTTGCGACTAATGCATGGGCCATGGTATCGTAGTACTTAGTTAAGTAGGATCAACTGTCCCGCCATTGTTGCTGCATTAAACCATAGGTGGCAATAGAGCCAAGTGATTAGGCCCAACTTAGAATTCTCCTTAGCATCAATAAACCCTAGATGATAAACCCAACATAGGTGGCAATAGAGCCAAGTGATTAGTGCCAAGTGATTAGGCCCAACCTAGGGTGCCTCGGCATCGATAAACCCTAAATGATGAAAACTTAACTTGGCTTCTATAGGGTGCCTCGTTGTCGATGAGAACCTAAATGATGTACGCTTAGGCTTTTAGGGTGCCTCGGCGTCGACAAAACCTAAATGATGAAAGGTTAGGCTTTTAGGGTGCCTCGACGTTGACAAACCCTAAATGATAAAACCTTGGCTTTTAGGGTGCCTCGGTGTCGATAAGAACCTAAATGATGAAAGCTTAGGCTTTTAGGGTGCCTCAGCGTCGACAAATCCTAAATGATAAAAGCTTACCTTTTAGGATGCCTCGGTGTCGACAAACCGTAAATGATGTAGTTTTGAATTATGAACGTAGGATATGTCGTCATCATTATCGGACGACGAAAGTCTCCCGGCGAGTGCGACTGGTGCCACGACGATCGAGGTCTGTGCGACATGCCTCACCTGGACGATGATCGGCGCTTCAGCATTAAGCTCGAGGAGACCTTCGAAGTTGAAACGGTACACAACGACGACAAGTGTTATTTTCATAATTAAGCATGACTTCAACTATTTCAACGTGTAATTTTCATCTTTTACAATTCGAGTATAGCTTATCCCATGCCATGCAAGACGCTATGTCTTGGAGAGGATGGATTTTGAAGACCATGAAATTTTTGAAACAAAGAAAATTCACCTAAGGACTCATCACGATGTGGACTTTGAAGTAAATCTATATAATTCTGAGAGCATAACCCATTTTGGTTGCAAAAATTGGGAAGCATTTTGCAAGATGTATGGTTTTGATGAGGGTATGCTTATCACCACGGATCTTGGTAATCCTGACATCAACCAAGACAATATGGACATTTGGGTCCTTGTTGATACGCCTCCAGTTCTACCGCTATGTGAGTTTCTCAAACATAGTTATTAGCTAATTTATATTGTTTACTTCAAAATAGTTGACAGCTTATTTCCATTGACAGCTTATTTTCATTGTTCAAAGAATGTGCGGGAGATGGTAGATAAAACCCACTACACAGATGGCTCCGAATTAACAACTTACAAGGAGAAAAATCATCTGGTCGGATTTTGTACTGACATTGAGAATTACATTATCCATAATCAAACTCCTCAACATTATGGTAAATACGTGCCATTAGTGCATGTGTTCAACTACGGTAACTACCATGGAGATACTCTAGTAAGATTTTTACTATTACGACATCCGTGCATCTTTTGCATACTTCTAAAACTAGTACATCATTGCTAACTATGAAGTTATTACTATGTTTTTCAACAGATAATCCCAGAGAATTGTGTGCCTCATATGATGTATCAGAAAGGTAGTCTTAATGTTTTGAACATACAGCCAGGTCGTCCTACGAATCTCAACTGTCCATACGAGATTTCTAAAAAAAGTGGAGACATGAAAAGCAAAGGATGGAAAAAATGTATGGACAGTCGTAAGGAGCTTCTTGGAAGCAAAAGGAAGCGAAGCGCAAGAATTGGAGACATGATGTTCTCCATTCTCCATAATGGAGAGTCAGGGTCTATATTGTTTTATGCTATCTGAGCTTAAATAGGGTATTTAGGTCCTGCCTAATACTGATGATCATGTGCTAAGAACAATTAAGTAGGGTTGGTTCGATGACTATCAAGATGATGATTGTATGAATTGTTATGAATAACGAGTAGAAGTTGTATGATGATGATTAGTAGGACTTGTTAGGATTAGTATTACTTTCAACAAACTCGATACTCGCGGTCTCGAGACTTGTAATGTTTTATTTTTGTTTGGTCTTTTGAATTCGGAGACTAATATGATGAATTGTATTCAAAGACTAATCTTCTATTGTATTCGATGAATCTACTGTTGCTGTGTGCTACTGTCTATATTCTGTCAAATAATATATTTTGTAACCTGTGCAAAAATCAGAAAAGTAAAAAAAACCTAATATTCATACTAATGGCGCATGACTACAGAGTGCGCCATTAGTATGCCAAGTATACTAATGGCGCATCCATCCGCAGTGCGCCATTAGTGTGCCAAAGCACATGGTTAAATATGATCCTGGGAGGCATACTAATAGCGCATGGTGTTATATACTAATGGCGCACTGGGTGGTGCGCCATTAGTATATCATTAGTAGGCAAAACTGGTGCGTCATTAGTAGGCCTTTTCCTAGTAGTGTCATATCAACGGCACTAAGTTCATTAGTCCATAGATTGATCTGTCCCACTCAACAGAATGTATGTGAACTAAAACTCTAAATTTGAAATGACAAAATTGGTATACTACATTCATTATTAGGTAGATTAGCCCCGGAAACAAAACAAACCGAAGGTTATGCCATATTCAACAGAGGGAATAAAAGTATTATTTTTATAATATTTTACGGCAAAATGAAGAGTGTTGTAACAACCATATTCGTTCTGTATTGGAAGACGGCATTTTTCCTGACCCATCTTTTTACGTAGACTACTTGTGAAAGTATGAGCAGTTTATGATACACTTTTAGTCTGATCTGTGCGTGAATCTATTAGCAATCGCTTGCTCATGACTCATATCACATCATAGGAAACTGCCACTTTGTTTAGATTCACATCCATCACAAAACTAACCTTTAATCAACATAATTACATTAATTTTAGATTGCTAACGATTTAACAAAATCTTTTTTCCTTTCGGCGTTGTATTTATATATTAAATATAATTCTTCGTATATGTCAGTATATTTTAGTATAATATACAACGCAAAAATTGTGTGTGACATTAGTGCTGTGTTATTGCATGGCAGTCGAGGCCAAGCCTCATATTGTTTGGGATATAAATATTGTCTTACCTGAAATACTAAGAAATGATGAATTTCTCATTTTTAATGACGTTGTTTACCTAAATTATGCTTTTTAGGCATTGCTAAAAAATATTTTGGTTTATAGTACCTTTATATGCTTCCCTAAATGATGCGAACATGTCTTCTCTTAAACTAAAATGGCAGTCACAGTGTACCATGGAACATTTGAAATTTAAGCATATTGAGAAAAGAGTGTCGAGCCCTTCAAAACCATGTTGTCTTGCGCGATAGTATGAAAAAGGCATGAGAAAAACTGAAAGCACTTTCCTTATACACGTGGGTCCCATCAAAGTAACAATTTCGACCCTCTATTTTACACACCTATCTCCGAATATATATCCACAGCCTATCCGGTCAGCAATGCCGTGAAATCACTATCAAGCTCTTCGTTTCATCAATTTGAAGCTTGAATCATAGTGACGAACGATGGGATCTCTTGTGCACAGTACCTATGAATGCAAGGACATAATAATCTAGAGATTATATGTTGTAGTATATGAAGATATAGCTGGTGCAATTAAAAGAAATATAGATATGGACCTACGTACCTGTGTCTAGATCGATCAGCTGTCCTTGCCCAGTGTACATGCTGCAGTTCGTTTCATCAGTTGTTACCTGTACTCAGTCCATGGGTCCATGGCATACAGAATAGCTTGGCGCATAGGCACGGCTGCACATGAGAGCCTTATAATAGCCTGCGCTGGGAACGACATCGGCCGCATTGCGAGGATGCTAGTTGCCAGAATTAAGAATGGATCTGGGAAAGTAATGGGTGCTTTCTTGGCATCTTGGCGCGATATTTTGTAGCAACGTGGCAGTTGTGGTCACTCAGAGAAAGGGAGGTGACGCTGGTGAAGCGCCTGCACGCCGGTGCAGTCCTAGATAACAGAGTAAAATTCTTCAAATAAGTAGAAAACATGGTATACATCTTCGTCAAATCTGGTAGAAGATATGTATGGCCATTGGATATAAGTGCCGTTGGATATAAAGTGCTCTAACGACATCATCTCCTCCTTCTCCTGCACAGACACCTCCTTTGCTTCCTCTCCCGTATGGCCGTACCTCTCGTCCCCTGTAGGCTGCAGCCTCTTTTCTTCGTACGAGGACCTTCTTTGCTGCAGCTCCAACCACGGGTGTCCCGGATGCCTGTATCACACTCCTTCCATCCTCCTCTCTATGTTGCCCATTAACCTCTCAGGTCCGTCCAGAACTTCCATCGTTGTTGCAATCACAATGCACATTCAGGAAATCTCATGCTTCTGATTTAGATTGTCCATCAAGGCATGAATGACTCTGATGACAGGAACTGAGGCACGGAATAGACGAAAGAGCTGTCCATGGGAGTCCATCCATCCCTCACGTTGCTGCTGCAGTGCATCCGCCTTACTTGTGCTTTGTGAGACATGCGAACGTTAATAGGTTTTGGGAATTAAGTGCCAATGTCTACGTGGTCAATCGGGCCGATCATCCAGTCCTCGTCACCGCCGGACACGCCATGGTGCCGAGACAAGGTTGCCGAGACTGATATGCTATGGGACAGAGCAATCCCTGGTCGTGAGTCGGGATCCTCTGTGAATCGAGAAATCGAGGGTCCCCATGATTCAGCCATCTAGATTTTAAATCAGGGAACGCCCGAGATTTAGAATACCTTTTGCATGCCTGAAGTAATCAAGGAGTCGGAAGTCGCCATGCTTCCGCCATTTAGATTTAGAACCGGAGAACGCCTGTGATCTAGAATACCTTTTGCATGCCTGAAGTATAGCCTATAGGGTGCTAATTGACGGATTTAGGGCCTTGTGAATTGCTCTCCTTCTGGAATCATGGAGACGGACAACGAACGAAGGCCCTCGTTCTCTAGGTTTGTCGTTGGCATGAGCTCAAGGATGGAGACAGGGGCGCTACGGCAGGCCTAGCTGTCTAGGGCTTGTTGGACATGGCCGGTGCACGTAAAGATTTAGGAGAGAGCCCTAAGGCAGGCCTAGCTGTCTAGGGCTTGTTGGACATGGCCGGTGCACGTAAAGATTTGGGAGAGACGGAGGATGGGGAAAAACATGTTAGTGTACGGCCAGATTATACTACAGGAGGCTGCAACGTGATGTGGACTTTTTTTTATATCAACGTGATATGTGACGTAATGGCAATGATGGGTAATTTTCACATAAATCTAATCTAATCTAATCTAATGGCTATAGAATGTTGTTCTATTCAATGAATGGTCGGATGTTTCTGATTTTTGTGGTAATTCCTACAGTAATTTCTTTTTTCTGGTTAGCTCGTAAACCCGTAAATTACTTTTTATATATAATAGATGTAAAGTCAGCATTCAAGTTTTCACCAAAGATTATGACTAATCACATTTGCAATCATTCTCAGGTCTCATGTTACTCATATCAATAGCATAATCAAGTAGCGAGCCATAATAATAAATCTCGGATGACAACACTTTCTCAAAACAATCATGATATGATATAACAAGATGGTATCTCGCTAGCCCTTTCTGAGACCGCAAAACATAAATGCAGAGCACCTTTAAAGATCAAGGACTGACTAGACACTGTAATTCATGGTAAAAGAGATCCAATCATAGTCATACCCAATATAAATTAATAGTAGTTGATGCAAATGACAGTTGTGCTCTCCATCTAGTGCTTTTTATAAGAGGGTGATGACTCAACATAAAAGTAAATAGATAGGCCCTTCGCAGAGGGAAGCAGTGATTTGTAGAGGTGCCAGAGCTCGGTTTTGAAATAGAGATAAATAATATTTTGAGTGGCATACTTTCATTGTCAACATAACAACTAAGAGATGACGATATCTTTCATGCTACACACATTATAGGCGGTTCCCAAACAGAATGGTAAAGTTTATACTCCCCCTCCACCAACAAGCATCAATCCATGACTTGCTCGAAACAACGAGTGTCTCCAACTAGCAACACTCCCAGGGAGAGTTTTGTTTGCAATTTTTTTGATTTAGTTTGCATAAAGCATGGGACTGGGCATCCCGGTGACCAGCCATTTTCTCGTGAGTGAGGAGCGGAGTCCACTCCTCTTAAGAATAACCCTCCTAACATGGAAGATAAGGGCAGCCCTAGTTGATACATGAGCTATTCGAGCATACAAAACAGAATGTTTATTTGAAGGTTTAGAGTTTGGCACATACAAATTTGCTTGGAACGGCAGATAGATACCGTATATAGGAAGGTATGGTGGACTCATATGGAATAACTTTGGGGTTTTAGGGATTGGATGCACAAGCAGTATTCCCGCTTAGTACAAGTGAAGGCTAGCAAAAGACCGGGAAGCGACCAACTAGAGAGTGATAACAGTCATAAACATGCACTAAAATTAATAAACATTGGATGCAAGCATGAGTAGGATATAATCCACCATGAACTTAAATATCGTGAATGCTATGTTGATTTTGTTTCAACTACATGCGTGAACATGTGCCAAGTCAAGTAACTTAAATCACTCAAAGGAGGATACCACCCCACTATACCACATCACAACCATTCTAATAGCATGTTGGCACGCAAGGTAAACCATTATAACTCATAGCTAATCAAGCATGGCACGAGAAACTATGATCTCTAATTGTCATTGCAAACATGTTTATTCATAATAAGCTGAATTAAGAAGGATAAACTCATCATATTTACAAAAACAAGAGGGGTCAAGTTCATACCAGCTTTTCTCATCTCAGCCAGTCCATCATATATCATCATAATTGCCCTTCACTTGCACGACCGAATGAAGTGGATAATAATAAGAGTGCACGTGCATTGGACTAAGCTGGAATCTGCGAACATTCAATAAACAGGAGAAGGCAAAGCAATATGTGCTATTGGTTAAATCAACAATAATGCATATAAGAGCCACTTCAACAATTTAATTATGGTCTTCTCCTATCAACCCCCAAAGAAAAGAAAAGAAATAAAACTATTCACGCGGGAAAGCTCCCAACAAGCAAAAGAAGAACGGGAAATATTGTTGGGTTTTCTTTTTAATTACTACTACCACATCAGGAAAAGTAAACTAGCTAGAAGCTACTACTACTTTTTTTGTTTTTTCTTAAAGTTTAACAAACACACAAGAAGAAAGCAGGAAAAAGAAAATAAACAAGCATGGATATTACAGTGAAAGAGTATGAGCACCGACATCTAGCAATGGGTGTGTGTAAACATAAATGTAATGTCGGTGGGAAATACATACTCCCCCAAGCTTAGGCTTTTGGCATAAGTTGGTTTATTGCCAGGGATGGCCTGACGGATACCTGTAGGTGTAGCTGGGGTCATACTGCGATGCAGCGGCTCTGACTGCCACTGACTGGCAGTCATCTCTGGATCCCAAAAGTAATCAGACTGTCGTGCAGGCTCAAATTGTGGTTCCGGCTCTGGGGCTGGTGCAGGGTTCCGGTAGGCTTGAACGGCCACCCACGGAACAAGATATGGATCTTCATACAAATTAAACAAAGAAGGAGCAGGCAAAGTAATAGTGTCAAGGTGATGTTTAATAAAAAATAATTTGTATTTAGGCTCCCCTTCCATGCCCTTAACAATAAAGTCATGCGCTAGCATACTCTTATAATCTAAATAAGCGTTGGGCAGCAATTTTTCTTCTTTCTCATAGAGCCTAATATGTATGTTAAAATGTGCGGCTAGGTGTGAAGCATAAATACCTCCAAAGATGGGGCCCTTACTACGGTTCAGACTTAACCGTTTAGCAATAATTCCGCCCATACTAACAGTGTTATCGCGGAATAAACCATGGACCAAAATGATAATATCAGGAACACTAAGGTTTCCACAGTTTCCACGACCAATCAAGCAACGACTAGCAAATATGGCAAAGTAGCGTAAAACAGGAAAATGTATGCTAGTGATTCTTGCATCAGAAACCTTCCTAGTTTCTCCAACAGTAATGGTGTCAATAAATTCTTCCACATCTTTATGGTGTGGTTCATCTAAGGTACCCTCAAAGGGCATTTTGCAAACCTTGCAAAATTCAGCTAATGGCATCTTCTTAACAACATCATATAAATGAAACTCTACTGAAGGAGGTGATTCCTTAGGAAAATAGTAGAAGTTTTGCAAAAAGTATTAGTGAGTAAGAGATACTGATGACGTTGGTCGCGGAGGAAATCGGTGAGGCCAGCATTCTCAGCCAATGAATAGAAATCCTCATAAATCCTGGCTTGTCTCAAGAAGTCATCGGAAGGCCATTCACACGGCCGGACCTCCGCGGTGCGAGGTAAATTAAATTTGGGCCTCTGTGCTCACTAGTAGAAAAAGGGTCAAATGTGAAGCACATTAGTGCCGGTTTGAATTTGAGCCGGCACTAATGTGACCATTAGTGCCGGTTCCAACGGCTAGGCGGGCGGGCATCATTAGTACCGGTTCGTGGGCAATCTTTAGTACCGGTTCATGCCACGAACCGGTACTAATGAGGCCAGTGCGGCTGTGGTCAGGCTGGGCCCCCCACGAAGACCTTTAGTACCGGTTCATGGCATGAACCGGTACTAGAGTTTCTTAGTAAGCTGATTTTTAGTCCCACCTCACCAAGAGAGAGGCAGTATGAGCGATTTATAAGCCGTGAGTGCAGAGACAATGACGAAGAGGCGCAATGCTCACCTGCACGTTGATTAGCTTCAAGCCTTTCGGAATAGCATAGATTGCACTGAGCTATGTGCAGTGCACTCTACACTATTCCGAAAGGATTGAAGCAAATTAACCAGCATTGCACCTCTTTTTTATTTTTAATAACTTATTTAAACTCAGGACTTCTTATGTTCCGTATGCAGCATTCAAAGCGACGTCATCAACTTCCAACATTTTTTGACATCATTTGTTGTTTTTCAGTCATTTACCGAATTGTTTAAAGAGCTAAATGACAGTGAAATTGAAAATCTCTACAAAATGAACTGTGAAAATGTTGAAATTTAGCATGGTATCATCATTTCACCCGCATAGCATGTGCGAAAGAGTAGAGAGGGTCACGGCAAAAACTGGACGCACTTCGTGTACAAACTGGACAATCTCTTTCGGAGTATCAGGGTTTCAAACGAGAACTCATCTGTTACACGGGCACTTCATGAAGGAAATATGACCTAGAGGCAATAATAAAGTTATTATTTATTTCCTTATAATCATGATAAATGTTTATTATTCATGCTATAATTGTATTAACCGGAAACATAATACATGTGTGAATACATAGACAAACAAAGTGTCACTAGTATGCCTCTACTTGACTAGCTCGTTAATCAAAGATGGTTATGTTTCCTAATCATGAACAATGAGTTGTTATTTGATTAACGAGGTCACATCATTAGTTGAATGATCTGATTGACATGACCCATTCCATTAGCTTAGCACCCGATCGTTAGTATGTTGCTATTGCTTTCTTCATGACTTATACATGTTCCTATGACTATGAGATTATGCAACTCCCGTTTGCCGGAGGAACACTTTGGGTGCTACCAAACGTCACAACGTAACTGGGTGATTATAAAGGAGCATTACAGGTGTCTCCAAAGGTAAATGTTGGGTTGGCGTATTTCGAGATTAGGATTTGTCACTCCGATTGTCGGAGAGGTATCTCTGGGCCCTCTCGGTAATACACATCACATAAGCCTTGCAAGCATCACAACTAACATATTAGTTGTGAGATGATGTATTACGGAACGAGTAAAGAGACTTGCCGGTAACGAGATTGAACTAGGTATTGGATACCGACGATCGAATCTCGGGCAAGTAACATACCGATGACAAAGGGAACAACGTATGTTGTTATGCGGTCTGACCGATAAAGATCTTCGTAGAATATGTAGGAGCCAATATGGGCATCCAGGTCCCGCTATTGGTTATTGACCGGAGACGTGTCTCGGTCATGTCTACATTGTTCTCGAACCCGTAGGGTCCGCACGCTTAAGGTTACGATGACAGTTATATTATGAGTTTATGCATTTTGATGTACCGAAGGTTGTTCGGAGTCCCGGATGTGATCACGGACATGACGAGGAGTCTCAAAATGGTCGAGACGTAAAGATTGATATATTGGAAGCCTATGTTTGGACATCGGAAGTGTTCCGGGTGAAATCGGGATTTTACCGGAGTACCGGGAGGGTTACCGGAACCCCCCGGTAGCTATATGGGCCATAGTGGGCCTTAGTGGAAAAGAGAAGGGGCTGCCCTAGATGGGCTGCGCGCCTCCCCCCTTCTCCTAGTCCTATTAGGACTAGGAGAGGTGGCCGGCCCCCTCCTCCTCTTTTCCCCCTCCGCGAATCCTATTCCAACTAGGATTGGGGGGGGGGGGAATCCTACTCCCAGAGGGAGTAGGACTCTCCTGGCGCCTCCTCCTTGGCCGGCCAGCCTTCCCCCTCTACGCCTTTATATACGGAGGCAGGGGACACATCTACACACAAGTTGATCCACGTGATCTATTCCTTAGCCGTGTGCGGTGCCCCCTGCCACCATAGACCTCGATGATACTGTAGCAGAGTTTAGGCGAAGCCCTGCTGCTGTAGTTCATCAAGATCGTCACCACGCCGTCGTGCTGACGGAACTCTTCCCCGACACTTTGCTGGATCGGAGTCCGGGGATCGTCATCGAGCTGAACGTGTGCTCGAACTCGGAGGTGCCGTAGTTTCGGTGCTTGATCGGTTGGATCGTGAAGACGTACGACTACTTCCTCTACGTCGTGTCATTGCTTCCGCAGTCGGTCTGCGTTGGGTACGTAGACAACACTCTCCCCCTCGTTGCTATGCATCACATGATCTTGCGTGTGCGTAGGAAATTTTTTGAAATTACTACGAAACCCAACAGTGGCATCCGAGCCTAGGTTACTTATGTTGATGTTATATGCACGAGTAGAACACAAGTGAGTTGTGGACGATACAAGTCATACTGCCTACCAGCATGTCATACTTTGGTTCGGCGGTATTGTTGGATGAGACGACCCGGACCAACCTTACGCGTACGCTTACGCGAGACCGGTTCCCTCGACGTGCTTTGCACAGAGATGGCTTGCGGGCGACTGTCTCCCCAACTTTAGTTGAACCAAGTATGGCTACGCCCGGTCCTTGCGAAGGTTAAAACGGAGTTTATTTGACAAACTATCGTTGTGGTTTTGATGCGTAGGTAAGATTGGTTCTTGCTTAAAGCCCGTAGCAGCCACGTAAAACTTGCAACAACAAAGTAGAGGACGTCTAACTTGTTTTTGCAGGGCATGTTGTGATTTGATATGGTCAAGGCATGATGCTGAATTTTATTGTATGAGATGATCATGTTTTGTAACCGAGTTATCGGCAACTGGCAGGAGCCATATGGTTGTCGCTTTATTGTATGCAATGCAAATCGCGATGTAATGCTTTACTTTATTACTAAACGGTAGTGATAGTCGTGAAAGCATAAGATTGGCGAGACGACAACGATGCTACGATGGAGATCAAGGTGTCGCGCCGGTGACGATGGTGATCATGACAGTGCTTCGGAGATGGAGATCACAAGCACAAGATGATGATGGCCATATCATATCACTTATATTGATTGCATGTGATGTTTATCTTTTTATGCATCTTATCTTGCTTTGATTGACGGTAGCATTATAAGATGATCTCTCACTAAATTATCAAGAAGTGTTCTCCCTGAGTATGCATTGTTGCCAAAGTTCGTCGTGCCCAGACACCACGTGATGATCGGGTGTGATAAGCTCTACGTCCATCTACAACGGGTGCAAGCCAGTTTTGCACACGCAGAATACTCAGGTTAAACTTGACGAGCCTAGCATATGCAGATATGGCCTCGGAACACGAAGACCGAAAGGTCGAGCGTGAATCATATAGTAGATATGATCAACATAAACGATGTTCACCATTGAAAGCTACTCCATCTCACGTGATGATCGGTTATGGTTTAGTTGATTTGGATCACGTAATCACTTAGAAGATTAGAGGGATGTCTATCTAAGTGGGAGTTCTTAAGTAATATGATTAATTGAACTTAAATTTATCATGAACTTAGTACCTGATAGTATCTTGCTTGTTTATGTTGATTGTAGATAGATGGCTCGTGCTGTTGTTCCGTTGAATTTTAATGCGTTCCTTGAGAAAGCAAAGTTGAAAGATGAATGGTAGCAATTACACGGACTGGGTCCGTAACTTGAGGATTATCCTCATTGCTGCACAGAAGAATTACGTCCTGAAGCACCGCTGGTGCCAGGCCTGCTGCAGGAGCACGCCGGATGTTATGAACGTCTGCAAAGCAAAGCTGATGACTACTCGATAGTTCGTGTGCCATGCTTTACGGCTTAGAATCGGGACTTCAACGACGTTTTGAACGTCATGGAGCATATGAGATGTTCCAGGAGTTGAAGTTAATATTTCAAGCAAATGCCCGGATTGAGAGATATGAAGTCTCCAATAAGTTCTATAGCTGCAAGATGGAGGAGAACAGTTCTGTCAGTGAGCATATACTCAAAATGTCTGGGTATAATAATCACTTGATTCAATTGGGAGTTAATCTTCCAGATGATTGCGTCATTGACAGAATTCTCAATCACTGCACCAGCTACAAGAGCTTCGTGATGAACTATAATATGCAAGGGATGAACAAAGACTATTCCCGAGCTCTTCGCAATGCTGAAAGCTGCGGAGGTAGAAATCAAGAAGGAGCATCAAGTGTTGATGGTCAACAAGACCACTAGTTTCAAGAAAAAGGGCAAAGGGAAGAAGAAGGGGAAAAGAACGGCAAGCAAGTTGCTGCTCAAGAGAGAACCCAAGTCTGGACCTAAGCCTGAAACTGAGTGCTTCTACTGCAAGCAGACTGGTCACTGGAAGCGGAACTGCCCCAAGTATTTGGCGGATAAGAAGGATGGCAAGGTGAACAAAGGTATATGTGATATACATGTTATTGATGTGTACCTTACTAGAGCTCGCAGTAGCACCTGGGTATTTGATACTGGTTCTGTTGCTAATATTTGCAACTCGAAACAGGGACTACGGAATAAGCGGGCACTGGCAAAGGACGAGGTGACGATGCGCGTGGGAAACGGTTCCAAAGTCGATGTGATCGCGGTCGGCACGCTACCTCTACATCTACCTTCGGGATTAATATTAGACCTAAATAATTGTTATTTGGTGCCAGCGTTGAGCATGAACATTATATCTGGATCTTGTTTAATGCGAGACGGTTATTCATTTAAATCAGAGAATAATGGTTGTTCTATTTATATGAGTAATATCTTTTATGGTCATGCACCCTTGAAGAGTGGTCTATTTTATTGAATCTCGATAGTAGTTGATACACATATTCATAATGTTGAAGCCAAAAGATGCAGAGTTGATAATGATAGTGCAACTTATTTGTGGCACTGCGTTTAGGTCATATCGGTGTAAAGCGCATGAAGAAACTCCATACTGATGGACTTTTGGAACCACTTGATTATGAATCACTTGGTACTTGCGAACCGTGCCTCTTGGGCAAGATGACTAAAACACCGTTCTCCGGTACTATGGAGAGAGCAACAGATTTGTTGGAAATCATACATACGATGTATGTGGTCCGATGAATATTGAGGCTCGTGGCGGATATCGTTATTTTCTCACCTTCACAGATGATTTAAGCAGATATGGGTATATCTACTTAATGAAACATAAGTCTGAAACATTTGAAAAGTTCAAAGAATTTCAGAGTGAAGTTGAAAATCATCGTAACAAGAAAATAAAGTTTCTACGATCTGATCGTGGAGGAGAATATTTGAGTTACGAGTTTGGTGTACATTTGAAAAATTGTGGAATAGTTTCGCAACTCACGCCACCCGGAACACCACAGCGTAATGGTGTGTCCGAACGTCGTAATCGTACTTTACTGGATATGGTGCGATCTATGATGTCTCTTACTGATTTACCGCTATCGTTTTGGGGTTATGCTCTAGAGACGGCCGCATTCACGTTAAATAGGGCACCATCAAAATCCGTTGAGACGACGCCTTATGAACTGTGGTTTGGCAAGAAACCAAAGTTGTCATTTTAAGTTTGGGGCTGCGATGCTTATGTGAAAAAGCTTCAACCTGATAAGCTCGAACCCAAATCGGAGAAATGTGTCTTCATAGGATACCCAAAGGAAACTAGTTGGGTACACCTTCTATCACAGATCCGAAGGCAAGACATTCGTTGCTAAGAATGGATCCTTTCTAGAGAAGGAGTTTCTCTCGAAAGAAGTGAGTGGGAGGAAAGTAGAACTTGACGAGGTAACTGTACCTGCTCCCTTACTGGAAAGTAGTTCATCACAGAAAACTGTTTTAGTGACACCTACACCAGTTAGTGAGGAAGCCAATGATAATGATCATGAAACTTCAGATCAAGATACTACTGAACCTCGTAGATCAAATAGAGTAAGATCCACACCAGAGTGGTACGGTAATCCTGTTCTGGAAGTCATGCTACTAGATCATGATGAACCTACGAACTATGAAGAAGCGATGGTGAGCCCAGATTCTGCAAAGTGGCTTGAAGCCATGAAATCTGAGATGGGATCCATGTATGAGAACAAAGTATGGACTTTGGTTGACTTGCCCGATGATCGGCAAGCAATTGAGAATAAATGGATCTTTAAGAAGAAGACTGACGCTGATGGTAATGTTACTGTCTACAAAGCTCGACTTGTCGCAAAAGGTTTTCGGCAAGTTCAAGGGATTGACTACGATGAGACCTTCTCACCCGTAGCGATGCTTAAGTCCGTCTGAATCATGTTAGCGATTGCCGCATTTTATGATTATGAAATTTGGCAGATGGATGTCAAAACTGCATTCCTGAATGGATTTCTGGAAGAAGAGTTGTATACGATGCAACCGGAAGGTTTTGTCGATCCAAAGGGAGCTAACAAAGTGTGCAAGCTCCAGCGATCCATTTATGGACTGGTGCAAGCCTCTCGGAGTTGGAATAAACGTTTTGATAGTGTGATCAAAGCATTTGGTTTTATACAGACTTTCGGAGAAGCCTGTATTTACAAGAAAGTGAGTGGGAGCTCTGTAGCATTTTTGATATTATATGTGGATGACATATTGCTAATTGGAAATGATATAGAATTTCTGGATAGCATAAAGGGATACTTGAATAAAAGTTTTTCAATGAAAGACCTCGGTGAAGCTGCTTACATATTAGG
The DNA here is from genome assembly GCF_003073215.2 of Triticum urartu. Taxonomy (NCBI): domain Eukaryota; kingdom Viridiplantae; phylum Streptophyta; class Magnoliopsida; order Poales; family Poaceae; genus Triticum; species Triticum urartu. The sequence goes on along the minus strand of NC_053028.1, from coordinate 28,590,254 downwards.
CATTAACATCTATAGAGATAGATCAAGACGCTTAATTGGACTTTCACAAAGCACATACCTTGACAAAACTTTGAAGAAGTTCAAAATGGATCAAGCAAAGAAAGGGTTCTTGCCTGTGTTACAAGGTGTGAAGTTGAGCAAGACTCAATGCCCGACCACTGCAGAAGATAGAGAGAATATGAAAGATGTTCCCTATGCATCAGCCATAGGATCTATCATGTATGCAATGCTGTGTACCAGACCTGATGTGTGCCTTGCTATAAGTTTAGCAGGGAGGTACCAAAGTAATCCAGGAGTGGATCACTGGACAGCGGTCAAGAACATCCTGAAATACCTGAAAAGGACTAAGGATATGTTTCTCGTATATGGAGGTGACAAAGAGCTCACCGTAAAAGGTTATGTTGATGCAAGCTTTGACACTGATCCGGACGATTCTAAATCGCAAACCGGATACGTGTTTACATTAAACGGTGGAGCTGTCAGTTGGTGCAGTTCTAAACAAAGCGTCGTAGCGGGATCTACATGTGAAGCGGAGTACATAGCTGCTTCGGAAGCAGCGAACGAAGGAGTCTGGATGAAGGAGTTCATATCCAATCTAGGTGTCATACCTAGTGCATCGGGTCCAATGAAAATCTTTTGTGACAATACTGGTGCAATTGCCTTGGCAAAGGAATCTAGATTTCACAAAAGGACCAAACACATCAAGAGACGCTTCAACTCCATCCGGGATCTAGTCCAGGTGGGAGACATAAAGATTTGCAAGATACATACGGATCTGAATGTTGCAGACCCGTTGACTAAGCCTCTTCCACGAGCAAAACATGATCAACACCAAAGCTCCATGGGTGTTAGATTCATTACAGTGTAATCTAGATTATTGACTCTAGTGCAAGTGGGAGACTGAAGGAAATATGCCCTAGAGGCAATAATAAAGTTATTATTTATTTCCTTATAATCATGATAAATGTTTATTATTCATGCTAGAATTGTATTAACCGGAAACATAATACATGTGTGAATACATAGACAAAACAAAGTGTCACTGGTATGCCTCTACTTGACTAGCTCGTTAATCAAAGATGGTTATGTTTCCTAACCATGAACAATGAGTTGTTATTTGATTAACGAGGTCACATCATTAGTTGAATGATCTGATTGACATGACCCATTCCATTAGCTTAGCACCCGATCGTTTAGTATGTTGCTATTGCTTTCTTCATGACTTATACATGTTCCTGTGACTATGAGATTATGCAACTCCCGTTTGCCGGAGGAACACTTTGGGTGCTACTAAATGTCACAACGTAACTGGGTGATTATAAAGGAGCATTACAGGTGTCTCCAAAGGTAAATGTTGGGTTGGCGTATTTCGAGATTAGGATTTGTCACTCCGATTGTCGGAGAGGTATCTCTGGGCCCTCTCGGTAATACACATCACATAAGCCTTGCAAGCATTACAACTAATATGTTAGTTGTGAGATGATGTATTACGGAACGAGTAAAGAGACTTGCCGGTAACGAGATTGAACTAGGTATTGGATACCGACGATCGAATCTCGGGCAAGTAACATACCGATGACAAAGGGAACAACGTATGTTGTTATGCGGTCTGACCAATAAAGATCTTCGTAGAATATGTAGGAGCCAATATGGGCATCCAGGTCCCGCTATTGGTTATTGACCGGAGACATGTCTCGGTCATGTCTACATTGTTCTCGAACCCGTAGGGTCCGCACGCTTAAGGTTACGATGACAGTTATATTATGAGTTTATGCATTTTGATGTACCAAAGGTTGTTCGGAGTCCCGGATGTGATCACGGACATGACGAGGAGTCTCGAAATGGTCGAGACGTAAAGATTGATATATTGGAAGCCTATGTTTGGACATCGGAAGTGTTCCGGGTGAAATCGGGATTTTACCGGAGTACCGGGAGGGTTACCGGAACCCCCCGGGAGCTATATGGGCCATAGTGTGCCTTAGTGGAAAAGAGAAGGGGCTGCCCTAGATGGGCTGCGCGCCTCCCCCCTTCTCCTAGTCCTATTAGGACTAGCAGAGGTGGCCGGCCCCCTCCTCCTCTTTTCCCCCTCCGCGAATGCTATTCCAACTAGGATTGTGAAGGAAATATGCCCTAGAGGCAATAATAAAGTTATTATTTATTTCCTTATTTCATGATAAATGTTTATTATTCATGCTAGAATTGTATTAATCGGAAACGTAATACATGTGTGAATACATAGACAAACAGAGTGTCACTAGTATGCCTCTACTTGACTAGCTCGTTAATCAAAGATGGTTATGTTTCCTAACCATGAACAAAGTGTTCTTATTTGATCAACGAGGTCACATCATTAGTTGAATGATCTGATTGACACGACCCATTCCATTAGCTTACCACACGATCGTTTAGTATGTTGCTATTGCTTCCTTCATGACTTATACATGTTCCTATGACTATGAGATTATGCAAGTCCCGTTTGCCGGAGGAACACTTTGGGTGCTACCAAACGTCACAACGTAACTGGGTGATTATAAAGGAGCATTACAGGTGTCTCCAAAGGTAGATGTTGGGTTGGCGTATTTCGAGATTAGGATTTGTCACTCCGATTGTCGGAGAGGTATCTCTGGGCCCTCTCGGTAATGCACATCACATAAGCCTTGCAAGCATTGCAACTAATTAGTTAGTTGCGAGATGATGTATTATGGAACGAGTAAACAGACTTGCCGGTAACGAGATTGAACTAGGTATTGGATACCGACGATCGAATCTCGGGCAAGTAACATACCGATGACAAAGGGAACAACATATGTTGTTATGCGGTCTGACCGATAAAGATCTTCGTAGAATATGTAGGAGCCAATATGGGCATCCAGGTCCCTCTATTGGTTATTGACCGGAGACGTGTCTCGGTCATGTCTACATTGTTCTCGAACCATAGGGTCCGCACGCTTAAGGTTTCGATGACAGTTATATTATGAGTTTTGATGTACCGAAGGAGTTCGGAGTCCCGGATGAGATCGGGGACATGACGAGGAGTCTCGAAATGGTCGAGACGTAAAGATCGATATATTGGACGACTATATTCGGACTTCGGAAAGGTTTCTAGTGATTCGGGTATTTTTCGGAGTACCGGAGAGTTACGGGAATTCGCTGGGAGAAGTATTGGGCCTTGATGGGCTTTAGTGGGAAGAGGAGAAAAGGCCTGCTGCGCCACCTTTCCTACTCCTCCACTTCCTTCTCCCTTCCTCCCCTCTTGGTGGACTCCTACTAGGACTTGGAGTCCTAGTAGGACTCCACATCCTGGCCGCGCCTAGCCTTGGCCGGCCTCCTCCTCCTCCATCCTTTATATACAGGGGCAGGGGGCACCCCATAGAGACAAGTTGATCCACGTGATCGTTCCTTAGCCGTGTGGGGTGCCCCCTGCCACCATATTCCACCTCGGTCATATTGTAGCGGTGCTTAGGCGAAGCCCTGCGACAGTAGAACATCAAGATCGTCACCACGCCGTCTTGCTGACGGAACTCCTCCCCAAAGCTTTGCTGGATCGGAGCCCGGGGATCGTCATCGAGCTGTACGTGTGCTAAGAACTCGGAGGTGCCGGAGTAACGGTGCTTGGATCGGTCGGATCGGGAAGACGTACAGCTACTTCCTCTACCACTAGTAGAAAACAGGGCTATGGTCCAGGCCGGCTCAGCCCATTAGTCCCGGTTCAGTGTAGAACCGGGACTAATGTGGGCATTGGTCCCGGTTCGTGAGCCCAGGGGGCTGGCCGTACCACGTGGAACATCATAACCGTATTTTATTGGATATAGTGCGATCTATGATGTCTCTTACCGATCTACCACTATCGTTTTGGAGTTATGCATTAGAGACAGCTGCATTCACGTTAAATAGGGCACCATCTAAATCCGTTGAGACGACACCATATGAACTATGGTTTGGCAAGAAACCTAAGCTGTCGTTTCTTAAAGTTTGGGACTGCGATGCTTATGTGAAAAAGTTTCAACATGATATGCTCGAACCCAAATCGGAGAAATATGTCTTCATAGGATACCCAAAGGAGACTGTTGGGTACACCTTCTATCACAAATCCGAAGGCAAGACTTTTGTTGCTAAATTCGGAGTTTTTCTAGAGAAGGAGTTTCTCTCGAAAGAAGTGAGTGGGAAGAAAGTAGAACTTGACGAGGTAACAGTACCTGCTCCCTTACTGGAAAGTAGTACATCACAGAAAACTGTTTCAGTGACACCTACACCAGTTAGTGAGGAAGCTAATGATAATGATCATGAAACGTCAGATCAAGATACTACTGAACCTCGTAGATCAACCAGAGTAAGATCTGCACCAGAGTGGTACGGTAATCCTGTTCTGGAAGTCATGCTACTAGATCATGATGAACCTACGAACTATGAAGAAGCGATGGTGAGCCCAGATTCCGCAAAGTGGCTTGAAGCCATGAAATCTGAGATGGGATCCATGTATGAGAACAAAAGTATGGACTTTGGTTGACTTGCCCGATGATCGGCAAGCAATTGAGAATAAATGGATCTTCAAGAGGAAGACGGACGCTGATAGTAGTGTTACTATCTACAAAGCTAGAATTGTCGCAAAAGGTTTTCGACAAGTTCAAGGTGTTGACTACGATGAGAGTTTCTCACTCGTATCTATGCTTAAGTCTGTCCGAATCATGTTAGCAATTGCCGCGTTTTATGAAATCTGGCAAATGGATAAACAAAACTGCATTCCTTAATGGATTTACTAAAGAAGATTTGTATACGATGCAACCAGAAGGTTTTGTCAATCCGAAATGTGCTAACAAAATGTGCAAACTCCAGTGATCCATCTGTGGACTGGTGCAAGCATCTCGGAGTTGGAATATACGCTTTGATAAGTTGATCAAAGCATATAGTTTTATACAGACTTGCGATGAAGCCTGTATTTACAAGAAAGTGAGTGGGAGCACTACAACATTTCTGATAAGTATATGTGAATGACATATTGTTGATCGGAAATAATGTAGAATTATTCTGTAAAGCATAAAGGAGTGTTTGAAAGGAGTTTTTCAAAGAAAGACTTCGGTGAAGCTGCTTACATATTGAGTATCAAGATTTATAGAGATAGATCAAGACGCTTGATAAGTTTTTTCAATGAGTACATACCTTGACAAGATTTTGAAGTAGTTCAAAATGGAACAGTCAAAGAAAGAGTTCTTGCCTGTGTTACAAGGTGTGAAGTTGAGTAAGACTCAAAGCCCGACCACGGCAGAAAATAGAAAGAGAATGAAAGTCATTCCCTATGCCTCAGTCATAGGTTCTATAAAGTATGCCACGCTGTATACCAGATCTATTGTATGCCCTACCACTGAGTTTGGCAAGGGAGTACAATAGTGATCTAGGAGTAGATCACTAGACAGCGGTCAAAATTGTCCTTAGTGGAATAAGGATATGTTTCTCGATTATGGAAGTGAAAAAAGGTTCGTCGTAAAGGGTTACGCCGATGCAAGTTTGACACTAATCTAGATGACTCTAAGTCTCGGTCTAGATACATATTGAAAGTGGGAGCAATTAGCTAGAGCAGCTCCATGCAGAGCATTGTTGACAAAGAAATTTGCAAAATACATACGGATCTGAATGTGGCAGACCCGTTCACTAAGAATCTCTCACAAGCAAAACATGATCACACCTTAGTACTCCTTGGGTGTTAATCACATAGCGATGTGAACTAGATTACTGAATCTAGTAAACCCTTTGGGTGTTGGTCACATAGCGATGTGAACTATGGGTGTCAATCACATGATGATGTGAACTATCGATGTTAATCACATGGTGATGTGATCTAGATTATTGACTCTAGTGCAAGTGGGAGACTGAAGGAAATATGCCCTAGAGGCAATAATAAAGTTATTATTTATTTCCTTATTTCACGATAAATGTTTATTATTCATGCTAGAATTGTATTAATCGGAAACGTAATACATGTGTGAATACATAGACAAACAGAGTGTCACTAGTATGCCTCTACTTGACTAGCTCGTTAATAAAAGATGGTTATGTTTCCTAACCATGAACAAAGTGTTGTTATTTGATCAACGAGGTCACATCATTAGTTGAATGATCTGATTGACACAACCCATTCCATTAGCTTAGCACACGATCGTTTAGTATGTTGCTATTGCTTCCTTCATGACTTATACATGATCCTATGACTATGAGATTATGCAACTCCCGTTTGCCGGAGGAACACTTTGGGTGCTACCAAACGTCACAACGTAACTGGGTGATTATAAAGGAGCATTACAGGTGTCTCCAAAGGTAGATGTTGGGTTGGCGTATTTCGAGATTAGGATTTGTCACTCCGATTGTCGGAGAGGTATCTCTGGGCCCTCTCGGTAATGCACATCACATAAGCCTTGCAAGCATTGCAACTAATTAGTTAGTTGCGAGATGATGTATTACGGAACGAGTAAAGAGACTTGCCGGTAACGAGATTGAACTAGGTATTGGATACCGACGATCGAATCTCGGGCAAGTAACATACCGATGACAAAGGGAACAACGTATGTTGTTATGCGGTCTGAACGATAAAGATCTTCGTATAATATGTAGGAGCCAATATGGGCATCCAGGTCCCGCTATTGGTTATTGACCGGAGACGTGTCTCGGTCATGTCTACATTGTTCTCGAACCGTAGGGTCCGCACGCTTAAGGTTTCGATGACAGTTATATTATGAGTTTTGATGTACCGAAGGAGTTCGGAGTCCCGGATGAGATCGGGGACATGACGAGGAGTCTCGAAATGGTCGAGACGTAAAGATCGATATATTGGACGACTATATTCGGACTTCGGAAAGGTTCCGAGTGATTCGGGTATTTTTCGGAGTACCGGAGAGTTACGGGAATTCGCTGGGAGAAGTATTGGGCCTTGATGGGCTTTAGTGGGAAGAGGAGAAAAGGCCTGCTGCGCCCCCCTCCCCTCTAGTACGAATTGGACTAGGGAAAAGGGGGCCGGCCACCTTTCCTACTCCTCCACTTCCTTCTCCCTTCCTCCCCTCTTGGTGGACTCCTACTAGGACTTGGAGTCCTAGTAGGACTCCACATCCTGGCCGCGCCTAGCCTTGGCCGGCCTCCTCCTCCTCCATCCTTTATATACAGGGGCAGGGGGCACCCCATAGACACAAGTTGATCCACGTGATCGTTCCATAGTCGTGTGCGGTGCCCCCTGCCACCATATTCCACCTCGGTCATATTGTAGCGGTGCTTAGGCGAAGCCCTGCGACAGTAGAACATCAAGATCGTCACCACGCCGTCTTGCTAACGGAACTCCTCCCCGAAGCTTTGCTGGATCGGAGCCCGGGGATCATCATCGAGCTGTACGTGTGCTAAGAACTCGGAGGTGCTGGAGTAACGGTGCTTGGATCGGTCGGATCGGGAAGACGTACGGCTACTTCCTCTACCACTAGTAGAAAACAGGGCTATGGTCCAGGCCGGCTCAGCCCATTAGTCCCGGTTCAGTGTAGAACCGGGACTAATGTGGGCATTGGTCCCGGTTCGTGAGCCCAGGGGGCCGGCCGTACCACGTGGGCCATTGGTCCCGGTTCGTCTGGACCTTTTGGTCCCGGTTGGTGGGACGAACCGGGACCAATGGGCCTCGCTCCTGGCCCACCACCATTGGTCCCGGTTGGTGGCCTGAACCGGGACCAAAGGCTCCCCTTTAGTCCCGGTTCTTGCCACAAACCGGGACCAATGAGGTGCCTATATATACCCTCGCCCGCGAGCAGAGCACTCCAGTGCTCTGTTTTTTCTGGTTTGTGGTGCTCTAGCTCACCTCCTATGCACATGAGGTGTTCGATGGAATGCCCGAGCCACACTACTTAAACTTTCTCCTCTCGAAGCTCGACCTCCAAGCTCCATTTTCCTCGAGATTTGTCTAGATTTAGCGGTCCGTCACGCCCCGTCCCCGTCTTCACCGCCGTCGATCACCCGCGCTGATCTCATCACCGACACCACGTGGTGAGTCTCTTGTTTTTATCTTCTTTCTGAAAGGAAAAATATTCTTACTTGTCTGTTTAGATAGATACTTGTATCATTTTCTTACATTTATTATTGCATCTTATATAGTGCGATGGTTTTGGTATCTGCCCCCGTCGGCCCTCGTCCTGTCTATGATTCGGATGTGGTATGTATATTATCTTTATAACTATTGGTTCATTTATTGTTTATGAAAATTATGCCGACCAACGTGATATAGATTTTATTTATGTAGGATGTATGTGAATCGGAAATGCCAACCGAACCTATTGTCGAGAGGTTAAATTTAGTTGAAGAAGAAAACAATTTGTTGAAGGAAAAAATAAAAAAATTTGAGGAGGAGAAGATGATATTGGAGTTGCATGTTGCGGATGTCGTCGATGATCACAATATCAAGATGGATGCAATGCACTTGAAGATTAGAAAGATTAGAAAATATGTCATTCATACCGTGGCTTGGTATCATTATGCCGTTGGATCAATTGTTACCTTGGTTGCGATTATGATCGCATTTGTTTTTGCATTGAAATGTTTTACATAGTTTCAATCTATGGTTTAATTAATTAGATGATCTGGAGAGCTATATGTTGTTAGATGAGAACTATGTATGTACTTTAGTTTTAATGTGATGATGAACTTCTATTAATTTGGACACTTAATTATATATAATGCGCGCAGATGAACCGGCAATGGATGTACGGTGACAGACACACCTCCGAGTACATTAAGGGCATGCATGAGTTTCTCGATGTGGCTGAGGCAAACAAGCAGAATGGTTTTATGTGTTGTCCATGCACTGAATGTGGGAATACGAGGTCTTACTCTAACCGGAAAATCCTTCACTCCCACCTGCTTTACAAGGGTTTCATGCCACACTATAATGTTTGGACGAGGCACGGAGAAATAGGGGTTATGATGGAAGACGGCGAAGAAGAAGAGTACGATGATGACTATGTGCCCCCCTGAATACGGTGATGCTGCAACGGGGGGAGCTGGTGAATATCAAGAGGAACCAGACGATGTGCCCAATGATGCTGCAACGGGTGAAGCTGCTGAAGATCAAGAGGAACCAGACGATGTACCCGATGATGATGATCTCCGTCGGGTCATTGTCGATGCAAAGACGCAATGCGGAATTCAAAAGGAGAAGCTGAAGTTCAATCGCATGTTAGAGGATCACAAAAAAGGGTTATACCCCAATTGCGAAGATGGCAACACAAAGCTCGGTACCGTACTGGAATTGCTGCAGTGGAAGGCAGAGAATGCTGTGGCTGACAAAGGATTTGAGAAGCTACTGAAAATATTGAAGAAGAAGCTTCCAAAGGATAACGAATTGCCCGACAGTACATACGCAGCAAAGAAGGTCGTATGCCCTCTAGGATTGGAGGTGGAGAAGATACATGCATGCCCTAATGACTGCATCCTCTACCGCGGTGCATACAAGGATATGAACGCATTCCCGGTATGCGGTGCGTTGCAGTATAAGATCAGACGAGATGACCCTGGTGATGTTGACGGCGAGCCCCCAGGAAGAGGGTTCCTGCGAAGGTGATGTGGTATGCTCCTATAATACCACGGTTGAAACGTCTGTTCAGAAACGAAGAGCATGCCAAGTGGATGCGATGGCACAGTGAGAACCGAAAGAAAGATGGGAAGTTGAGAGCACCCGCTGACGGGTCGCAGTGGAGAAAAATCGAGAGAAAGTACTGGGATGAGTTTGCAAAGGACCCAAGGAATGTATGGTTTGCTTTAAGCGCGGATGGCATTAATCCTTTCGGGGAGCAGAGCAGCAATCACAGCACCTGGCCCGTGACTCTATGTATGTATAACCTTCCTCCTTGGATGTGCATGAAGCGGAAGTTCATTATGATGCCAGTTCTCATCCAAGGCCCTAAGCAACCCGGCAACGAAATTGATGTGTACCTAAGGCCATTAGTTGAAGAACTTTTACAGCTGTTGGAATGGAAACGGTGTACGTACGTGGATGAGCACAGACAGGAGGAATTTAACCTTAAGGCGTTGCTGTTCGTGACCATCAACGATTGGCCCGCTCTCAGTAACCTTTCAGGACAGACAAACAAAGGATACCACGCATGCACGCACTATTTAGATGACACTGAAAGTATATACCTGGACAAATGCAGGAAGAATGTGTACCTGGGCATCGTCGATTTCTTCCGACCAACCATCAATGTCGAAAGAAAGGCAAGCATTTCAAAGGCGAGGCAGATCACCGGAAGAAGCCCGCCATGCGTACCGGTGATCACGTACTTGCTATGGTCAATGATTTACACTAGTAATCTTTGGAAAGGGTCCCGGTGGACTAGCTGTTCCGAATGACGCTGAGGGACACGCACCCATGTGGAAGAAGAAATCTATATTTTGGGACCTACCCTACTGGAAAGACCTAGAGGTCCGCTCCTCAATCGACGTGATGCACGTGACGAAGAACCTTTGCGTGAACCTGCTAGGCTTCTTTGGCGTGTATGGGAAGACAAAAGATACACCTGAGGCACGGAGAGGACCTGCAATGTTTGCACGAAAAAAGACGGCATGCCTCCAAACCAGTATAAAGGTCCTGCTAGCTAGCTACGCTCATACCAAAGAAGAGAAGGAAATCTTCTTTGAATGCCTGCTCAGTATGAAGGTCCCATCTGCTTCTCGTCAAATATAAAGGGAATAATAATATCGCAAGAAACAAAGTTTCAGAACCTAAAGTCACATGACTGCCACGTGATAGCAGCCTTAACAGAAAGACATCTCATTAACTTCATCATGCAAAGCGACGTGTCTACGAAAGAAAGAGATATTTTTTGAACTGCTGTCAGTTTATGTAGGTCGACTGGCTTCTCGTCGAATATATAAGGAATAATAAATATGCAGAGAAAAAGTTTCAGAACCTAAAGTCTATGACTGCCACGTGATTATGACGCAATGCTTCCGGTTGCATTGAGGGGGCTTCTACCGGAAAACGTCCGATTAGCCATTGTGAAGCTATGTGCATTCCTCAATGCAATCTCTCAGAAGGTGATCGATCCAGAAATCGTACCAAGGCTAAGGAGTGATGTGGCGCAATGTCTTGTCAGTTTCGAGCTGGTGTTCCCACCATCCTTCTTCAATATCATGACGCACGTCCTAGTTCATCTAGTCGACGAGATTGTCATCCTGGGGCCCGTATTTCTACACAATATGTTCCCCTTTGAGAGGTTCATGGGAGTCCTAAAGAAATATGTCCTGTAACGTGCTAGGCCAGAAGGAAGCATCTCCATGGGCCATCAAACAGAGGATGTTATCGGGTTTTGTGTTGACTTCATTCCTGGCCTTAAGAAGATAGGTCTCCCTAAATCGCGGTATGAGGGGAGACTGACTGGAAAAGGCATCTTGGAAGAGACTCAATAATATGCAGGGACGGATATTCTTGGTCTCAAGCACACTACACAGTTCTACAGAACTCTACCTTGGTGACCCCGTATGTCGATGAACACAAGAACAGTCTGCGCTCCAAACACCCGGAGCAGTGCGACGACTGGATTACATGTGAACACATCAGGACTTTCAGCAGTTGGTTGGAAACACGTCTCAGAGGTGACAACACTGTTTGTGATGAGTTGTACTTGTTGTCCAGGGGACCATCTTTGACTGTATTGACTTACAAAGGATACGAGATAAATGGGAATACATTTTACACGATCGCCCAAGATCAAAAGAGCACCAACCAAAACAGCGGTGTCCGCTTTGATGCAGCAACCGAGAGCGGAAAGGACACATATTATGGTTACATAGTGGACATATGGGAACTTGACTACGGACCTGATTTTAAGGTCCCTTTGTTTAAGTGCAAATGGGTCAATCTGTTAGACGGCGGGGTACAGGTAGACCCACAGTACGGAATGACAACAGTGGATCTGAAAAATCTTGGGTACACTGACGAACCGTTCGTCCTAGCCAATGATGTGGCACAGGTTATCTATGTGAAGGACATGTCTACCAAACCGAGAAAAAGAAAAGATAAGGAAGCGAATACATCATACGATGAGCCAAAGTGCCACATAGTTCTTTCAGGAAAAAGGGACATCCTGGGAGTGGACAGCAAGACAGACATGTCTGAAGATTATGAAAAGTTTCATGAAATTCCTCCCTTCAATGTCAAGCCTGACCCAAGCATCTTGATAAACAATGAAGATTATCCATGGTTACGGCGCAATAAGCAAATGACACAAGCAAAGAAAAAGTGAAGACTTTCTCCCGCAATAAGCAAATGCTATGTGGGTGAAATTATGATACCATCCCAACTTTCAACTTTTTCAGAGTTCATTTGAAATGCTTTCATGTCTTATGGTTCGAAACTTTGATACTTCGAAAGTGATTGTCCATTTTCTACACGAAGTGCATCAAGTTTTTGTCGTAACCCTCTCTACTTTTTGGAACATGCTATGTGGGTGAAATGATGATACCATGCCAACTTTCAACCTTTTCGGAGTTCATTTTGAAATGCTTTCCAATTTCAGAGTCATTTAGCTCAAAGAATGAATTAATAGCAAACAGAATGAACTACAAAACTTTTTTGAAAATAAAAACAATCAATTAAAATATTATGTTATGATCAACTAAATAAAACTATAATATTCTTCAATAGCAAAAAGAATATAATTTGTGTGACCTAAAATCAAACTATAAGTATTTAATTGTAAGTATAAATAAAAAATAAATAGCAAAGAAGAAAAAAATTCTAATTTTATAGTAAATTTATTCATAAACTAGTGATTCACACAAATTTTTAAAAATTCAAATTTAAACTATTTAAAATTTAAAACTAATGGCACTAACAGAAAGTTTATAATTTTTGTGACCTAAAAGCAAAAAGAAATCACTAAAAACTGTAAGTATTTAGTTGTAAGTAGAAATAAAAAATAAATAGAAAAAAAATTCTAATTTTATAGTAAAGTTATGCATAAACTAGTGATTCACACAAATTTTTAAAAATTCAAATTTAAACTATTTAAAATTTAAAACTAATGGCACTAACAGAAAGTTTATAATTTTTGTGACCTAAAAGCAAAAAGAAATCACTAAAAACTGTAAGTATTTAGTTTTAAGTAGAAATAAAAAAATAAAAAACCAAAAAAATGTAGAAATAAAAAAGAAAAAACCAAAAAAAATGCCACCTACTGGGCCTCCACGGCCTGAATACGACTAGAAACCCTACATGGGCCAGGATTCAGGCCCGCAGAGGCCCAATAGGCCCACAGGCAGTAGCAGTTTAGGCCCGAAAGCCTGCATTAGAGAGGAGCTCGAATGGGGAGGCAGAGCAGCGCTTATAAACCAGTATCGGCGCCCTTCAGCTAGCGATGTGGGACTAAACTTCGGGCGCGGGGCGCACAAGGGCATTGGTCCCGGTTGGTGGCACCAACCGGGACTAAAGGGGCATTGGTCACGGTTGGTGGCACCAACCGTGACCATTGCCCCTTTAGTCCCGGTTGGTGGCACCAACCGGGACCAAAGGTCGCCGCTTCCCGCCCTTTGGGCTGCCGAAAATTGACCTTTGGTCCCGGTTGCTGCCACGAACCGGGACTAAAGCCTGTTCTATATAAGGAAGCACTTAGCATTTTTTCATTCTCATCCTGCAGTTGCCCCGACGCCGCCGCCCCCATCGTCGCCGTCGCCCGCGCCCATCGTCGCCGTCGCCCGCGCCGCGCGCCGCCCCGGCCCGCCCCCGTCGCCGTCGCCCTCGTCCCTGCGCCGCCCCGCACCGCCCTCGTCCCTGCCCCGACGCCGCCCGCCCCCATCGTCGCCGTCGCCCGCGCCGCGTGCCGCCCCGGCCCGCCCCCCCGTCGCCCACGTCGCCTCGCGCCGCGTGCCGCCCCGACGCCGCCCGCCCCCATCGTCGCCGTCGCCCGCGCCCATCGTCGCCGTCGCCCGCGCGCGCCGCCCGCGTCCCGTCGCCGTCGCCCGCCCGCCCATCGTCGCCGTCGCCGTCGCCCGCCCGCCCCCATCGTTGCCGTGGCCGTCGCCCGCGTCGCGTCGCCGTCGTCCTCTGGTCCGGCCGCGGCGCCCTAGCTAGCATTTTTTTTGTTATATGCATTTTTTTGTGTTATATGCTTTTTTTTGTGTTATATGCTTTTTTTGTGTTATATGCTTTTTTTTCATGTATATATGCAAAAAATAGTAAATATGAAAGAATATAGGATTTTTTTCATATGATTTTTTTCATAGATTTTTTTCTGTTCATATGCAAAAAATAGTAAATATGAAGGAGAAGAAAGAATATAGGATTTTTTTCTGTTCATAGATTTTTTTGGTGATATTAATTATTGTAAATATGAAAATGTTTGTATATTCATATGAACAAATGAATTAGAAGAGGGAGAAGAAGAGGGGGTCGAGAGGGGGTCTAGGGTCGCCGAGGGGGGAGAGGAAGACGGGGAGAAATAAATAAGAAGAAGAAAAAAGAAGAAAAAGAAGAGGAGAAGAAGAAAGGACTAGAGGAGAAGAAGAGAAAAATAGAATATATATTCTATTTTCTCTTTTCTCCTCTATTCCTTTCTTCTTCTCCTATTTTTCTTCTTCTTTTTTTTCTTCGACACGTGGGGGGGGGTCGAGAACGCCGGACATTCATGAGAGAGGCGAGGAAGAAGGGGAAGAAGAAGAGAGGAAGAAGAGGAAGTCTTCTCCTCTATTCTTTCTTCTCTTCTTTTTTCTTCTTCTTCTTCCTCTTTATTTTATCGGGAACGAGGGTCGTCGAGAGGGTCGCCGAGCGGTAGAGGAGAAACCCTAAATAGAAAGTATCGTCGGTGTGAGATACATGTACCGTCGGTGTCGGACACTACATCCACATCCCACAAGTGGCGCGGGCTTCGACCCCCACGTCACTTGTGGGACGTGGATGTAGTGTCCGACACCGAAGGCCACATGTATCTCACACCCACGATACTTGCTAGCTATTTAGGGTTTCCTCTACCGAAAAGAAGAGGAGAAATAAATAAGAAGAAGAAAAAAGAAGAAAAAGAAGAGGAGAAGAAGAAAGGAATAGTGGAGAAGAAGAGAAAATAGAATATATTCTATTTTCTCTTTTCTCCACTATATTCTATTTTCTCTTCTTCTCCACTATTCCTTTCTTCTTCTCCTCTTTTTTTTTCTTCTTTTCTTCTTCTTCTTCTTCTTCTTCTTCTTCTTCTTCTTCTTCTTATTAGCCGGAAGTAGAGAGAGGTTTCCTAGTGTCAAAGTATTGAAGAAATCCATGCCTTCATCATTAGCCGGAAGTAACCAGGGCATGTTGGTACGAAGTTCTGCAAAGTTATTCTGGAATGGAGTCCCGGATAGAATAATCCGCTTTTTGGTACGAATTCAGCAAAGGCCTTCCAAATAGCGATATTCGGAAGGCTCTTGCTGAACTTTGTACCAAAAAGCGAATTATCCTATCTGGGACTCCGTTCCAGAACAACTTTGAAGAGCTTCGTACCATCATGCACATGTTACTTTCGCCTAATGATGAAGACATGGTTTTGTTGAATCCTTTGACACTAGGCAACCTCCCGACCCCTCGGCGATCCTCTCGAACATGAGAGGAAGAAGAGGGTCGTCTAGGGTTCGAGGGTTCCAGGGTCGTCGAGGGTTCGAGGGGTCGAGGATCGCCGAGGGCTCGAGAGAGGTTTCCTAGTGTCAAAGTATTGAAGAAATCCATGCCTTCATCATTAGCCGGAAGTAACCAGGGCATGTTGGTACGAAGTTCTGCAAAGTTGTTTTGGAATGGAGTCCCGGATAGAATAATCCGCCTTTTGGTACCAATTCAGCAAAGGCCTTCCAAATAGCGATATTCGGAAGGCTCTTGCTGAACTTTGTACCAAAAGGCAGATTATCCTATCTGGGAGTCCGTTCCAGAACAACTTTGAAGATCTTCGTACCATCATGCACATGTTACTTTCGCCTAATGATGAAGACATGGTTTTGTTGAATCCTGAGACACTACGCAACCTCCCGACCCCTCGGCGATCCTATCGAACATGAGAGGAAGAAGAGGATAAAAAAAGAAGAGGAAGAAGAAAAAAAGAGGAGAAGAAAGAATAGAGGAGATCTTCTCCTCTATTCTTTCTTCTCCTCTTATTTTTCTTCTTCTTCCTCTTTTTTTTATCGGGAACGAGGGTCGTCGAGGGACATAGATGTAGTGTCGTCGTTGTCGATATATACCCCCTCCCGATAGATTACTATGATTAGGTAGCTAGTTCTACGTTTGGCACTAATATATCCATCTATCATGTTTGAATAATAATTGCCATGTTGTAAATATTTGTAGAAACTATGGAAACCGCCCTAGACGAAGCAACAAAAGAAGCGTTGTTGAGGGACATAATCGCAGAAGGAAGTGATGCCATCTCGTTGTTTCTCAACGAAACCGATGGTCTGGAAGGACAGGGTGAACAAGCTGGCTACGGTGACCTAATGCCGGTGCAAGAAGAAGAACATGAGGACGGCTCCGGTGACCCAATGCCGGTGCAAGAAGGAGACTGTGATGACGGCTCCGGTGACCGAACCGAGTCCGGCTAGGTATATATATTAGTTAAGCCTATGCTGACTAGCTGATTGATGCATTCATTGTTTTGGTATGTACACATATTAATTAAGTCTTTGTTCTTTTTTCTAGCCCTCCGAATCGAGCACAACTTCGGTAAAGAGACGAGGCCCGAAGAAAAAGTTGAGCTCAGATGAAAAGTTTGAGATCATAGCAATCGCGCCCGACGGCCAACCTATTGAACCCCTCCGGACAAAGAGCGCATTTGTTGCTCAGTGCGGGGTTCTGGTTAGGGACAAGATCCCGATAAGCATCCAGCAATGGTTTAAGCCAGCTACAGAAGACCCTGAGATGTCTTATGTCAATGATATGCAGAAAAATGATCTTTGGACTGAGCTGAAGTCAAATTTCACCCTACCGCCTGAGGATAATCCAGAGAACCCAGTTAAAGAGAAATTAATCAAGTCTTTTGCTCTGAAGAGGATGGCAGAACTATTCAGGAGGTGGAAGAAAGAGCTGAATAAGTTTGTCGAAAATAATGAGACACCAGAATTCAAGGGCAGATATGAGAAGATCAGAGATCACTGGCCCGCATTTGTGGCACACAAGACATCAGAAAAGAGTAAGAAGATGTCGGCGACAAACAAGCAAAATGCTGCGAAGAAGAAGCTTCACCATCGCACGGGGTCAGGTGGCTACCTCGTAGCCCGGCCTAAGTGGTCCAAGAGTGAGAATGATCTGGTTCATAAAGGGATCGAACCAGAGACAAATAACTGGCCAGACCGTTGCCAGACTTGGTTCTTCGGGGCTGGCGGAACCCTGGACCCTGAAATAGGGAAGTGCATTTGGGCGAATGATCAAATGGACATACCAGTCAGTAAGCTTAAGCAGTATATCGAAGCAGCGCAGGAAGGGACGTTCTTTCCAGACAGAGAGAACGACGAGCTCACAATGGCCCTCGGGAATCCTGAGCACCCTGGACGGACACGAGGCACGCCAGGCTCCGTTCCGTGGAAGGTTGGGTTTCGGACACAGGCGGTTACAAATCCCATGAGAGGAGGAAAAAAGTGCAGCAGACCCAAATGCAGGCGCTGCAAGCAAGGGTGGACGCGATAGAGGAACGAGAAGCAAATCGCAGCAAACGTACTGCCGAAGCCTCCCCGGAAGCTACCCCGCCATCTCAGCGCAGAAGCAGCGTGGCTTCCACCGAGCTGCTTCAGCTAGAGCATGCCTTGACGGCTCCTGCCAGCTATCCCGTGGATGCTATCACGGAGTCTCAAAATTGCCACCTTATGACGCAATGGATGAATTTGAAGGTCAAGGCGGCTGTTGGCTCTGTTTATCCTACTGAACCCGACGCAACTTTTCACTGCCGGCCGATTCCAGAAGGATATGCTAGGGTGATGGTGGATGAGATAACGGAGGGATTTGAGGACCTCCAGCTTGACCACCCTACCGGTGAAGGGGAGACTCGGCTAGGGTCCGCTCTGAAGACTCCATGCCTATGGCGGAAGGACCTCATCAACCTTCCGAACTGGACGCCACCGCCTCCTCCTCCTCCTCCGGCGAGTCAGGGCACTCCGCCTCCACCGCCTCCTCCTCCTCCGGCGAGTGACGATCAGGGCCCTCGGCCGGCTCCTTCTCCGGCGCGCGGCGGCACTCCGCCTCCTTCTCCGCCTGCGCCGACGCGCCCGAGCAGCCCGCCTCCTCCTTCTCCGCCTCGTCAGCAAGGGCGGAAGAGACCTGCCGCCGCTCCAGCTGCTCCGGCGCGTCGTAGTCCTTCTCCTCCGCCGCTTAAGCAAGTAAAGAAGACAACCGCTACGTCTGCTCGGTCGGCGTCTAGCAGTACAACCAGAGGCGGGAGGACATACATATTCGGTCCTTCTCTGAAGACTCCAGAGAAGTTACCATACGAGAGGACCCAGGAGGAGAACGCCGAGATCGCGCGAGAAGAAGTGAAGAAATTCTTTGAAGGGGTGAAAGCAAAGAAACATCCACCTCCGGAGGAGAAGGTAGATCGGGTGAAAGTGAAGCGCACTCTGGCTGCCCTGACAAAACCACCGAAGTCTGATTCGCCGAAAGGAAACTATGACCGCATTATTGGAAAGGAATTTGCCGAAGCGGAGCGGTCCAGAAGTACTGTCAGTGATCAAAGGCTGAAAGAACGACGAGCTGGGAAACAAATTGCCCAGCTCGGCGAACAAGCAAAGCAATCGTGCCCCCCGCTTAAGGTGCCTAGCCACAACGTCACTAATGATCCAAGGCTGGTGCCCGGTTATAGCAATCTTGCAGATTACCTGCCCGACGATGTACATTATGAACCCATGGATGTGCAGATACAAAGATACGAGTACGGGAAGCCTCTCGTAAAAGATGAAAGATCTCTATCAACGATGATGCGAAGATTGCATGATTGGTACTTGAAAATCTGCAGAGACTCTGGGGGGAGGAGTACTTTGTATTTGAAGTTAAAAAGGAGCATGACCTCGTTGGAATTGATCTGTTGCCTGTTCCATTTGAGGAGTTCTATCAATTTTTCAATCAATTGGCCCTCGATAAAACAACTGTCACCTGCTACTGCCTGTAAGTAGTACTACTTCTGTCATTAAGTTTCTCTATATAGCTTAGCTCCTTCATTGCATGTATTTATAATCATCCTCACTATATTATGCAGATTGAAGATCATCGAATTGAAGAAAAGACAAATCGGTGATATTGGGTTCATTAACACATATCTCATAGATGCAACTCAGGTTAAATTTCATGCCGCAGAAACCGAGGCCAGCATGCTAGAATCGTTAATAATAAATCAAAACAAAGATATAATACTCTTTCCTTACAACTTCAAGTGAGTGTTACTGTCTTGTGCGTATTCGGTTTCCCTTATATATTAGTCAAGGTCATAGTAATGTAATTGATGAGTTATGCATGCGTGTGCAGTTTCCACTATATTCTCCTACATATTAAGCTTGAGCAGGGACTAGTAACCGTCTTAGACTAAAGACGAAAAGATCCCAAGGACTATGCAGACATGACTCAAATACTCGAGAAGTAAGTTAAATCGATCATTATCCACCATATCAGCAACTTTGTTCATTTCCTGATATATCAAGTAATTGTTTTCTTTGTCCGGCAGGGTTTGGAGAAAATTCACCAGAAAAGCTCCGGGACTGCCGAAGGAGCTGCAATTTAGACACCCGAAAGTAAGTACTAGCTATAGTAGCATTTTAAGCGCATCTACTAGTCATTCAAGCGCTAGTTTCATCAATACCATTTGGCATTCTTGCTTATCAGTTTGATTAACCTCTATTTCTTGTAAAGTGGTTGTGGCAGCAACAAGGGAATGATTTCTGTGGTTACTATGTTTGCGAGTCCATCCGCCACACGACCTGTGAGCGGGGCTACACTGACGAACAATATGAAGTACGTAAATAACAACATTCACAATTTTATTTTATTACCATCATTTGTGTTGAGTTTCATTCATTCATATATATATATATATGTATTGACCCCCTTCTTTAAATTAGATGTTTCGGAAGCGGGATGAACTCCTAGCACCAGCTCGCATG